>NC_138840.1:2229874-2669972 GCF_965183815.1 Platalea leucorodia | reverse complement strand
TAGCTAATTGAAAGAAAGCAAATGCAGTGTTTAGAACAGGAGCGCGAGTGGCGTCCCCTGCAAGTTGTGAGCCTGTGCCCCCTTGTTTTCCTGTGTCTAAAATTATAATAACGTTTAACTCTTGAGTCACTTTGAAAACTTGATGAATTTTGCAGCACAGTTTGGTGTCTGTAAGTGAAAGATGCTGTTAGGGTATAAAATGATGGTGTTATTCATCAAGTAGCTGTGTGTCAGACTAGGATGTGAGTGGTCTGGGGGTTATGTCCTTGCCATATAGCTAATTTAAAGGAATCTCTGAAACTTTGTTTCGTAGCCTCACACACAGTATGTCTAGAGAGGACCTTCAGAGATGTTGTCGTCGTTTCCCAGCCCTGGGGTAAGGTCAGGTACACATCTAAATCCTTCCTGAGTAACGTTTCTTCTTTAAGGCTCTTCCTGCTGGCAATTTCACATCCTGTACAGATGATGTACGCCGACACCCGGGCCTCCTCACCATTAGAGAGATTTTCATGGTGTTTAATCTAAATCTTTGTCTTGCACTTTGAGCCTGTTCCTTCTTCTCTAATTTCCAGGGCACGTGGAGAACACTCTACTCCCTGCACCTCTGCAGCTACATTTAAAGCATTTGAAGACTTTGTTTTCTCTTCCTAAGCTGAACAAGCTCTGTTTCTCTGCTCTTTTTGCATGGGCTTGTTGTCACCACAGCTGATCTCTGCCCCTCTCTGGACTCTGCTGTCCATCCACACTTCTCTTCAAGTGCTGTGGTCAGGCTGGGCTTGGTCGGACTGTGCTAGTTGAGCTTCTGCAGAGCAGTAGTAATACGGGGGCCCAAATGACCCCAATTTGGGTATGTCTAAGTACTGTTATGTGAAAAAGAACGCAGATCAGACGATTGCATATTTGCACGTTGAACTGTGTGTTTGTGGCAAAGGACTTGGCATGCTTGGTGAACTCCTGTTTGCAAAACCTGGAGTAGCGTGCTAGCGGCGTGGGCTCAGAGCTGGTGTAAGTTAAAGCTTGGCATGTTTGGGTCTCTCAAAGCCGTAATGTTTGCATCTAGCCCCCTGTCTTTTTTCCTTTTTCTTGGATGCAACTGAAATTCAGTTTGTGATGAGATAAGCAGATTTTGAGTCGTTTACTTGTCCATTTATGTTTGAAAAGTTTCCTAGCAAGATGGCCAGGAGGGATCCATGAGAAATGAAGCAAGATGCATTGAGGACAGAGCATTAGCTCCAGCTGCCAGCCGCTTTTGCAAGGTGGTTAATCTCCTGCATATATTTATATTTTACATAATTCAGAAACGTGTCAAGGTAAAAATCATCCCCACAATTGAACTCTCAATGTAACAGGACTATAACTCTGACCCCTTCCTTCATCCCAGCGGTACGCCCTCGCGTAGCACGTGCGCTCCAAGCCGCGTGACGTGAACAGCATTTCATCCCACGTTATTTGCAGGATGACAGGGTCTAGTCCTAAAGGAAAATGCCTTTTTTTTTTTTTTCTTTTAAATACGTTTGTGAAGTACTCCTTTCTTACCAAGCTTAAATATCTAACAGGGGTGACTTTTTATAAAATGCTTGCTCAATGTTTAAAGTGATAATGCAAGTGTGAAAGTAGCAGGAAGCACATGAAATCTTCCATCTCTATCACCAGGTCTCACTGGGCTTGGAGCGAACAAGGCTCATCCATGTCTAGTGGCCTGGGCTGGTGGTGCCAGACCAGTATCTGGCGAGAGCACTTGAGCACTGGAGATCGCCACTGCCTCTTGTCTGCAGAACTGTGCTCTTTGCTGGTGGTCCCGCAGGGCAGTCTCCCTTGATAGGAAATTTCAGAGGTAGCTTCAGTCGTGAGCTCTCACCAAGCAGGAGGAGAGTTGGGTACAGGGGCATTGCTGCAGCCTGGCTGGTGCTGAAAACTTTAGTTCCCAGAGATCTCCATTTGCATTAAATTTCCTTAAAAAAACAGAATAATACTTAGCTCTTTCACAGAGGTTTCTGACAGACAACCTCTAGCAGATTTAGGTGCGGCATTATACGATACTGCATTCTGCAGGGTTCGCTCAGACACTGACCAAATGTTTCTGCCACTGTAGCAGGGATTTAATCAGAGTTTGTGTCTGTGCCTCCGCTCTTGCTGTGCATAGTCCTGCGGTTTTATGCAGACTCATCCTGAGCAAAAGTTCAAGAATTTGGCCGTGAACTGAAGGAAAAGATGAACGTCCGTTCTGCTGCCTCTGCTGTTTGCATGGCAGCCTCGTCCAACAGGCCAGCTGGACAGGGTGATGTCTTAAGCTGCTGTAGAGGAGTCTACCAGCACTTGTCTTCCTGAGATCTGACTTTATCGGGAGCGGTAAGTCACCCTTGCAGCTCCACTGTCTGGTTGGTAACTGGTCATTGGAGATAAGGAAGCGAGAGCGGAGGTGAGTCGATACGGCCATCACCAACACGAGGGAGCTGACGTGAGAGTTCAGCGAAGGACTGTTTTTTTTCCCCTGGGACAAGCTTGTGCCTCTGAAGTACGTACACCACTCTCCATTTCTTGCTTGGAAGTTTTTTTGTATGTGTTGTAGATCGAATGATATTAGCACCAGCCAGAAGCCTACTTCCTTTTGGAGATACCTCCTCCCAGCCGATGTGCTCCGAGTTACCCAGCTTCAATTAGCTCTTATGTTTTCCAGACTGACACAGTGTGAACAGTCCAGAAACCTCCCCATGGCTCGGTTTTGTTTTTAACAACGGAAACCGTAGGAGTAGATGCCAGTGGAAATTTGTGAAGCTCCGTCTTTACCCATTGAGAAACATGCGATTCCTCCCCTCTCCTGGCCCTTCCAGCGTTGCACCGGGCACTGCGTCGGGTCCTTTCTCCTGATACTGTGGCGAGGGGGCGGGTTTGGTTCACACATTGCTGGAGCTACATCTGCTGCAGTTTGCTTGGGTGTGCTGGGGGTAGGCGCACCCTTCTGAGCTCCCCCAGGGTACTGCTGATGTCTGGCTCCAGGGAAAGGTCCTGCTGGGAAAAGCAGTTGCTTTCCAGCAAGGAATTTGTGTCTGGGGGGGGTGGAGCTGGAGGACGCTTGTGCTGTTTCTTTCAGTTTAGCATTGGCAGAGCACTGTGCAGTGTGAAAAGCTCAGCGTTGCTTTGGCCTGCAGCCGGTTTGCACCAAGTGAGCCACGGTCTCATCGGATGCCGTTTGCAATCGCCTTGCCCGCCTGGAAGAGGCAGGGCTGCAACGCCTCCCGTCAGCCAGAGCCCGGCGCCGGCTTTTGTCCGCCCTGATCTCCCCTTGTGCGAGGGCCACACCTTATCCCCTGCTCCTGGGCCTCTCTTTCCCTTCCCTGTTTCGAGTAAGCCCCTGCCTCCTCCCACCCTGCCGAGCCCTCTCCGCCCGCGTTTGAAGCTGTGGGATGCGCGTCCAGCTGCGTCTCCGGCAAGAGGCAGGGGGGTGGCTTATGTTCCCTCTCCGCTACCTCCTGGCTGTTGGCGGTTGCAGAGCCTCCCTGGGCCTCCTGCCAGAGGCTGCCTGCCCTCCCCGTGTCCCCTGCTGCCTGCAGCCCGCCGGGGAGGCCAGCAGCCAGCAAGCGGAGCCCTTAGGAAGCCGGACTGGGCTGCACACGCGTCGTGGGGGGACGAGCAGCACTTCTCCAAGGCAAGAAACTGGGCTTGGCTCTGGCTGCCGGCAACACGAAACGCCGTCCGCACCGTGCTGCTTTGTGTCCCTGAATGCAGCCGGTCTGCAGAGGTGACCGCGTTAGGGTGAGGTTGGCTCCCCAAGCCGGGGTTGAACGCGCTGGGTGCGCTCTGCAGCGCGTTCGGGCACCTCCAAGCAGGCGCTCCCCTCCCTGCTGCTGCCGCTGCAAAGAAGCCCTCTCCTCCCCGCTCCCCTCGTTTGCCGGAGCGTGGCCTTTCCTGCCCAAGCGGCGTGCGTAAGGTAGGAGAAATTTCTGCTGTACACAGACGGGGCGTTACTAAAGTGAAGGCGCAGTGAGCAGGCAGAAGAGCCGATGAAGTCTGATGTGGACCGAGGAGGAAGTTGCACCAATTCCACTTTCTAAAAATAAGTCGAGCGAATGTTCAGGCAGCCCAGAGGCTGCCGCTCTCTATACGCTGAGTTTGTTTGCTTTTTTTTTTTTTTTGTCTTGTTCCGGCAAATTTAAAAAAAAAAACATGCTACAGTCCATCAAAATACTGCAGTGGTTGTATGATCAGATATATACTTATGAAGAAAGTCTTGGTTGTTTCAGCGTTTCTAGAAGTGACCTTGAAGGATTACCTATGTGTAGTGTTTCCTAGAGGTTTGTCTCAGCTGTTCTTAAAGATTTCCAATGATGGTGATTCAGACTTTCCTCGGTAATCTACTCCAGTGCCTGACTATTCGGATGATTAAGGAGCTTTGCTTGAATTTGCGCCAGTATCGCTGTGCTTTAACCCCGTCGTTTTGACATTTCACCTTCTCTGGCAGGCTACCAAAGAGAAGAAAAATTCTGTAAATGTAAAAGCAATCATTTGTGTAGAGTTTGATCTTCCTTTCTGCCTTTCCCTTCTGTGTTCAGAGAGCGTCTGCTGGCTCTCGTGCACTGCTGTGTATTTAATTACACGTGTGTGGCAGCCGGGAAGCCCTGGTCCCGACTCCTCGTGTTGTATTGGCCATAACTAACAGTCCTTGATCTGTCAGCGAAAATGTGGTGCTTGAGGTGACGTGTGTTTTATTAAAATTGTATATCATGAATTCCCCAGTTGTCTCATACTTCTGTAGCAAAATGCGCATCTCGAGCATCTTACGGAGTTTTTGGCTAGTAATACGTTTTATAAAAATCAACAAGGTGACGTTAAATGTTACATTACTTCAAAACATGATATAGAGATGCTGCTGATAAAACTGTTGCTGAGTAGGAAGGAGCAGAATATTGTTCTCTGTCACGGGGTGGGGTTGTACCTCCTTTGCCTGTGGTTGACCATTTTATGAAATGTGCATTTGCTGTGGAACTTCATGGTCTGCAGCTGATTTCCATCCCTTTCCATGCTATGATGGCTCTTCCTAATAACTTCAAGGCGTTATCATAACATTTCTTCATTTCAGTGATCGATAAAATTGTTACGATGCATTTCAGGGAGAGATCTACAGTTGCAATAGGCTGTGGGTTTTTTTTCAGAAAAGGGGAAAAAAGGGATGAGGCACTCTCAAATTCTTTCCCGGGATGAGAGTTACTGCCTCGCAAAGCCCGGATGGGCTGGGGCGGACTCCTAGCTGTAAAGCAGTAATGATACTGAAGCTCTCTGCATTGCATGAAGATTTCTGTAGCACAGTTATCCTGCTTCCTTACTGTATTTTCTAGCCGCTAGTATCTGCTAATTGTTATCTCTGGGGCTCCTGTGTTTTCCTGGATTGTGTTTTTGTACTGGCAGTGTCTGACTGTTCCTGCAGCCCCGCAAGGAGAGACTGCAGCAACAAATGTGCACAATGTCTTTACAGTGCCCCTGCCCTCCTGTCTGCCCAGCGCCTGCGACTCGTTGCCACTGTAGTATTTAGTCTCATTATGTATTAAACCTCATAACTTTATTTCCATTTTGCTTCTGCAGAAGTCCTTGCTGAAACTTTTCGCTATCAGGTGTACCTAGAGCATGTTTGTGTTGTCAGGCAGTCGTCTGAACGCTTCTGGGGGCTGGATGTCTCTACAGCGATAAGAACGGCCCTACGCCAGCTCTCCAGACCGGCAAGACTGGTGAGAAGTACCTGGCAGGTGGAAAGCGATACTCCCTGCTTTTTGCTGGTAGCAAGCCCAATGCGAGGCAGCCCTGAACTGGGAGCCTTGTAGCTGCGTGCTGCTGCGTTTGGGTGGGCAGCGGTGTACTGATGGCAATTGCACAGGTCCAGCTCAGAGTTTCTGGCGTCTGGTGAGCTTGCACCTGCCTGCAAAAAGACGGTGGAGACATCCTCATCATCAGCTCGTGTGCTGAGTTGTTAGGCAGACTCTTAAAGAAAATAACCCTTGAGGTAGTGCAGCATCACTAAAAAGAGTTTTCAGGTTGGGTTTCCATTAGAGTATCAGCTGCAGATGGAAGACTGAAAACTCTGCTAACGTGGTGGTGTGCTCTCAGCCACCAAGTGTTAGGATTGTTGTTGATTTACATCTGCGTTAGTAGTTCTTACTCGTTCAGTAACAGTGTAATGCATGGTTCCCACGTTATTCCCTAGGTGGTGGCAGTTTATACCTTTCAGGTTTTGGTGCTATTAGTATTTCTGTCCTTGTGTGCAGATGACTCAGTAAAACACTTTTTTATTCTGTAGCAGAATATCTGCTGTACCTCACGTTATGTACGGCTGACATGACATCATCCAGAAGATATTGGTGGGTGACTGGCAACAGGTATCAGCTCTGACCAGCGAGGCCACCACCTCGCTGCTCCCCTGGAGCCCTTGGCTCTTACCACGAGGGAAATAAACCATGGCAGACAGCCGGTCCTCCTGGCTCATCGCGCGTCTCCAGAGGTGAAGTCCATGTTGTCATTTCCACAGCCCTGAAACGGAGATTTTTGGGTGGCCATGCAGTGCCACACGTTCCCCAGCATGGCAGGAGGTAGCGACTCGCTTGGTGGTGAATTGCCTGTGCCCCAGACAGGGCAGGAGGAACTGATTCCCCTTGGGCATTATCCAAGCCCCTGCACTGTAAATCTGGGCAGTCCAGCTGCTGTTCCAGCATTACAGTGAGGCTGAGGGATGGCTTTGTTATCTTGGCTCGTTTTCCATCACTATGAGCTTTGCTCTCGTCTTGTGCCTTGCTGGCACAATTTCGAGTTGTGTATGTGGCAGTATATATTCAGCGTTATTCACCATGCCTGACCAGAGGACTCGGTCTGTTCTGGGTCTGTTCGGTTATTTCATATTGTTGTCAGCTGGAAGATCTGTAAATGCCCTGTGATATTTTATGGCTTTATAAGCTGTACAAAATGTCCAGCAGGTAGTTTAATGTCTAGCAGATACAGTCTATAAGAGTACGTTTTTTTGATTAGCTCTTTGGCAGACACCGAACATACTTTCGTAGCTGCAGGATGGACTTTTGTTTGCTTGTGGTCATGTTTTTTTTTTAATATTGGCATCTACCGTATGTATGTGTTGTTGCCAAAATAAGAGATTTCGTAGTGTCTTGTACAGACAACAGTGGAGGGCCACACAATGTATTTTTTAGTTTTCCAAACTCTTGGCCCTTCAGGAATGTAAAGCAGCCTAGCAACTTTTTCTTTACATAATTAAAAGCAATCTTTTCAGGGTTTCTTGCAGGAATCGGCTAGTGGTTTTTCCTCTCGGGGAGTAATTCTCTTGAGATAACATTTCTGTGTACTGCTAGATTGCTCTTTCTTTTCTTATTAAATTTTACAGAAGTTTTGATGGGCACTTGTTAGAATTTCTTTGTATCCAGACTTTGCAGCCTGTAGAGGATATTTCACCTATTTCAGTAGATTTACAGTTTTAACTCCTGGGATTTTAGCTCCTTAAGTCACAGATGAGACCAGAGTTATAAACAGGATAAAAATAGAAAGCAGTAATTAATACCCGTCCTCGGTGAGCCAGTGTCTCTTGATGTGCTGCACTGCTGCAATTTCCTTTCCTTTTTCTAAGAAATAGATGAATTAATATCTCTCTACACAAACGAGAAAATAAAACAAAGATGCTTGCTTCCTGCCCTGGCACGCCATTGCCCCTGGGGTCCAGCGAGTTTCTGTGGGCTCTCCTCTCCCGCGCAGCCCTGTCGCCTTGGCAGGCTGCGGCGGGGCTGGGGGCGGCCAGGCAGCAGGAGGAATGGCACAGCCTCTCCCTTCGCCCTCCCGGCCATCGCTCCTTCCCTCCCGCAAGGTTTGGCTTCATTTCCTCCAAGCAGCAGAGACCGACTCCTCTTCAGCTTTAGCAGGGGTAGATCCAGGTTTGTGTGGCTCTGCTCCATACTGTGAGGGTTCGGAGATTTTTTTTTTTATTTTTTTTTCATTTCTTTTGCAGATCGGTAGGAACTTTTTCCCTTCTGTCCCCTGTTTGCACAAGAAGAATCAGCTGCTGGGGGTGTTGGAGGGAAGAGCTTGACTCTGAATCTGGCTGTACTGCTCAGGGGAGACCGTGAGTTTTGTCACTCTAAGGAGATATATACTGAAGGGGTCATCTTACCTTGTCTTCTCTGAGAAAACAGGTTCAGGAGGGCAGTATTGGACAGGTCTGGGAAGGCTGGCTGTGTGGATGGTGAGTCAGGGACAGGCTTTTGTATACGGATCTATGAAGAATTCACCCTTGAGTGTGACTTGAGTCGTGAGCCCCCCCAGTGCTGCTTGCCAGTAAGGAGGTGACTGTGTTGGTGCTGGACCCCAGGAGGTTAAGAAATGCGTAACTCCAGAGAAAGTCGTTACTTTGTGCTGGGTGAGGGAAGAGAGCACCTTACGCACCCTAAGTAACATGCTTAGAGGTTGCTTTGATACCATGTGAGACTTAAAGATGAAAGTTTTCATCCTGTGTGTTTTCCCTAAGCATTCAATTTAATTGTTAGGATCGGTTACAGAAGGAGAGCAGAAGACAGGAAAATGCAATTCTAGGTGTACGTAACCATCATTGTCTCCCACGTCTCTAGTATTTTAGCTCATTAGAGAGCGGCGATTTTGTCCCTGACCTTTTCTTCAGGGCTGGTTTGCTCTCCTCTGCTCCCGGAGCTCTCCTCTCCCTTTCTGCCATTTCAGTGGAAACGCCTTGCCCTGCGTGTCTGTCCCTGGGGAGCATCCTCCTCCTCCTCCTCCCCCGTGCTGGAGTGCTTGCAAGATACAGGGTAACGTAAGGGATCGGGACGTGGCTTTCCAAGGCTTTCCGTGTTTACATTTCTGTTGTGTCCCCTAATTACCATCCCTTTGGGTTTTTTATTCCCCCTCAAGCTGTCTTTTCCTGCTTATGGTCTCCTGAGGATGTTATGCTGAAACTTTATCAAACTTAGATTGCTAGAAATAGTTAATGCAAAATCTTCTTTCAGGAATTCGCACGTCCAGCTTGCGGCATCATTGCACAGTCTGTCGTGACATTTCCAATAGAGACACAACTGGAAGTCAGACCTTTCTTTCTGGATTACCTCATGTTTCCCCTTGCTAGGGACATGGGTGTATCTTGTCTTCCTGGAGTTAAGGTACATTCACTTTGTCTGTTAGTATTACAAATCATGTATATATTTATCCAGCTGATACTTTCTTCCCATATCTCCCATCCCATAAAGAGCTTAGTTTTTAATAAGATACAGTCCAGCAGAGAGTAAGTATAAGGTTAATTAAACAGTTTTTTGTAGAATATATATAATGGGTGTTGAACAGAGACCTATAAAGAGTTTACACATTGGGGCACGTTTCTGGGGCCACGTACATTGTGTGTGTAACTGCTGTCTGGAAAAGCAGTCATGATTTACTGTGGGAGGGGTGCTGCGTTAGCCTGTCGTGTAGCTGGGCGAGAAGGTTGTGCCTGTCTTACTGCCTGGTGATGATATGGAAGCCATGCACTGTTTTTTTTTTTTATGTACTCCTGTTTTAATACTTATTTAAAGACTTTGAAGCATCCTATTGTGTGCTTTTGTATGGGGTGACTTTGTAACTGTCATGGGCAGAATCCCATTTCAAGGTCTTCTGTAAGCCATCTGCTTTCATTAATAGCTTTTGGACTTGGCATGTGGCTCAGTGCAGATTAAAATAGCCACATTGCTGCAAAACTTTCTTTACCGCCTGCATCAGTTTGGCCTCCCTGTTGAGCTCCGCAGGCTGGGTGCACCCTCACGGGAGAGGGTGCTCCGCGTTGCACCCTGCTCTCAGTGTGTGCCCTCCGGCTCGTCCCCGGGCGATGGGGGATGCGTGACCCAGCGCAGAGGCCTGCTGGGGTGCACCGTATCTCTGCGTCTCTCCGTGCTCCCAGGATTGCTTTGAGAGCAAACCCAGGTATGTGCAAAACTGGCACGTGGCCGGGCTCCCTACCGTCAGGGTGTTGGGGTATGGTCAGAATGCGCCGGGGTCTGAGCTACAGAGTGCCGCGTGTCATAAACTTTCTCCTCTACTTCAAGGTGATCTCTGTGGGTTGGGTGTTGGGTACACTGGCATGCCACTCTAGATAGCTTCCACTGCTGTAGCCCAAGCCATTCCTCTTCTAAAGGCAGAAAACTTTTAAGTTTTGACTGTGTGAGTCCTGCTGACACTGAATAGTTATAACACAGATGGTTCAGCAGCAGAAACATCAGCCTAGGGCACACAGATTCAATCCTTGCTTTGGCGTGTTCTTCCTATATAGCACTTGGTAAGTCATCAGTCCCTCGATTTACTACATGTAAAAGGTGCCTCACCTGCCCAAAAAGTCAGTCCTCTGTTTTGGTTTCTGTTATAGTACATTTGGGAGAGCTCCACTGGAGCTTAACACCCAGAAACAGAGACCTGCTGCTTTTCCCAGGGCTCCTTCAGAACATTTATGGTGAGCCATGGACTTGGTGGCCTCATTCCCATGGCGATGTGGTACATGGGCATTGCTCACCGAAGGAGAAGCAACAGTGACGCAAAGCCTGAAAGTCAGTTCAGCAGCAGGACCAGCGATGAAGGGATCTGCTGAAATAATTCTGGAGCTTAATGAAGCTTCCTTAACCCCAACTGCAGTGACAGGGGCTTGGTTTTGTATGGTCAGCTTAAGTCTACGCCACATCAGCCCGTCTTCATGGTGGCCATTCCCTGTCTCGCTGGCAATGGAAGGCAGCCCAGGTCTTTGCTCCAAGCCTTGAACACGGTGCTGCCTCAGGGAGGAGCAACACAGGATCCTCTGCTTGATGTTTATCCCTGCCCATGGCAGGAGGGTTGGAACTAGGCGATCTTTAAGGTCCCTTCCATTCTCTTCCATTCATTTAAGGTCCCAAACCATTCTGTAATTCTGTTGCCCTGCATGGGGAGGCTTTAGGTTTTGCACTGTTTTTTTTTCTGTTTGTGGGTTTGTTTTTTTTTTTTTAAGAAGCAAAACAATACCAGTCTTAAAACAAAAGCAGTTGTGATTTTTCAACAATGTGTGAATTTCTTGCAGCAGTCAACCCCCGTGTTTTTAAAGAGGATTTGAAGGGCCAGAGTGCTCACTCCCATTGCTACAGAAATGGCAGATGTGGAGCAGGCTGGCTTTAACTCCCAGCTCGTCAGTAGAAAAGTCTGTACTGAAAAGATTCAATATGTTAAGGGGCTTCCTCTTAGCAGACTCAAGCCAGACTGTCTCACCTGCCTTTTTTTTTTTTTTTTAAAGACTTTTCCTCTCTCCGTTTCTCTCGGCCTGGGTATCCTGTTCCTGGAGCGTGCCAAGCGTGTAGTTTTTACTGCAACCTCTTGAATCTCTGTGGAGAGCAAGGTCTGCTTGCAGTGATACACAGAAAGATGTTTCTATTTTGAGCCAAAGCCCATGCTGGGGTTTTTTTTTTGAGAGAGAAGGAAACCTTTATTGGAATCCTGCAAGGTTTTATTTCGTTTCCTCCGCAGCCATGAGAGGTGGTAACTGCTGCAGCCTCCCTCGCGGTGCTGAGTGATTCCTTCCAGCGGTCCCTGGTTTTCACCCTCATCCTGAGCCTCTGGCGTTCCCTTGAGCTCAACTCAGCAGTGTCTGATGATCCAGCTGTCATTTGCTAGGAGGTTGACCCATCTCCTCTCCCCTCCAACCTGAAGGTGTTCAAAAGGAAGCCATAAAGTCGATATTTTCATTGTAGAGACATGGTCTATCCAAGTTTTTTACATGTCTTTTTCTCTCTTAAAATATGTTCTCCCCTGAGACTTGGCTCAGGGGCTAAGGAAGTGTGTTGGTTGTGATCACATCTTCGAGACACCTCAGTGTCTTAACATCTTTCACAAGAATGTGTTTCTGAGGAGCCAGTCGTGAAGTCTGGAGTTTATCAGTCCACTTCTTACATGGTAGAAAGATAAAATTAGTTCCAGAGAGAGAGAGATGTTGGAAATGACACAAAATCCTTCTGGTAGAAAGAGGAGTAATGGTTTGCAGCCATCAGATATTTCAGATCACACAAGGGGATCAGTACTCCAGATGGAAATACCAACAGCCGTTGTTACAGCGTTTCTTTGAAAAATTTCCGAGTAGGAATGTAAGGACCCTCGAGACCTAACGAGGAGAGATGCTTTCAGAGGTGCTGTAGCTCCATCAGCCTTTGCTCGGCGCTGCCAAAATGTGGCTTTGCGCAGACAAGGAGAAAGAAAACTCCAGTCTTGTCCAGGACGATAACAGGGAGGTGGAAGGAAATAAAGCGGCTGGTGAAGAGAAATTCTGACTCGCCTCTTCAAACTTTGCAGCTACTCGCTCTTGAGAGTTTCCTCCAGGTCCCGCGTAAGCATTTGTTTGTCATTTTGGTTTAGTACTCCGTGTCGGCTGTGGAGGGTGGTGTTCAGGGTGGTGCTGGGAGCTGTCTGCTGGTCAGTGGCTTCTACCCAGAAGAGAGGGGTCAGTCGGCTGGCTCACCAGAGCACGCTTGGAGGGGGAAAACCATGATTTTAGGCCAGCAAAAGTTATCGTGTCCACAGGTCAGGCAGAAATCTGAGGAGCTAAGTCCGTGTGAAAACCAAGAGAGGTAAGAAGTTTCTCAAATCACATGCTGGCAGTCCTCTCATTTCTCAAGTAGGCTGAAAGTGCCTTTCTTTCTCCACCATAGAAATGAAAAATGGCAAAGAAAGGTGTTAAATGAGCAGGCTGAGGTGGTTATATGGATCTGCTCATCGTGTTTCTGTGCCTGGTTTTCTGATCAGGTCGGGACGCATGTGGACGCTCCTGTGTAACCCGTGGTGCACGTGTGGGCTTCCCGAATGGTGCTGAAACAGGACCCAGCAGGGCCTGAGCCTCCAGCTGGGAAGCGGGAACGGCAGCGCTGCCGTCACCCTTGACGGGCAGGAACGGATCATGCTTCCCTCACATTTCCCAAGGGAATTCGTAAGGGATAGCTCTTTATTATTGGAAACATTGATAGTGTTTGATGGAAAGATATCCATAAAGAAAAACTCAGTTGAAGCAGAGGTTCTGTGGAAGGGATTTTTACTGGCTGGACTGCTCGCGGTGCTCAAGACCCATGCTTTTGTGGGGAAAAAAAATCAATGGCTGCAGACATTTTGCATTATGAGAAACCGTCAGGATTCTCTTGTTGCTGTCCCATGGGATTTCCAAGAAGCGTCATTCTCACAGTCCTCTGGCAATATGCAGAGTTGTCTTTTTTTTTTTCCACAACCCTAATCTGTGGGGTATGTATCCGACCTAATAAAACCATTTTTCAGCTTCACCGTTGGTAGTTTTCTTCCTCTTCTTTCTGAAAACATCTTGCCTGCTGGCAACTGCATTGTCCAAAGAGGTCTGAAGCTTGGCACGCTGTCAAGAAAACTTCAGTTACCCTTTCAATCAAACATGGTAGCGCTGTGAACTGACTTGGCCTCCATCCCAAGGTTCACCATAATCTTCCTTGTATAATAGGAAGTCCAAACAACCCCAGGAAATAATTCAGATGCGAGTGGTGCCTTTAGTGGAATAAAGAAGTGCCTAGAAGAGACATTAAGAACCTCGGCTTTAACTCTTTTCATAATTATGCACTCCGGAGGAGTGGAGGCTTTGTAGATAAAGAGATTACATGCATCTTATGAGGCCTGTATAGCTGTGACGGTATCTTCCACCCACATCTTCTCACTTTTCGTTTTACTGACGTTGCAGTTGCAACATTTAGTGGAAGAATATTGCAGAGCAGGCTACCCTATAACCCTGAAGGTCCCTTCCAGTCTGGCACAGGTAAATTGAATCATTCTCCCCTTAGGGATGATAAGGATGAGCTTTTGGAAGAGCCTGTTGGTAAGAGCAGTGGGGGGGAGAACTTAATTAGATTAAGACGCATTTCGGTGATGTTTGTGCTGAGGGCTGTGCGGTGTGGCTGCCGGAGAGAGCGGCAGTCTGAGCGGCGAATGCCCTGGGATGCTCTTCCCAGCCTGGCTGCCTTTATTTTTTGAACAAGGAAAAGGAAAATACATCCGAGGTGTAAATCTCGGTGTAAACCAATGCAGGGAGTCACTGGGGTGCTAACAAAACCGCGTCTCACGCTGGTGTCCTGCCTCTGGCCGTGACCTGGTGCCAGCAGCCTGGCAGGCAGGCAAGTGCTCGGCTTTTCCGTGCGAAAACGCGGCAGCTGACGCGGTACCAGGGTGGGCAGGCTTCGGCTGCTCACCCCACCTCTCAGCCAGCTCTTGCTTGAGCCGTGAGTACCAATGGCCTGGGCCTTTCGTGCTTTGATACAGTTGTAAATGCTGTTTTGCTTTTGAATGTCTTTGTCCTTTTGTAGTGTTACTGGTTTACTTGTCCTGAGAACATCCTCCGTGAGGAAGTTGCATGTCTGTTAGTTTCCAATAAATAAAACTTCCTTCTCCCTGGTCTATACTTGGGGTTTTTTTGGTATTATAGGTTTGCCCTGCTGCATTGTGGAAGGGATAATTTGGAGTCCCCAGTTCACTCCCTTCATGCTATTCATTATTTTATATGCCTCTCCTGTGGGGTCTCTTCTTTTTATTACTAATCAGTTCTAGTCTTTTAAATCCTGCTTTTGATAGTTTCATTTTACAAAAGCTGAACTACTTTATATCAACTCAGTTGATGTGATCTTACTCATATCAAAGGTGTTTAACAGCTGCGGTCCCGTGTACTCGTTGCAAGCTGAACTTAAATTGTGTCAAGTTCTGTGCTGCTTTGCTACGGCAAGTGGGAATGTTTGTTGCAGCTGTCTTTAAATTTAAATTTGGATGTTTTAAATGAATTAAATATGAACATGAATAATGCAACTGGTAACCTAGCCTTTCTGCAATTAAATGCAAACTTTTTCATTTTGTCTCTATGCTTTCAGGTTTTGGTATGCCGCAGTATTTGTACTGACTTTGCTGTCTTGTAGGAATGATGGGGAATTAGAGCCCATGACAGTTCAGTGGAGCCGTTGGCAGTTTTGATATCTCGGTGAGTGGAAGTTGTTTGAAACTGTGGGAAAAGCACTTTATCTGCTACAAAAGGCAGCAAATCAGTTGGCCTTTTTAGATTTTAAGGTAGCATCCTGCTGAACTGAATTTTCACATTGATCTGTCCTTTCAGGGTGTAAACTCTGGAAACCAACACCATGTAAAACTGTGGTCTGTGCTTGCAAGGTTATCTTGATATCCACAAGCGTGAGAAATACAGCTTGTGAAAAAGAGGAGAGTTTTAACTCTGGTATGCAGCTTTGTACAAGTGTCGGGTTCTGGAGGTGGCGTGCTGCAGCACATGCTGGGCTATGGAAATCCCAAATGCTTTATTTGATGCAAAAGTAAGATTTTCTCCTTCCTGTCATTGACCCAGCCAAGAGGTTCTCATCAGGGGCATGTTCGTGTCTGAGGTCATTCAGGAAGATCTATCTGTGTGGATAGCCCATTTTTCCCCCTTGGATACCAAGCTGTAGCTTCCGCTATTTATTACTTTAAGATTTTTTTCAGTCTTCAGTCCCTGAACAGTGTAAAGACCCCATACGTCTGTACTGCGTTTCTTCCTGTCCTGCCGTGCCCGTGAGCTTGCCTGTGCTGCCCTTCGCTTTCTCTCTAGACTGAAGTCTGTCTTCTTTACTGGGCTGTTTCAGGCTTGCTAAAGCCTACAGGGCGATTCCGCTTGCCTTCCAGTCGGTTGTCGGTGACATAAAATCCTCGGGTGTTTCAGGTTGGAAGGAACTTTTGGAGGTTGTCTGGTCCAGCCCCGCACGCAGAGCTGGGCTGGCTTTGAAGCCAGACTCAGCTTCAAGGTTAGACCAGGCCTCTCAGGGTGGGAGCCGGCGATGCTTGGAGTATCTCCAAGGATGGAGATTTTGCCAGCTTCTCTGGGCAACTACAGAACGAAATTACAGCCAGTGGGAATTACCAGTTCCCAAGCTTAGGCTAGTAAAGCCCACCTTATACCAGTTTCAGGAGGGCTGGGGTACACAGGCTGTGTCTCTGTGGCTGAAGAAGAGCGGGCAGAGACTGGTCCCTGGCCCTGGGACGTAGGGAGGCTGGTGGCTCGCGTCTGCGCTGCGCAGGGCTGGCTGCCGCCGGGGCAGGCAGGCTGCCGCTCGCATCCTGGGGCTTGGCTCTGGCTCTTCTCTGGGCATTACGTGGCCCTGAAGCACGCTAAATATTTTGCCTTTTTTTTTTGTTTTCGTTTTTGAGTTATCATTTTGCAGGATGAAACCACGTGTTGCTGTCCTGTGTGTGAGAACGTACGGGGGAGCTGGATGGTGCAAAGCTGTGGCAGAGGACCACGAAGGGTGGCAGGAGTCAGGCTGGGGCCATCTCATTTGGATGGTTTCTTGGAAGCATATTTCGGAGCGCGCCGTCCCCAGGCTTGCACCCACGGGGCTCTCAGCAGAGTGGGAGTCCCCACGCAGCCTGAGTCTTCTCCTTTGGGGAGGAGTCACCTTTTTTTTTTTTTTTTTCCCCTTTAATAGGAGCAACATTTACAATGTCTCATTCCCTTCCATGACATGAGATCTTGCTGGGAGCCCACTACAGTGTTGGCCGAGGGACACCAGCAGTCATCTGCGTGCTTCACAAGTAGTTAGGGTTACTCCCATTGCCGTCCGCGCGAGGACGGAGGGTGCAGTAGTTTCCCCTCTCCTCCCGAGCTGCAGCCTTCCACAAATCGTACCTGAGCATCTCACACATGGTCATGAATTTTACCTCCCAGTACTTCTGCAGGGAAGGGTTACACATTCCTGCCAGGTAGGGCTCTGAAGTGCTCAGGCTGAAGCAGCTTCTCAAAAGCCGTCTGAGTGGCGCAGGAGCACCCGTCCCGTGCCAAACGCGTGGGATTTATGATTCGCGTTTAGGTACCTCAGAAAGTCCTCGCATCCGGGGGAGCTGAGCCGACAGCAGAGGTGCAGAGCCAGAGATGGTGAATGCTTGTCTGGTGCCTTTACATAACACCTTTCACCCCACGTTTTATGGCCAGGGGACTTTTCCTACCATGACTGCTAGCTTTTAGTAAAAGTGACTGAAGAAAATTATGAAAAGAAGCATTAAAAGTTGTAAATAAGCTTTCGCATGTAGATTACCTTCCGCTATTGAAAGGAAAAGAAACTTTACTCCTTTCGCAAGTATGCACAAACACACACGCTATTTATGAGAGAGGCAATGAGACTACTGTGTACCTTTTGATTGGGATTAAAAAACAACTAGTTTTTCTTTCCTTTAGGATTTAATATTCTTTTAGTATTTTCCTTCTCAGAGTATTGCTCAACGTTGCAAGCACTGCACGTAAAGGCTGTAGTTTGTTAGCGCTTTTCTATAAAATTAAACCCTTCGTTTCTTTTAGGTTTGGAAAAAGTCTGGTTTTCAAAATCAAACCTTCTCGCCAAGTTGGATCTGTAAATAAGCCTTTAAGCAGAAACTCAGCGTTGCGTCCTGGGATGGCTTCCTCTTACGTCCTCCAGCCTGACTGCCCCACTGTGAACAAAATGGAGTTATATTGACACAATTAATCTTTCATTAGTTAGTGTAGTGTCAAAACATGCTTTTACTAGCTTTCCTAAGGGCTTGTTTGCGGCTCAGCCATTCATTTAGGTATTTTCTGTCAGGGCTTGGCAAGGCTCGGTGCATACAGGAGGCACTGCCCTGCGAGACCGCTGTGCAGGAGCACTGGTCTCCGTGTACGTGGCCAGCACGCATCTCCCAAGAGCTCTGATTTTCAGTAACGTTTGCTTATAACAAGAATGCAAATGCTTTTTCGTTTTGGGGACAGTCCAGCCAGTTTTCCTCCAACCAGGAAAAAAAAATGCAGCGCAACTTGGACATTTGTTGCAGTACTAATAGCAAAAATATTTCCTGGGTCATTGTCCAATTTCTCATCCTTATTACCCAGAACTGCTGTGAGCAATTTGAATTGCAAGTGGCAAGCTGGGGATTGCGGTGCTGCTTTGCCAGAGTTAATGTTATGTTTCCATGTGTTTTCTTTCATAAATTTCAGCTCTGCCTCCCTTTGTTAGTGAGCAAGAGCAGCCCCCCCTCCACACACACGCTCGGGACCCGCTGCAGAGTTAGCACGGAGACTGGCATATGCTCCTCTCGCTTATTTATGCCGCTCCTGCTGCCGTAAATTTGAAGTTGTCCACATATTGGAGAAAGACTTGTAGTTTCAGGGGGGTTGAAATGAATTGTCTGTGTTCAGTAGGAGCTGTTCTGTGCAACCCAGGGTGAAAGAGCATCTATTTTCTCCCCGCTGTGTGATTAGTTAATGTTGCAGATGACTGTGTGCTCCAGAGTGGGGGAATTTTCTCATGTTTATTTCTTTTGTCCTAGACATCTTCAGTTATCTAAAAGCAAGCCAGTCCCAGGATAAGGACAGCAGCAGGTGATATAATGCGGAAACCAGGCCCTCAAAAAGGTGAGCAGTGATGCTTGACACAGCCGAAGGCCCGGTAGCGAGCTGGTGCGGACCGAAGGACTGAGCACGGCGCATCGGGAGGCTGGCTATGGGGTGGGAGCGCGGGGGACGTGCTAGTTGCACGCTCAAAACGGAGTCATTCGTTTCTCTGGCAGCGTGCAGAGAAGGCTTCATCGATCCGCCCCCCAGACGGGCAGAGCAAGAGTCCCTTGCCGGGTGCACCCCTGCAGCTTGTGGGGCACAGCGTCAGGCGGCGAGGGTGCTCCGCAGAGCCTGCGGCACGCACCATCTGCTAGCGCTCCCAGCGTGAGGCAAACTGGCACAAGCCTCCCCCTTCTAATGAGGCGTGAAACCAAAGACCAGCCTACCTTGTGGAGATGAAATCTGTTACGGACGCTTACCTCTCGCCGCCCGAGTCTCGCGTCCCGTTACACACAGTGGCAGCCGCGGCGCTCAGGGCGACCGCACACGTGCTACCCGTGTCCTGCTTGCCCTGACGAAAAGGGTGAAGTCAAGCAGGCTGCCTGCAGCTGAGCTGCTCGGACTTCTTGTGCTTAACAAAAATATTGATTTCCTTTAGTGTTGTGCCATGCATGTGTGTTCGACTGGAGTGATCTCATCACATGCGCTTCGCAGGATGGGGGAAGGGAGAAGCGTAGAGGATGGAGCATCCTCCGCAGTTCTTTGTTCACATCTGCTACACGCTCACAGGGTTTATTGCAGGAGATTTCTATGCTCGATTTCTCTCCTCCCTTTATTTTTTTTAAACGTCTCCTTTGCTTCTCTGGTGGTTCATCTTACAGAAGCATTATCCTCTTCCTAACACTGCTTGTCCTTTAATGAAGTGAAAATAAATGAAGGAAAGCGGGGAATGGGGAGAGCCTGCTGTGAGGCAGCTGGAGGGCTTGGTAATAAAAGAGGCAGGTTGATTAGTCAGCAGCGTGGCCGCGGACTGGGCTGGCTGAATTTAGCCTAGCACACAGCTTGTCCTCGCTGCCTCCTGGAGCAGGGTGCCTCTGGCCAGCGTGGCTGTGTGACCTGTGCTGTGAACGCCGTGCCATAGGTTGCAGAAGCAACACCTGCATCGTGCACACGTGGGTTTCTGTCCTACTTACCTGCTTTTTTAATAATGCATTGAACTTTTCCTTTTTCTTTACTTGCCTGCAGAAATTCTTGCGTTTCTTTCCCTCTCTGCTGCTTTTGCAGCCTGCTTAATGAGGATTTTTGCATGTTAAAGGTTAAGAATAAAATGTAACTTCACCTGCAGAGTGTGGCAAGAGGCTACTTTGAGTGCAGCAGAAGGATGCTATTAGAGAGCTATCCTGCAACACCGAGAGGAGCGTTACCCATCCTGGGGGGCGTTTTTGCTTCTGACTTAAATACTTTGTGTCCTTTATTCTTGCTTTCTTAAGGAGATGGGAGAATACTGTCCTTCATGGGAATCCATTTATAGGAAGGGTGCCCTTTCAGCTTTTTCATTCATTTGTGTCTCTCCAAGGAGGCTCTTTGTCTGGTCCATGCCTAGGGATGCTGTGGCCACACTCCATGTGTGCCTTACGTTCATTTAAGGGATAAAACCTACATGCAGTCCTCCTGTCTGTTGTATTGAACAGAACATGTCAGGAAGAGAAGATTGCAAAAATAATGGTCCAAAAGCAGTTTCAGACATCGTAGGACCCACCAGGCCACTCTAGCAGCAGCTCATGGCCTGCCTCGTTCAGCTCCTTGTCAGCAGATTTCAAAACCTTTCCTGTTTTCTTTTTTGTTCCTTTCACAAGGAACTGCTTTTTGTGGGGGTAAGGTACCTTTCGTAGAGCACTACCAAATCGTTGTTTATAATAGCCCTAAAAATGCTTTGTAAAATAAACGAGCTGGACTGCAGCAGTGCTCCCAGCGCGCGTCGGTCAGGCAGCAGCGGGCGGAGGAGCTCGCCCAGGGCAGGCTCTGCAGCGGCACGCTGCTCGGGCATCCCTCCGTCCTGGAGGCTGCTAGAGGCGGGGACGGGCATCCCCCGCGTCCTGCTCTGTCCCTTTCCAGAGCTCTCTTGGGAACTTTATTTTTTTGCAACTCTGAGGCCCAAAGCTGTCGTGATGGGAACAACTCAGATGAGATGTTCTTCAGAGCTGGTGCTGCTTTGCTGTGCTCTCCTACGAGCTGAGCAGGACAGGCAGTGGTAACCCGGCGTTGTGCGTGGAAAGGGCAATTGTGCAGACTTTGGGAGAAGCCCTCTCCCCATCGCGAGGGAGGGTCGAGGCCGTTTGTGTGGGTAAGGCTGGCTGCAGCAACCTGGCCTTGATAAACAGGGAGTGATTCAGGCTCCACTGCTCAGCGTACAAGATCCACGTGAGCCGTTTTTGGTGGCTTTTGCATTTGTTCCTCTCAAGCCTGGCCACCTCTTCAGATAGTTAAAACGATGAAGCTCTAGCAGTTTGCTGCTTTTTACGTTATTGCTTGCCATCGTGGGAGACCGCTAGTTGGTGAGGACTAGGCAGAGACTAAGATGCAAATGCAGAAACCTCGTGTCAGGTCTTCTCTTGCGCTGTGTGGAGGAAGGGAGCACACCCTGCAGATTTAGACAAATCATCCATGTTACCTGGGGTCATGGCGGGGAGGTGACTCCTCTCCTCTGAGGTGCCTGTAGAGCAGGTGACATGAGCAGAGAATGTTGAAGAGTGCATTAGCTGGCTTCCTTCACTGACACAAATGTTTTATTTCTTGTCTCAGCCATAGACTGGAAAGATGGTAAAAAGCACAAGTACAGCCGCCCGTCAGAGTCTCCCTCCCAGTACCAAGGTAAGAGAACTCCCTTTTCCCTTCTCCAATTTGTTTTGTTTTTTTTTTTTTCCTTAAAAGCTTTTTGAGTTGCTTAGATGTGGGAAACTGCAGCATGCCCAATTAGTTTACGGATAAAAACTACTTTTGGACAGTCCTTGTGTGTTTAATTCTGACCACATTCAAAAATGGCTGAGAAGACACCAGGGTAAGCACACAGCTGAGCCAGGATTAAATTAAATCAGGCAGGATCAAGCAGATCTGTTTCTTGCTGCCCAGCCCTGAGTGCCAAGGGGTGACTGCCCACGTTTTGACGTGCGTCCTGGGCATAAGGAGCCTCTTACTCATCCACGAGCTCCTCTTCCATGTTCACAGCCGCAGCTAGCCTGGTCCTCATTGCTGTGAGAGAAACATGGTGCGACCTGCGCTCCCCCTTCCCCTGCGGCAGGAATTTGGCCCGGGGCGAGGGCTGGCGGCAGCGGCACAGGAGTCGGCCGCGTCTCGCTCCCGTTGGGGATGAGGCGGCCTGGGCCTGGGCCGGGCAGGCTGTGGCCCTGTGTACGGTGCCTGCAGGTCGCCTTCATAAAACTGGCAGCTCCTGCTGTCTCTCAGAGGGGATGTGCAGGCGACTTCCAAATTTAGGAAGTTTATGTAGGGCTTGTGTAATTTAGTAAAAGATTTTAGGGCCCGTATTTTACTTATAAAGTATAACAATGTCCTTATATTCCCCATGTCCCTGTATTAAGGTGATGTCCATACTTCCCACCAAGTACAGGGCAACAAGAAACTAAACAATTGCCTGAGTTAAGCCATTTCTGACAGGAAACACGTGTTTGCCTTCGTGAAAGGCTCGCCTGTGTTTCTTAGAGCCTCTGGGAGAGCTGAAGTGGCTGCTGTGCTTCAGGGGCTTGGTCATCCTGGGCCCCGAGACTCAGGGTGGTGGTTCTTGGGCACGTTGGACTGCGGGCCACCATCAGCCCTCGCCATTCTCTCTTGGGGCATCTCATCCATCCTTGTCTCCCCTTAATCTGACGCACTGGGATCATAGTTTGGGAAGGACCTTCTCCAAGGGGAGGAAGTTTATTAGCACCTCCGGTAAAGTCCTGGGTCCTCTGTCACCCCGTGCTGAGCTCCACGTGACATTATGGGGCACCGTCACAGCCCACGTGGCCCGTGTACAGTCTGCCTTCAGGGTGTTGGGGGTCCTATTAAAGGTGGTCCTCTGCTCCACATGCTGCACCACTTGCAGATGTCAGAGGACTGGCTGTTGGTCAGTGGCAACGCCGACCTGAAATGAAGCTTTCTGTGAAATTCGGAGGCGTGCTTTCCCATCGGTGCTCACGGTAGCCCAGCACACCAGCCTCCACACCTCACTGCATCCCAGGCCTTGCTGGCCTAGGAAGGAAACACTGCAGATACGCTGCTGTGCCCTTGTCTGTTCGGCAAGCGCACGGTGTAGCAGCGGGGATCGGGAATCGCCTCCCTGCAAGAAACTCTGAGCAGCTCATCACTGCCCGAAGCTCGGGTATGCGGCGAGGGGGGCGAATCTGCGGCAGCTTTCTGGCATAGAACACCCCGTAGTCCAGGCGGAAAGGATTTCTGCTCAAAGCTAATGCTGAATCGGGACAACTCTGAGATGAAGCAAAGCAGACAGCCTTGCGGTGTTTGAAACCTATTAGTTTTGGCTCACACGTTCTCGCATTTCTTCTGAGCAAGACAGTGAGTAAGCGGGATCGCGTTAGTGGTTGTAGCTGTTACCAATGGAGAATGTGCAGCCGGATTGATGGCTGAGCAAAGTGCCTGGAAATTATAATGGGTAGGACGTGCAGGAGCTCTGCCGTCGCGGTGGGAGAGCTGACCCCGTGGGAGGCTGCGCCCAGACGTCGGGGAAAGCCACCGTCGCCTTTGGATCTGCGAGCAGAGACGATGCTCTGCTCATTTTCATACCGAGTTGGCTCAAACCGTGCTGCTTTCATGTGCTGCCTTGATGCTCGTTAGCAGACACACATATGGGCTGCAGACTTTAATGGGATGCCTTGATCTGGGTAGGGCACGTTCTCCTTCACAGATGTGACCTGAAACGCACATGTAGCGTTTCAGTTGGATTGATGACCCCTTGGGAGCTGAAATGCTAATGGAGCCCAAACCAGACTTCGGTTAAAGATATAAACAGAAACTCCGTCTTCATTTAAATTCTGGGCAAAAGATCAACATTAAATGCAACACGATGAGAATCCAAACACAAGGGTGCAGAGTTGCATTTTCGCAGCTACTGTAGTTTGACCCCTTGGGTGTGCGGAGTGTTGTGTTTGTAGTAAATATTTTTGAAGGTTAAGACATCAGAGCCCAAATCTGACGCTCTGCCTGCAAGTAATATCTCCCTTTGGCACAAGTGCACGGTGAGGAGCTTTCCAAAGGCAAGTAAAAGTGATAGACGGTTACCCTTAGCAGACATTTGCACAGCCGAGTTACAGGGAGCCATATAGGTTTACAATCCTTGGCTTTTGTTTAGCTCACAGATGTAATTACAAAACGTGGTGTTTCTCATTAAGTGTCCTTCTCTCGTTTCTTCCTGTAAAGAAGATCTGATGTATGTTGTATGGAGGAATACGGTCTGTTCAAACAATGATCCTTCCCGTCTGTGGGAGTACGGTGTGCTCTGCAAGGGAGGGGATGAGGGAGAGGGCAGAGACCAGGCAAAACAGAGGGTGACTTTAGGGCTGGTAGGAAATTTTGCATGTTGTACTGGGAGCGGGGGCAGCAGCGGAGCGAGCGTTCCCCTTCGCTTTTCAGGGTGAGAGAGGATTTCAGTCCCCACCGTCAGCTCCGTCCTTGGGCACTCCTGCTCCGTCACCGGTAACAGGGACACTTGAGGACCGGCTGAAGTGCTGGTTTTTCATGAAGCAAAGTGATTCACTGGGAATTGGAGAAAAGCCACCAGGGTTTTTTTGACCAACACTCAGAAAACATTCTCCAGTGTTACCTGCCCAGGCCAGATAAGAAACAAGTACCTTGCAGACTAAAACGTCCTGTCCCTCTACAGTAAGGCATCCAATTTATTAGTATGAGTAAGAATATTGAGAGAATGTAGAATACAAGGTAGTCAGTCTGTGCTAACGAGAAAGCCAAGCAAGATATTCTCAGTGTTTCCCTCTGGCCTTAAAAGCTCTGTACACAGCGAGCCTGTACGATGGCATCAGCCGGCAGCTTTGGCGTCCTGGCCGACAGCGTGCCTGGCCCGGGGGCTCCAGAGCGGCTCCGTTGGGAGCGGAGCGTTGGAAGCGAGTGGGGATCAGTGTGGCGAGCAGGATTTGGGTGCAGTCCAGAGGGGCTGAGGTTGAGAGGGCCAAGTGTGATGCATCCATCTTCAACCATACGCGCTCTTTCTCAAGTACAGAGCTCGGGGCTTGTTCACTGCTCCCCGATTAAAAAAGCCTTAAGTGCCTCCTGCTTTTTCCTATTTTATTGGCAGCTCTCCTTTTATTGTAAAAAAAAAAACAACCCTAACTTTTGTGTTAATGCCATTTTCTTCTGATTCTTCCTGCAGTTTTTAGATTGAAGCTGACCGTATTTGGTTAAGTTTAAGTGTACTTTGAAATTCCTGCTTGAAAAACATTGTATCGTGAGCTAAATACTATTACTGAATTCATTTAACACCATTCCCCACATTCTGTGCAGGGCTTCCTCTCGCACTAAGGCAACGGTGGCAGCCTCCAATTTTAGTCTGCGGTTTCTGTCCTGGTTTGAGACTAATCCTGAAAAAGAAGTGCAGTCCTTAATTGTGCTTGTCATGCCATCTTTAGGGGAAGAAATGGCTGATAGTGAACAGAGGAGGAAGGCAGGCTTAACTCTGGCTCTGTCTTTTCTTAGAGTTTAGAGAAGTCTTTCTGCTGCTCCTGCTTTTCTTTGCAAAATAAGTCACCAGAACCATGCGTTGTAAGTAGCTGCCGTGCTAGCGGGGTGTGTGTGTCTTCATATGGTGGTCGGGTCCCAACAGGCTCAGTATCAATCTAATCTCAATCTAATCTCAATCTCAAATAAGCTCCATGTCCAAACACTATTTTTAGAGGCACGCAGCTGTCTCAGAAATTTACTGCTCCTGCTGGGACTGTGCAGCGTCGATCCCGACTGCGGCGGGAGCTGCTGCAGGGAGCAGAGCGGCCTCGCTTGGCTGAGAGTGAGTGAAAAGTGGAAGGATTAAAACCATGACTACTTTTAATAGCGAGGCATTGAAACCACCTAAGGGGAGGGTAGATTTTTTTTTTTTTTTTTAAATAAAATTGTCAAGTGCAGCTGATCCTTTTCAAGGTGCTTGCTCAGGCCCCGGGGCTGAGGCTCGCCCTCCTTGTGCTGGGGCTGTCGCTGCAGGCATCCTCTGTGCTCCATGGGCGAGGGCCTCTGAAGGCCCACCCCAGCCTGAGATGAGCCCAGATCAGCAATCAGAGTTAACGGTGGGATGGAGCGAGGCATTTCCATGCCTGGGTTTGCTTTGGGTGGGTATTTATTACACATTATTCATACAAAGAGTTTCAGTGACGTAACCGAGTATAAAATCATATCTCTCAATTAAAGCAAAAGAATTTTGGGTTTTGTGAGAGCATCATTGCAGTGAATCACTGAATTTCTTCATTCACCTTGGTGTGAGACCGTTGGCTGAAAAGAAAATGTGTGCCCATGGATGGAAACGCGTACTCTGAGGAATGGGGAGCTGCTGTCAGTCTGTCAACAGAAATACATTCAGCCAGTGTGGCAGCAAAACTGTGGTTTTTTCTGTTCGTTTCCACTGTATTTAACGGTGTGCTAGGCATCTGCATGGGAGGTGGCAAGAAAGCAACGTTTCTTTTATTTATTTGAAGCTAGTAGATTATCAAGCCCCTAAGGCTTCTCTGTGCACGTGAGGCAGAGCTAAAGTAATGCGTGCTGACCTTAACGCCTGAATTTTGAGAGGTGTGGTGTGCACTGCAGTAGCTAAAATGGCTCTTAATATAGCTTTTGTTTTGAAAATAGACTGATTAAAAACTTGACGTGAATAGGGGAAGCGGTAGCCGACTCTTTAATTGTGCTGCCACCAATGCTCTTGAAATGACTTGAAAACAGCGGTCTCCCGGGAGCCATTCAGATGAATACAAGCTAATGTCATGCTGGAAGGATCCTTTCCCAGCTGCTCAGTTTAAATGGCAGAAGTCATGATTTGCTCGGATCACAAGAGCTTTTAATTCCTCATTTAATAACAGGTTTCCCTGGATGGCGTATTGCTTTTACCCTTCCTGCTGTACATCGGAAAGGTGCAGGCAAGGATGAAATGCGCTCCCCCCGGCAGCAGCACCCCGTGGAAGGGGCTTTGGTGTTGGATGTTCGGTAAATCCCCGTTTGGAGGATCCCTGCTTCCATCCTGCCCGAGCTATGGACTCTGGGTCTGCTTCAGGAAATTAATTGCTGACCTGTCCACTAACGGCTGGGGACGGGCCGATACCTGCTCCGCTCTGCTGGCTCGAGGGGCAGGCGGCGTGCGTGCTGAACCGGGGGAACCGGAAAGTCACCCAGCGCAGCTTCCTGTTGATTTGGGCTGCCTGTAGCCTGCAGCGACTGTTCTTAATCCCCAGACTGAGCAATGTGTTTAACAAATGATTTTTAAGGGGTAGTTGTCTGGAAGACTCCACGGATTCTCGTCTGTGCTGGGTATTTTATATTAAGTTGTAGGTTGTTATCCTCACTTTTTGCAGACCCTCCTCGGCAGCGCGGAGGCAGTAGGATGCTGTAGGCAGGACCGGGCTTTGTTCTGCCTGTCAGCTGCAGTTGTAAATCTTCTGTGGTCACAAACATCAGAGGATCTTGATGAAAACACGTTGCCTGTGAGCACCTCCTCTGTGAGAAGCGGAGAACTGCCGTCGTTAGGAGTCCAGCCATCTCTCTCTGAGATTTTTGCTTGTCAGTTCCTATTTGAATCCTTTTCTCTTCTCTTCTCAGGTCACTTCACCTGGGAGAAATACCTGAAAGAGACATGTGCCATCCCAGCTCCTGCCCATTGCTTCAAGCAGGTAAGCAGGTGAATGAAAACAAGAAGGGCAAAGGGCGATGGTCCTTTGGTGGCCCAGGAGTTCCGTGCCTGGAATAGGCCCCTTTTTCGGCAAGGAAGATGCTTAAGGATATCGGAGACTTAACAGAAATCTAAGTTTGCTGAAGCAAAGTTAAAAAAGATGCATTCAGGCACTGCAAATGTTAGAGTGGTGCAGAAGACTTAACTCTCAGATGTGCATGAATGGGAACACGAGAATGTTTTTTCTCTCTGCTGAGCACAGGGTCTCGGAGAAAATGTTCTGAGTAGGCTGTGATCCAGGTTTTGGTGGATCCTGTGCAGCTAGGAGATTTTTTCTTCAGAATTCACCAGGTCTTTGTGAATTGAATAGCACCCCCCAGGCACTGGGTACCTGACCACGGAGGTGATATGCTGAGTACAGGGGATACAGGGGTGAATTGGCGTGGCACCCCTGGGTCTGGGCAGAGGAGTATCTGTTTGGGTCTTGGGTTGGGTGGGTGATGCTCCTGAGAAGAGGGCTAAGAGAAGAGGCTAGGTCTAGTTGTCTAGATGATGCTGTACCGAAAGATGGTGGTCTGGGTCACAGATCTGCCTGGGCTCGCTGAACTTTCTTTGCTGCTCTGTGGTGTCTGCTCCCGTGCTGTGCTTGGAGGATGCTGTCAGTCTTCGGCAGAATCAGTTTTGATGCTCTTAGGGCTTAAGCTTTATGACTGAGGTGGTGCATATATTGGAAATGCTGTCTCTAACTGGGTCCCTGTTCTTTTCGTTGCAGTCATACACTCCACCTGCAAATGAATTCAAGATCAGTATGAAACTAGAAGCCCAGGACCCCAGGAACACCACCTCCACTTGCATTGCCACGGTGGTGGGTCTGACAGGCGCGCGCCTCCGCCTGCGCCTCGATGGCAGCGATAACAAGAATGACTTCTGGCGGCTGGTGGACTCTGCTGAAATCCAGCCCATAGGAAACTGTGAGAAGAATGGAGGGATGCTGCAGCCTCCACTGGGTGAGCTGAAGTTCAGCTGTCCAGCAAGTGCCTGCATTATCTGTGGGGAAAACCCTAGGGTTTTTTATATTTCGGTGCTTGGGACAGAGACCCATGGACTGCCCCTGCCTACCACTGTGATGTAGGCCAGCCCTGTTAGCTTGGGCTGTTAAACAGACATATCCCACAGACACACCAGGTCTGTGTTTCCACGTGGGCATTGTGGCACGGATAGGGAGATTCTTTAGAGTGTAGATGAAAGAGCTCTTTGCACCTAGGTGAGCTGCTTACACTCTTTGCAGCTCAAGCTTAGGATTAGCACGTGGTGGCCATGCTCTCGTGCCTTCTGAAATCCTGCCTGTGTACCTCCAAGGAAAACCATGTCTTCCACCCATTTGAGTGAAAGAACACCAGAGCCACTCCATTTCCCAGAGGACGCACAAGCAAATGGGGGCACCCCAAAGTCCTGGTGACCCAGGAGTGTGGGCGGTGGCATTGGAGGCAGAGCAGCTCTGATGACCTTTCCTGGGTGATTGCCTGTACAAGGACAGAAGGAATCCAGGTTCTTTTTTTCGGGGATACACCACACAGTCACCCAGGCAGTGCTGGCACATAGCTCTAGCCATGGCTTGATCTTTAGGCTTTAGGCTTCTGATCCTGCTTGCAAGTGCTGTCGTCTCAAAGGTGTGCTTGAGGTGAAACAGCTGCCATCCGTCAGTGCCTTCCCCTGCGCGCCCGCTTCGAGCAGAGCACAGTGCTGGTATCCGGGTGGAAGTGCTTTGCTGGGGATCTGTAAATCTTGATGTAGAGAATAATCAAGAGAGCAATTAGGGCTGAGGCATCTGCTGTATCACTGCTAATCCTGACACTGTGATTTCAAAAGCATTTAAATTTTCATTCGTGCTGTCTAAGTGTATTTGTGCCCAAGTGTCTTTGGGGCAATAGCAGGTGAGCTGGGGACCATCTGATGGGGAAACATAATGTCTGAAAAGGTTCTCAGTGATTTAAGTCCTGTCTCACGTGAAGGGACGCTTGCAATATTTCATCTGTTTATTTATTTAATTTTGCTTGGCTACAGCTTTATAAATAACCTGGGCAGTCAAACACTTCTTCCAGTCTTGTCTTCAGTTAAACACACAGCTTTTTTTGTTGGTTTTTTTTTTTTTTTTTGACACTGGCCAAATGATGAGCTGATTTGCTGTTTCTTTCCTGATTAAGCAGTCAGGTTAACCTGCTTTTGCATTCTGCTGCCCATTATTTTTATAGTGTCTTCATAAATCTCTCTCTCAAGTAGCACATCGCCAAATAATATCAAGCCAATCTATAGTGATGCAAGAAACCTTCAATAGGATACCTTGAGTTAGGAATATTTTTATTTATATTTTTTCCTGGAGCACCCTTTGTGAGCTTTGGTGGGAGTGAGGTCTAAATTGCAATGGGACACTTGGGACTGGTCTTTCTGAAGAAGGAAGAATCATCAGCAGGTGCGTGTTTTGGCACATCACAGCACACGAAGCCGTGTGTATGCAAGTCTAATTATACCCTTTCCCTTCATAATTGCTACAGACAAAACCTGCTGCAGCAATTAACATGAAAGCTGCCATTTTTTGTGGTGCTTTCATGCACGCTGCTGTCCATTTGCAGACATCTCTTTGAAACCCTGGTCCCGGGGTGCAGCTCGCAGCTCCGGTGCAGCGTGCCCAGGAGGCGCGGGTACCTGCGCTCGCTGGCAGAGGTGGGTTCCTCCTGTGCCTTGTCTGGGTTTTGCCAGCAGATGGCAATAAGTGTAATCGAGTTGCAGAGCAAAACTCATTTCTGACACTGCCAGAGGATAGGGTTTGTGGGCTGGAAGAAGTCTGTGTGCCCAGCTCTGATCTGTATTGCCTGCTTAACCTTGGGCCAGACAAGAGTGGTTCTCTTGCACCCAGCATAAAGACAGGTAACAAAAGAGTTTGGCAGCTATCCTTTCTGCATGCGGAGTGCAAGGGCCCAGAAAACGCAGCAAGGATTTTCTGTGCTCCTCGTAGCGTTTTCCATTTGTACACATCTGCTGTCGCTCCCCTTCTTTACATAGATAATTCACATAAAAGGTTATCTTTGCCCCTCTGGGAGCTTAGCTCTCCCATCCCCTGAGGTTTGTGGCTAGCTTGTTCGGTTTCCAGGCTGCTTTGACAAAGTTGCAGGGCTGAGAGGGTGGCCTGTACTGAGCTGGTTGAGTTCTGGCATTTTGGCCCTGGCAAAACTTTGCCATGTTAATCTTCATGGGATGCTCTCCATCTGGGTCCGGTCCCAAGGTTACCTTCAGAACACTGCAAATACAGAATGTGCCATGCCGCGTTCAGCTGAGCGGCAGAAATTGCCTGTACAGGAAGGTGCACGCTTAGCAAAGATGGTGTTTTGTGATATCTGGAGACTTTTGTCGGTTCTGCAGTCGTACTCAGTGCCATAAACTCAGAGCATGTGAATTTGCTTTTTTCTTCCCATAAGCCCCTTCCTGTTATTTCTCAAATTTTTTTCACAGAAGATGTCGAGCCAAAACCTGCCGTCCTTTCCTGTAATGGTTAAACCCATTTCCCAGCCAAGTCACAGCCTCTTTATTTCTTCAGGTTAGCTTGCCTGCAGCTCACTCTAGAAGGTGGAGGAGGCCACCCAGAAGCTGAGACTCCCTGTAGAGAAAGAGATTTCATAGCCTGAGTGTGCACTTGCTGATTCATGTCTCCACAGCAGGAGGATCACTGAAGCTGCCAGCACTAGCACTGCACAAAGTGCTCTGCCTGTATGGTCAATGTATAGGCTTTTGTTATGATAAGCAAATATTGCAGTCAAACATCCGTTTCCAGATGTTTCTTTTCAACAACATAATGTTTTGCATTGAGAGTATCTGGAAAAGGTCAAACCCGACTCTCCAGCGTGAGGAGGAGGGTGGTATGGGATCACAATATGTGCCTGCTGCAAGGTTCCCATCAGAGCAGGCATTTGCTGCCAGATCCAGTGGCCCCCACAGCCTTAAAGTCTCCATCTCTGCTTCCTTCTCTGCAGGCTTTCGGCTGAATGCCTCCTCTTGGCCCATGTTCCTTCTGAAGACTCTGAATGGAGCAGAGATGGCTCCTGTCCGGATTTTTCACAAGGTATTTTATTGCACTGTTTGTGAAGCCATCCTTCTGGTGTGTCCCCTTTACCGCAGAGCACCAAAATCACAACTGGTGTCTCATGTGAGATCTGCTGATCCCAGAGGAGATGAGCATTGCCCAGCTTTGCCACGGTGCTGCTTCTCTAGGACAGATCCGTACCCTCTGCTGTTGGGTTGCAGCACTGTGGAGATGCAGACAGAGGTCTACAAAGAAAGTGGCTTGGGCTTCAGTGCTTGGGCTTGAGAGATGTGCTCGTTTTTCACTTGGGCTGCAGGTGCTACTCAGTCAGGAATGCAATAGGTGAAAGTCAGCACCTCTGTGAAACTTTTTAATGTACCAGAGCTTGCAAGGAGTGCAAATATTGCTGTGAGGCAGCACTGCAAGTATGATGTTGTAGTTTGTATTCTCACACCCTTAGTGAAGTCAGAGAGAGACAGAAGTCAGTCTAGAGGCATGCGCTGTGGTGTGGGATGGTTGGTGTGGAGTATCTCAAGTATAAAAGACTAGGAAGAGCAAGCCCCAGATAAGGATGGATGGCATCTCTCACATGCCTAACAAAGCTGAAGGTGAGGGAAGAATGATGGAGAGAGACTGTCATATCTCAGCTTTTCCTGCTCTGAGATAACAAGGTGAGAGTATCCTACAGAGGCTCTTTTCTTTGGAGCTTTATTTTCTGCCTGTGTTGCATGACAGACTTGTCCCGGGGTGCAGTGTTAACGTAGCACTGGCTGGGTTTGGTCCAGCAGCCGGGGGATGGCAGAGCAGTCAGTAGCAGACTTTGTTGCCTCTTGACTTAAAGGGCACGTGGTTGCGTAGCTGGGCCAGCCTGTGCACACCTAATTGGGGTTCAGATCCAGCCCACTAGCTCCCTTTTTCATCTGCTTGCGGAGGTGAGTTTGCTGATGGAGAGGACAGCCCTAGTCTGGGGAGGCACTGGCGTATCCTCTTTGAGCACATTTTCAACTTCTCCTTGTAGGAACCACCATCTCCATCCCAAAACTTCTTCAAGACAGGTATGAAGCTGGAGGCAGTGGACAGGAAGAACCCTCACTTCATCTGCCCGGCCACCATTGGGGAGGTGAGAGGTTCTGAGGTCCTCATAACATTTGATGGCTGGAGAGGTGCCTTCGATTACTGGTGCCGATATGATTCCCGGGACATCTTTCCCGTAGGCTGGTGCTCGCTGACTGGAGATAATCTGCAGCCCCCTGGAACAAAAGGTAAGGCCCACGTTGTTGCTTAGCTGTCTTCCTCCTCCACTCAGCTCTCAAAGAGCAACAAAACAGGCAGAGGCTAGCAGCAAGGACATCTGGGTGCCCTGTCTGGCTTTCTTACTGCTGCTTCATGCGTGGTAAAGGTACAGATGATCATACCTATTAGCAGTGTAACAGCCTGGTGTCAAGGTGCTAAGGAACAGCCATCCGTAAAGATGGGCAGGATGATGGCGCTCCGGAGGGATGGTGGTGCTGTACAACATTGCTGAGGTCTGCTCCTCTTCAGGAATTTCCTTGGAGTCTTTCCTGTGTCTCTGGAACACACGTTCCTAGGGACTTTTTCATGGGAGGACTGGGCTATTTGTGGATATAATAAGGGAATAATGAGAACTATTAAGTTGCAGGACTGCGCCTGTTTGTGCTTCTGACAGTTATCTTGCTCTGCCCTGTGCCATGATCTCTGCTGCGAACATGGAAAAAGCAGGTCTGTGTCAGGTCGTACCTGCCTCGTTCCTTGAGCCGTGATTGTTGGTTAGGAATGGTATTGGGGAACTTGCTGCCTTGCAAAGGTCCGAGCATTGGCTGTTGAGATTTTCAGGTGTGTCTCGAGCTTGTCCCTAGCTTGTCTCTAGCACTGCAGTTGCGTTTAGGACCAGGGGAGCTGTCACTGTCACTGTCCCCCTGCGCGTCCCTCTGGCGTTTGCTGGCTAGGCCAGCACACACCTGTCGGTGAAAGGAGAAGCAGGAGAGCAACCTAAGTAATCCACTTAGGAGGGGCATTTCTTTGATAAGACTGTTCCTCTTGAAAATCCAGGGTCAGCTTGTGCTCACCCTGGACAGCTGGTGCTTTCCTGCCGTCCCTTGATGTGAGCCATTGCTGTCCCCCATGCTGCAGGGCAGGGGGGTGACCTGAGGTCATCTCGCAGGGCCTGTCTGCAAGCCAAGCTGTGGGCTCCCCTCGGGTGGAGGTGATTTCTGTTATGGTTGGGAATTGAAAGGCACTCTCGCTGTTTATCTTGGATTTCTGCATTCGGCCTTGATGTTCCCAGCCTCTCCCTTGCTTCCTGCTATTCGTTTGCGTCCTGCCCGCTGCCGCCCTGCAGGCTCCACGGAGCTGCTGGGGACCTCCCGGCCGGTGGCTGACCCCTCCAGCAGTGCCCTGGAGCCAGGGGCTCTTGCCCAGCAGCTCTGAGGTGCTTCTCAGGTACTGCGCGAGTGGCTAAAGACATGTTTGTGTTGGGTGAGAGCGTTCCTGGCAGTAAACTGGGGGAGGAGTTTTCAGGAGCAAGGTGGAAGCTGCCTTCCCAGAAGTGGGAACCTCCGTCTGACCCGTGGCGCCTGGTGCAGGCAGCTCTGTTCCCCTCCAGCCTCACTGTGCCGGGGCTGAAGCTGTGAGCAAGCAGAGCATCCAGAAATAATGCCCCATCGTGGGGCTGACTCTGTGGTAATTTGGAGCCATCTCGAGAAGCGTTTGCTTCCTCCCTTGGCAGGCAGCAGTGACAGGCTCTCCCTCTCGCATTGGCTCCATCGGCAGCAGCTCTGCCGTTCCCACTCATGTACAAAAATAGTGAACCCCAAAAGTCACATCTCCCCGCTCCTAGGCAGAGGCGACCCTCACTCTCAGGCAGATTTCTGCTCTCTTTGCCGTGTTTTTCAAGTACCGGAGCAAGAGCAGGGGTTGGCAGAGCTTGCATGAGCCATGCAAAAATGCCGTGGAGTGGGGATCAGCCTTGTCTTTGTGGTATTATGCTTTCCTCTCTGTGGCTGCCCCCTCCCTTTCCTGCCCCAGACTTTCCAATTTCCACTTTGTGGAATTAAACCCAAAGAAGGGAGCGCTGGGAACTTTCCTCGTCTGTCATTAAATTCCTCCCTTGTTCCTTTACTCCTCGGCCTTGCTTTGGAGGATGGTTGAGCACAGTCCTCCCAGGACCTGAGAGTGCTGCTCTTGGCAGGGTTGGAGGAAGCTTCACCACAGAGGGACCCCCCTTTCCTTCAGCTCCAATAAAACTTCCCTGTGTGCCAGCCTGCAGGACCATGCGGTGGAGTCGGGGAGGCTCCCATTCCTGGTGGGAATTCCCCTTAAATCAGGGAGACATGGGGAGACGTGCGGGAGGTCAGTGCTAACCATGGTTATACCAGGCTCTGCTCACGTACCGCACTGACCGTCTTGCCCCGAGCCGATGGGTGCCGGCAGGGTGAGGTGCTTGGGGGAGCTGAGAAGTCCTGCGAAGAGTTAACTCCATCAAGACTGACGGCTTCCTGGGGCTGAGGAAAAGAGGCCTCGAAATGAGCTCATGTTCAAGGGAAGCAGAAGTTCAAAGAGGCCAGGCATGTTTATTTAATGCTGGTAACTTAATTCAGCTCTAATCTGTCCCTTCTGCTGGTTGCCAGCAGAGGTGGAGGAGTGCGGGGCTTCTCCCAGGCACATCCCCTCTCCGGCTCTGGGGCCTCCCGCTCCCGCCAGTGTTTGCTTAGCTGGGGCGGCTGGGCAGGGTGCTGGTGGAACTGGGGCCCGGCCAGCCTCGCCGAGGGGAGCTTTCAGGAGGGCACGTGTGTGTGTGAAGGGAGGAAAGGGAGGTCAAACGGCGAGGAGGAACAGCGCTCTGCGCGCCAGGTTGGTGATTACATCGCTGTCAGGCTGTGCTGTCTCTGCGGTGGCCCGCTGCGAGAGCTCCGCCGCAGCCGGCGGCCAGACGGCTGCAGACTCCCGGGCGTCATGGAGCTCCTCTCTCAATGCAGCACAGCTTGGAGCTGGGGGGTTCAAATAAACACAGGCCGCAGGGGAAACGTAGCTCCGGGGGTGCCTCTGCATGCCGTTGGTCCTGATCCTCTCGGTTCCGCGTCAGCCTGCGGCCTGGGCTGGAGGTCGGCTCTGCTGGGCTTACGGAGCAGGGCGAAATGCGGCAGAGCGCGTCCTGTGCGTCCTCAGCTTCTCCGCGCCGGCTTGGCGGCAGTCGGGGAAGGCGGGTCCCCGTGACCGTCCCCAAGGGAGGGGGGCTTTGCGGGGTGCAGCAGCCTTCCTCCGGCTTCCCACCCGCGCCAGCGGGGCACTCCCAGGGCTGTCTCTTGGGCAGGAATCCCCGCTCCACTCCTCACGTGTCGTGTATGGCATCTTATGTGTCTTCATGCCTCTTACACACGTGCTTTTTTACCCTTAAACACATATCCTGGGCTTTTAGGAATATAAGGTGAGGTGGATTTCCTACACTAAGTGCTGGATGGCAGCTTTGAGCTCTGCTGGAAGGGCAGACTGTGTTTGTGATAATGTTAACTGCAGTTACTTTGCACAGGAGGTGCTCGTGACTTGTGGGTTCACTTTAAAGCTTTAGAAATTAGCTTTTTTTGACTGTTTCTGGAAGAGCTGTTTGCATGTCTGTTCTTACTGAGTCAAGCAGTCATCCTAGAGAAATATCGATTGAGAAATATTTATCTATCACAGCACACATACAAAAACGAGCTGAATTAAGGTTTTGTGGGACATCGAACCTAAACTTACTGCAAAGGTTTTGGACTTTCCTGTTGCATGGTGTTGTCAGAGTTTCAGAATTAGGGCAAAAGAGGAGAATGGTGTTTCCCCATCTTTAGATACTGCAGCACACAAAACCGAGGCCAAAATACACGGCATGCACATTACTTAACAAGGTGGATTTTTTCAACATAAGACCCTGAAGGTGTGTTGGGTAGGGAAGGAATTATCCACATCTGCCAGGCCTGCGTGCTTTTCCGTTTGAGTCATGTAGTGACTCAACTGACATGGTAGATACAGTGCAGGAGGTAGCTGATATTTCTCAAGCTGAGAGCTTCCAGGTTTGGATTAAGTTGTGACGCACATAAGCAGTGTACGGGTCTGTGCACTGCAGCGATGTCAGGCGGGAATGTACGTTGGGAGGAAGAGATGGAAGGAGTAAAATACATAGGTCGGCTGTTGTGAGTTAGCCCCCGTGGGCAGCTGAGCCCCCCCAGCCGCTCGCTCACCCTCCCAGCAGGATGGGATACAGAATCAGAAGGGTAAAAGTGCGAAAACTGGTGGATTGAGATACAGATGGTTTAACAGGTAAAGCAAAAGCGGCACGAGCAAGGCAAAGCCAGACGTTCATTCCCTGCTTCTCGTCGGCATGCAGGTGCTCAGCCACATCCAGGAAAGCAGGGCTCCATCACGCCTAGCAGTGACTTGGGAAGACAAATGCCATCACTCCAAACGTCCCCCCCCTTCCTCCTTCTTCCTTCAGTTTTCCATGCGGAGCCCAGCGTCATACGGAGTGGGATACAGGCCCTTGGGCAGCCGGGGTCACCTGTGCCCGCTCCCAGCCTGTGTGCTGGCCGGGCACCACCAGAAACAGAGACCTTGACACTGTGCAAGTCCAGCCCAGCAACAGCTAAAACACGGGTGTGTTATCAACACTGTTTTGGTCACAAATCCAAAACACAACACCCTACGAGCTATTATTAAAGTAAGTTAACTCTAGCCTAGCCAAAACCAGCACAGTACTTCTGAAAAAACTTTTGAAGGCATTTTACTTTTTCTAAACTTCCTGCTCCCTGGGGAGTCGGGGGGCAACTCGAGCTTTCATGGCTCTTCAATAGGACAGAAACAATCCTATTCTCAGGTCACTGATATAAGTGGAGCGTGGATTTGGAAAGCTGCTTTGGAGATTCCCTCTCCATTAAAAGCAGTACAGAAAATCAATACTTAGGATCGACCTAAAGAATGAGGATTGTTGGTTAGTTACTTTAAATCATGTCTGGGGAGAAAGAGAGCGAGAGAGCCGCACACACAAATGGAGGTGCCGATGCTAAGGTTCAGGGCAAAACAGACTGAAGAGGGAAATACGAGACTGTGATAAAAATCACTGAGAAGGAAGAAGAAAGAGATAAGAGGCTGGTTAATGATTGTAGTTTCCGGGGCCACCCGCCCTCGCCAGGGAGGTGAGATCCCCATCAACAGAGGCCTTGCAGAGAGGAGATGCCTCCGCTTCTGTTATCCATGGGAAAATTGGGTTTTCACAACCCATCACAGACTAGAGGGAAGTTCAGCCCTTTGTAGTCAGGGAAACACAGGCTGGAAGAGGACCCATGAGAAGTTACTTTCCTTTCTGAAGTGGTTTGTAGGATGGAGAGCTGTGAGCCCCTGGGGGAAGAGAGAAACCAATCTGAGGTCTTGTCAGGTCCCTCTGCGAGGGAGCTTCCAGCTCTGAGCCCTTCACCCGAGGAGGCGATGCACCGAGGAGTCTGTCTGCACCAGGTAAAGGGACACAGGCTGGGAAAAAGGGGACTTTTTATGCCTATACATGCTGATTGCGGGCACAGGAATCTTAGAGGTTTTCTGCAAGGTGTGGGTCTTTGCACAAGAAATCACGTAGAACTCTCTTATTTACACACTAGCTTTAAATTTCAAAGAAATGCCTGCATTTTTCTGGGGTTTATGCTACAGTATCAGGAACTTTAGCTGTGATTTGTCTCAAAAAGTGTGAGACGTTTACAGGACCCCCCAGGAGCCCTGCTTACAGCTGAGTGCTGGTGGCTCTGTGGACGATCCCAACAGTACTGCTGCTGGAAGCTGCTGTGGCAGGGGCAGGCTTCCCTGCAGCTCGTTTTCCAGGTCCTGAGAAATCCAGATTTAATCCATGCCTGCCCTAGGACCTTCCCCACACGCACATGCATACACACACTTCCTCCACTGTAATAGCATCCCGTAAGTCTGCTCACCCGTGTTTAGTACCGCACTGCTGGAGGGCAGGGAAACACTCTAAGCTTAAAAACAAGCATGCAGGGACACACGCAGCCTGCAGCAACCTGCTCGCAGTCGCAGGTATCGCCATCAAAGTCTGTAACTCAGAAGGTTCTTGCGCCATTCCTCCATTTGGGCTATGCCTCCAGCTGATGCTGGGTTCCTCTGGAGTTCCCTGGTGGGTTCATTCCACCCTTTTCCACCCTTCTGGATGCTCTGTAACAGAGAGGGGTGCCGCCGTGCTGTGCGTGGGAGAGGGGCAGCAGTGAAAGTGTTAAGGCTGGGCGGTCAGAGCTGGAAGCAGCTCCGGCGCTGGAATTTGGAGGAGTGGAGTTGCTGCCTTGGCACCAGCCCAGCTGGCGGGGAGGCCCCGCGCCCAGCCAGGTCGGGAGAGCGAATGCGGAGCACGTCCTCCCCTGCCAAGGCCAACGGGGAGCTGCAGCCAGGGCACTGGAGACCCTGGTGCTCGGTGCAGTTAAAGAGCAGGCTCTTGCCTTGACTGCCTTCACCTGGGTCTGCTGTGAGCTGTCAGCACGCTGCTCCCTCTCCCTGGGCTTGGCTGCCTTGAGAGCGTTTCCCTCTGCTTGCAAAGCAAGCAAAAGTTAATAGTTTTAGATAGTTACCATGGGGATATGTTGAAGTGGAGCTCACATCCACTCCTGGACTCGCCATCTGTTGCACGCATTACACAGCCTGCCCGTATTGCCGAAGAGACCGGAGCGTGCCGGCAGGGCCTGGCCTGCCCTGCGTGGGTGCTGCGCCGGGAGCGGTAACTCCAGGAGGTAACGGAGGCACAGAATGCTGACCCTGGATAGAAAGTTCATGAAGTCCTTCATCTCTCGTCACCATTGCTGCCGTGTGATTTATTGGTTAGCTGCTTGGTGTCTTCAAATGACGATGATGATCAGATGCTAGATTTTCTGCCCATGGGCAAAGGTATTGTGTATTTTATGACTTTTATTTATTTTTGACGTTGCTTGGTTTCTCTTCCTCCTGCGGGGCGAGAACACAGCGGTGGGTGGAGGTGCTTCATCAGGAGTAGCTGACAGGGTAACACTCAGGTGAGCTCCTGTGCTTTGCTGCTTGGAGAAGATGGAAAAATACTGATTAGTGTCGCTTCAGGACTGGGCTGGGATTGGGAGCTCATACATCAAGCTGGGTGACGTTTGTTTGTGTCGAGGTGGCTGGGTTTGGGACCACACAGGTAGAGCTTATGTACCGACGGCGGGAGAACGTTACACAAAGAAGTTGAGCATTTTCTCTCTTATCCACAAGTCTAATGTACATGCAGCCATGGCACCTCCGTGTTGCTGCCTTCGAGACCGCTATCGGAAGATCCCAAGAGAAACTCTTGAGCTGTTTAAAGCACAGAGCCAAGGTGCTAAGCAGTAATCCTGGCTCGGCTCGGATTTGTGTCCTGGAATACGCGTTGGCTTTGGAGGTCTGGGGGCTTGAACAAGAGCAGCGCTGCAGGAGGGTGTGCTGCTCCCGCGGCCCTCGTTGGATGCCGACGGTGCCCGCGGTTCAGCAAACAGCAAATCTGTGGCTCAATGGGATGGTGAATCTGTCGTGTCAGAGACCTGATGTTACTGTGTGATGTCTTGGGGCTGGCGAGAGCCTCTGCGAAGAGGAGCTGATCTGGGAAAGGCAAAGTTTCCACCGTCCCCCAGCCTGTCCTTAATACCAGTGTCTCGGCCTTCTTCCCAACTTGAGTTTTCCTCATGTGTTTTATTCTGAAATATTTCATAACCCAGAGAGCCTGGGTTGTATTGAGGATGTTTCCTTCCCTTTTCCATCCTCCTTCCTGGCCCAAAACAGCATTTCAAAATCTCAGGACGTTACTGCGTCTTTGCAGGAGGTTTCTGCAGGAGCATCGCTGGTGAAACCTTCCGCTCTTTGGGTGGGCAACGCTGGGGTCGCCGCTCCGTTTCTGCAAGATCTCTGACCAGTAACAACACTTCTGCTGCTGGGATGTGGTGCAGGGCTGTGCGTGAAGCGTGTGTAGGCTGAAGGTCTGAGTGCTTTCGGGATGGAACTGGACAAACTCAAGGAAGAGCAGCGGGCCAGGTCTTTTATTTCTGGGGGTCTAAAAGTGTCTGACTCAGGATGTCCTGAGCTGCTGGTTACAGGCAGGGCTGGTGTCTCGGCCTACCCATCCTCTGCTGCTGGGTTTGGAAGCAGAGTTAAATAAGTCTAAGTGCGCCCAGTGTAACAGTTTGTATATCTTGAGGAGAGCCACAGGGAGCGCACGGTTTCCCATCTAGATGAAGTGTTTTAAACACTTACTACTAAGAAGCTTCGCATCGAGGATTTAAGGCTCTGCGCCGAGATTCTGCCTGTCACCAGCACGCATATGCCAGCCCTTGGTGACAGGAGCTTGGTCCCTTGTAGGGACGTGGCTTCTGATGCGGGCAAGCGCCAGAGGAACCACAATCATCAACCCGATTCTCCTCGCAAAGGTCTGTAAAGGCTGTGCACTGTTAATGGGATGGCTGTGATCAGAGCAGCGTATGCGCCTATATAGGGGAGAAATGGGCCCATTTGGTGGGATTTTTCACAGTGACATCATGGGAGCAAGAACGTTACATTATCTTCTCATCGCCTACTGGGTAGTTTCTACATTTTTTTGTTTCCTCCCCATTTTTTGGAGAGGGGAAGTAAATGCTGTTGAGCCCAGCTCTGACCCTCGCTTTGGTGAACAGGTATATGTTGCCACGGCGTGCGTTTTATTGAATCTAGGAGCTTCGTACTGAATATACAACCCCACTTGTTATAAAGAGCGGACCTTTTGCAGCGTTGTCACAGTTCTCCTCTTGATCTTTGGTATTTTTATAACTTCTGAACAGCTTTAAAAACAACAAAAGGTGGAATAAACCGCACCCACCTAGCAGTCTCCTTGTTCTTTGTGCGCTGATACGTTGAAGGTGTTCTGCTAATATTTAACCAGAAGCCAAAGCTAAAAAAAGAGCTTCAGAGAAGATCTGAACAAGCAGAAACCCCAGGAGCAGTCCTGAATAGCCTGAATACGGCAAGAGTACGGAAACATTTTGATTCTCAACATGGGGCTTTGGAAACCCACTGATAATTAACTCCCAGGGTAGAAGACATGATCAGTCACTAGATTGCCTGTGGTGGCCTCTCATGCCACGTATTTTCACTGAATGTGTGTCCTTGAGCTAGCTGGATATAAATAGCCATGCCGTCGCAAACTTCCCGCGGGCTGTAAATCTGTGAAGAAAGTCAGGACCTGTGTCCTGCCGCAGGCGTAGTTCGGGGTGGCTTGGGCGTGCTTGCACAAGCTGAAGTCTCACCCAGGCTGCAGGTTGGTTGCTTCCTAAGACCACGGCTCTGGGATTTTCTTGAGGACTGCTCTGTGGACCAGACATGCGTCAGTCATCCCTGGTGCTTCTGGCAGCCCTCGGTGGGTGCGTGCTCTGCTGATGGCCTCTCCTGAAGCACCAAGCCTGGAAGGGCTGCAGCACGACGGTTTTCCAGAGGTGTGGAACTGAGTTTATGTATGTTGTTGGTGTCTGTGTCAGGACCAAAGGTGCCAGTTCTGCTCAGGTACCATCTGCTGAACGGCTCCGGGGGGTCACGGGTCGGCTCCTGCGGTTGCTGCTGGAGCACTCACCATGTGTCCGCAGGCACTGCCAGGCAGACGATCTCAGCCTGGCTTTGGGGTAATCAAATTAAGCTTGAGTATTGAAGTTCAGATTTTTACTTGATTTTGTTCTGACTTTGCCAGTAAATGCTGGCATTGCCATTTCTCTTGGAGCTCCCTGATTGCCCCCGTGTGGCTCCTTTCCCCCACTAGTGCATCTCCTCAGTCAGGAGCTTGAGTTTCAACTCTGCTGATGTGTTTCTCACGCTGGAGCTGCCAATCTCAGTTTTCATCTCCTTTTTGTGGTTCTGAATTTCTCTGTTTTAATTCCATAGCTGCTTCACAGCTGATTAAAACAACACACTGCTACAACAGCGTTATTTTTGCAGTGGACTGGAGAAGGTGAGACTAATAGGGGGTTCGCAGCAAGCAAGAACCCAGGTTGTGTTGCATCCAGTTTATCTGGAATAAGAGGCAGTGGGATGGGGACAGGAGGAAAACTGCTGATTTGGGATGCGAAGAGGGTGATGATAGACAAATTTGGCATTTGCTTGTCCTCTGCATTTGAAGGTAGGCTCATTGCAGCTCCTTGTTGTCCGACCTGGTGGCTGGGCTAGGAGGAGGACCCGTGCTCCAGACAGGCTGGGGGAGCTGGTAGCCCCTGTGCTCTTGGCTGCACCTGCAAAGGAGCATCTAACTGGCCTTGCAGGACTGGACCCAGAGTTAAGTTGTCTGAGCACTGGAGAAGAAACGATGCCGGCCCAAAGAGTGCAAGCCAAGGCCACCAGCTTTGTAAAAATGGGCTGCAAAGATTGCTGGACACTGGCTCATACAAGCGAGTGTTTCTCTAAGGGTGATGAGGATAGTCTGCATACAATAAATAACAGCGCTGTTGCAGTAGGGGCTGTAATTCTGTTGAGGGCTCCCTGTGCAATCCAGATCTGCACGCTAAATCCCTCGAACCAGCCCCACTGTCCAAAGCTGCCATTTTTCTCTGCAGTGTAGATGCCTGTGCCAGGTCCGTTCCCAGCATGATCTCTCTGCTCCTTTTTTTGCCTTCTGGGAGCTGGAAGAGGGGATGGCAGGGAAAAGAGGGGCTGAAGAAGCAGGAATGTGCTGCTCCTCCAAACTCCAGCCGTATAATTGGCAGCATGAGACGTTTATGGCTGGTTGTGCAGATGTTCAACAGCAAACATGCTGGGAGCTGAGGGGCTTACGAGCTGCTGTTCAGGGAGAAGCTTGCTTGGCTGCTCCAGTGGTGGCAGGCACGATGCCCTTTTCCCTTTTCCAAATGCTAGCCTTCGCAGTATTTTATGAAAAAGATGCATAACTAAGTTTACCCATTCATTTTATAATGCTACCCAGTAGATACAAAGCAGTTCATTTCTTTCCTGTATGGAGGAGAAATAAGACCTGGGTTTGGGGACTAAGTAAATCTGTGTGCTCAGCACTAAACTGAAAATGACTTTTGCTGAGGACAACGATTTGGGCATCCTTGCTCTTCACAGTGCTGTCGCTGTCTTTGTCTCTGATCATGAGCCAGTCACTTATCTCTGTTTATTTTGCCATCAGCAGAACGGGACTGGGCTGACCCCCAGGGCATTTTGATGAATAAGTCTATTGTGTTGCGTGTCCGTAACACTTGTTGTGCCGGCTCTCAAAGCACTTTCCCCCTGCGTTGAGGAATATCTGCACACATATCTTTGTACTCTAAAAGGCATCAGTAACTGCTAAGTAATAATTACAGTTACTGTCTCTGAAATGATGCTGGAAATGGGTTAAAAACATTAAAAGATATTTTACATTGTATGCTAAGCAGAAGAGCCAAAGCAGTGTGAAGGAACTCTTAAAAATGTTCAATCTGATCAAAGAGTTTTCTTAATAGGATCGGTGAAGGGCAGACTCGGGGTGGCTCTCAGCACGCAGCGGGGCAAGGCAAAGCTTGGCCCTGGCTGAAGATATCCCTGGAAAGGCTGGAACTCTGCGGAACTGAGAATCCAGGGATCGGCCCCAGCTTTGGAGGCTTTTTGTTTGATTTTTAACCAGTGTAATGAGAATGTCTATTCAGTTCGTTTCTACCATGATGTCCAACGTCCTCATCTCTCATTTTTCCAAAGTGAGATCTTTTTCCCTGGCTCGCTCTGGCCACTGCTGTGCTTTGAGCTGTTCTTGTGCAGTTAACATTACAGCCCAAGCTCTCCCTCCTGAAGGAGCACCAGGCAGCTCAGAGCCCATCATTTTGCATCTGAAGGTAGGAGTGGTTTTCTCCACGCTTATTACTTTATATTTATCGGCATGACAGTCACCTGCTGTTTTCTTGCCCTGAAACTTGGTCTCCTAGCTTCTCTCTGGAGCTGCTCACGGGCTGCCACCGTCCTGTCTGCCCTGGGAAGTGTGAATCGGGAGAAGACTTTCTCACCTCGCTTATCCGCTCACCCGGTCGCTCATGAATACATTGAGCAGTACAGATCCCGCTGCGGATCCCTGCGCACTCCACGTAGACCTCTTTCCTCCCCAAGAATGACTGTGTGCCCCTACCTCTTCTAACCCTTGATTTATCTCTATAGAAACCTTCCTTCTTATCCCATGGCTCTTTAGTTTTTATAAAAGCCTTTGGTGAGGATCTCGGAGGCTTTGTGGAAAGGCAGGTAGGCTGTGTCACATCCATCCACGTGGTCGCTGACCAGTCCAGACCCTTGCAGATTCGCAAGGCCAGGTTTCTGTTACAGAAGCTCAGATGCTGCCCAAGAGGGTCACATTCCTCTCGGAGGCCGTGTTATTGCATAAAGCCTCAGTTTTAGTTTGAAAAATGTTTTAACCAGATGCACTTTCTGCTTGGGTAAAATTAGCTGCTTGGGTTTAGCAAATGACGGGGTGAATGGGGCAGACGGTGATGCACAGGAGGGCAGCCTTGGTGATGCAAAGGTCTCTTTGGGTTGTGAGTTCTGGGGTTTGATTTGTATGAGCAGATCCTGCAGGTCCAGAATAGTGGTTTTCTGGTCTTCAGCAGCGCCGACTGCAATCTTCAGTTGTTCTTACGTATCCGTGTGTGGTTATAATTAGAGGCAGGACATCTGGGACGTTTTGCGATACTGTTATTGGTCTGGCACTTCAGGCAAGTCACTAAACCTCCAGCTGTCCGTGTGTTGCCCAGTGTCTCTGAGATGTGTTGCAAGGTGTAGTGAACGCCTGGGGAGTTTTTTTTTAAGATCCCTGGCTGCACTGCCTTCGAAAGTGCCGAGTGTAATTACTAGTATGGTTTAGGGCACACAGGAATGCTGCCTTGAGAGCTGTAAATGTAAGACTTGGGCAAAAAGCAAATAGCAGTTGCTGGTATCACTGTGACTCTTGAGACTTTTTTTTTTTTCAGTTGTTTTATTTTTGTAAATAAAACAAGCATAAAAATGCCACAGCTTGTGCCAGTGGGATGTACAGTGGCATCTGCAGTGCACAGAGCTCATCCAAGCGCATGCAAACAATTAAAATAAGAAAATTGCTGCTCCAGACCGTGCAGATTTCTGAGCGTTTAAGAAACGGGACACTCCTGGTGAATGTTCAGAGCTTTTCTCAGGTCCAGCAAATGCCTAAGACATTGCTTTAGTTTTAAGCTCTTCTTCATGTGCCTATGGATGTCCTGACCAAAACCAAACATTAAAATGCAGCCTGATCGTCAGGACGAGCAGGACGGAGACAGTTTTAGGGACCATGGGTTTGCATTTTTGTGCATGCTGCCGTGTAACCGCTGGCCAGTGAGGTCTGGGAGGGGATCAGTGAATAAAGCACCTCATGGCTTCCAGCGAAGGCAACAGCAAGTTTCAGTAGTAGAAAGCTAAAACTAGACAAATCTTGTGTGAAAAGAAAATGCATCTCTGGGAGTTAAGATAGCTGATCATGAGAACATCCAGAACATGCCGAATCATGCAGCGCTTGGATCCTCTTGCTGCATTGTATGAGATATATCCTCCGATCTCTCAGCCTTAGCTCAGGCAGATGTTTTAGGCTGGAGAACAGGAATCCCTGCAGGAAATACTGAATTATCGGAATAATTGCATTCTGACTTTTAAATTTCAGGATTTGCAGAATTGTTCTTAATCCCTGTCCTTGCGAGGAGCCCATGTCTCCCACCCATGCTCTGACCTTTTCTCCTGTGTTACATCTGCCTAGCCTGCTGAGAGCTCAGGACATACCAAGTCTTGAGCCTTCCCAGAGCCGGTATTTATGTCCCAGTCATGCTTGTGGTGACGATCTCTGCTTTGGGAAGAATCACGGAGGTTTGAAGCTTTCACATCTTACTCTTGGACAGGCACTGAGCTCTGGTTCCAGTCCAGCTCCAGCCTTCAGGATGTCTAGGATTGAACTGCTGCATCCAGGGAAGGATTCAGCCAGATCTCAACAAGATTTCTGTTCTCTGGCAAATTTGCTTATATTAAATATGTCTCTCTAACTCACCTCTTTGAGTCATGCTTCTGACCATGCAGAAGATGGGACAAGGGGCAGCTGGAGCACCAAAGAACCACTGGATGGGTGGCCTACAGGGCATTCTTCATAGCTGCTTTAAAATGGATATGAATGGTGTGTTCAGGCTTCTCGGAAACCACCCCCTGTGTTTTGGGACACTGTAATGGTCATTACTGGTATCTCTAGAGAGAAGGGGTGTGAGCTACAGCTGCATCTGAGAGTACGGTAGCCCTTAGCACGTAAAATGGAGATTTTGAGTTTTGTGGTCCAGCAGCTGTTAGTAAATGCAGACTGTTAAACAGCTGGTGTATGGGAGAGAAAGGTAGGAAACTGTTCTCCATCTTCAACTCTTCTGTTCCATGTTTTCCTACATGTTTTGGCTTTGTTAGTCTTATCCCAAGGACATAATTTTGTCTTCTTCAAGCTGTGACAAGCCTGAGATAAGCTGATGCGGGACAAATGTTGCTTTCTAGTATTGGCTAACCCTCAAAGCGAGGACGGCAACTTTACAGAGTCTTCTGTAAAAAATAGTTTGAGTCACAGTGCAGTAAGCAGCTGCAGGTGCTGCTGGTGCCGTGTGTCAACTGGCAAGGGATATTTTGGCATTAGGAAATAGAGCCTAAAGTCTTGAATTCTCTGTCAAGTCTCTTTGTTTCTGCAGGAAGCTTGGGACTCTTGTTTAAACTAATCCTTCAGTGATTAATAGCCCAGTCAGTGGTGCCTGTCTTTTCTTTGGCTCCGAGTTCAGCAATGTTTGATCCTGCATCTTTAGGGTGATGTTTCTGACTGCAGCCAAACTGATCCGATGCCAGCCGGCCCAACAAGGAGCCGGCCCATTCCTCCGTGTGACCAGGATGCCTGTATGACCCAAAACAAGACCGTTCAGCCAGCAGAAAACTTGCGTTGATTAGTTTTTCTGTTCCATTGATGAGCTGAAATGATTAACCATGAGTTCAGATCACAGAATAATTCAGGTCAGAAGGGATCTCTGGAAGTTGCATGGCCCAACTCCTTGCCTAAAGCAAGGCCAGCTTTGCAGTTGCATTGGGTTGCTCAGAGCTTGTGCGAGCACCAAAGCTGTGGAGCAGAGAGATGCTGCTTTTCTCAGTGACAGCAAACTGTTGATTTTTTTAAGTAAGAGGGCCCCACTTGATTTTCTGAAAATTTGGCTCCTCTCGGTGTCTCACGGTGGGGTGAAGACAGTGGCACAAGGAGGAAGAAGGTGGGGATGTCCCTGGCAGATGCTCACTGTTGGGCTGGCACCATCGCCAGCTGAATAGGACACAGTAAATCAAAGCTTTTGGCAGTTAAAGGATACGCGGGCAATGGTTTGCAGCTGTGAGATAAGCCCGCTTGCCGGGCACAGCCGTTACCGCTGCCGGAGCTCGGCGGGTGTTGGGGTGGGTGCGAGCAGGGCTGAGCCCTCTGCACCGCTCCTTCCCGCAGTGATCCTGTGCTTCTTGACCGCGTCCGTGTAACATCAGGGGCTGAAATCCCGAAGGAAAGTAACAGGCACCTGGCAAAAACTTTAGGCTCCTTTAGGAAGTATCCAGTCACTGGAAGTGGTTATAAATGCCTCGGTGACGAGACGGCAGCGTGGCCAGCCATAACTCTGTGGTTTTGTGGCCGTGCCGCTGCCGCGCGGGGGGGATGGCTCCACTCTGGCGTGGTTGGCGTCCCCTCGTCACGCTGATCGTGTGCAGCTCAACACGTCTGGTAGGGCCAAGAGAAAGGAATGAGCACAGGCAGGTGTTTTCTGGTTAAAATCAAACAAAAAGCCAGGCAAGTCTGCTGAATGGTGTTGGATCGTGGGATGATAAGACTTTGTTTCATTAAATTGCTCCAGGTCAGAAAAATGTCTGTGCGTTATATCGGTGTCATTGAAGCAGCCACAGCAAAAAATACTAGTGCGTATTCAGCAATGTATTCAGCAACACTGTTAGGCACAAAGCAACAATCTAGGTCATTTTCTGTGTATTTATGCCCTGAGCTGGCTGCACATTTAGACGTAACTTAGCCGGTTTCGTTGAACGGTCTTCGACGAGGACGGCTCCTCCGTCCCCGCGGGGGCTGTGGCCGCGGCAGGGATGTGCTGCCAGGGGCGGCAGGCGCAGTGGAAACTCCTCTGGCGTGGATGAATGAAATGAGGTTTCCTGTCGTGTGGTCGGCCCACACCGAGTTATGTGCTTTTATTGCCCTAAAAACAAAGCAGTGGTTCTTTAAGCCTGGCAAATTAACGTTACCTGTAATATGTTTACGGCTGAAGTGGACAATAGATCTTTCTAGCATTTGTTGTATCAAAAGATGAAATCATTTTGTATTATAAAATTATATAGTGAAAGCTTGCACACCAGGAGTTTACCTGACATCGGTCGCCTTTTCCCTGGCACTGGGATTTCGCTGCGAACTGGTTCCAGCCTGGGAGCCAAGGGTGCAGTTCAGCTGCTCTGCCTGCCGCATCCCAGCTTCCCAAATGCACCATTTCTCTGGGTTTTTCACTAGTAAAACTGATATCGTCTGTTTGCTTCACAGCTTGTCTGTAGAATCCTCGGTTTCTCTTCCAGGTTAGAGGAACCTTGTGGTGGCACAGCTTGGTTTAGACACTTAGCATCGGTGCAGATCGCAAACGAAATGCCCCCGCCTTGCTTTACACATCCCTTTGATGTTTAAAAGTTTCTCTGAAGTACAGAGCAGTTTCCCTGTGTTTGTCCTTGTTCTGTCAACTTGTGGGATTCTAGTAAATCCTTTAATACAAGTATTTCTCTGCTGAGATCAGCCGTAAGGCTGGAGGCACAGCGATTCGGTGATCAGTGCCTGTCCTGTCTGCGCCGTTCCTCTCTGCTAGCGCAGCTCGGTGCCAGATGTCACCTGTAGCAGGTGACACTCACCGTCCTGGAAAACCATCAGCTGTAAGAAGCCCTTGAGCTATCGTATTCCTTTTCTGGTCCTCAAAGTAGTCTTGCCGTTAATATTAACATCTCAAACAAGGAGTAGTAAAACCCTCTTTCTACTGTGATTCTCTGTATCTGCCTGACACAAAAAAAGACATTACTTGGGAAGTTAGATAGATCCCTGAATGACTCTGTATTTCTCCCTGGCATCTGATACAGAACACTAATGCATAAAAGCAAGGAAATAAAATTAAAAAAAAAAAACTTGAGGGCACCAGAAACCTTGCCCTGCCCACGTGACAAGCAGAACAGGGCCCGTTCCTGGATGCACCGTGTTATTCGCACCAGTGCAAAGAGAGGCTGGGGGGATGTAAACCACCCGAGGACAACTGCGGGACGTTCTGCACTTCACTTTTTGTGCAGGTTACTCACAGAAACACCCCGGAGCTCAGTGCGGGAGGGCAGGGTCAGCAGAGTTCGTCGTCTCACAGCAGCGAGTGGAAGCGTACCCAAGATTCGCCCGTGGCAGCAGTCATTGCCGGCAGCAGGAGGAGCGGCACTGGTGTTCCTGGCCCTTCTCCTGCCAGCTGCTGACCTCTGCATCCTAAACGTGCCCTGGCGAGGCAGCCTCGCTGTGACACTGAGCTGGCAGCTTGGGGTCGGCTCTGTCTGCCCTCCTGCCCCCTGCACGGCCGTCTTTGGCACTGCCAACGAGACAGAGATGCCCACATGGCTGGAGGCCGGGAGTCCCGACGGCAGCTTGGACCTGGAGGAGTGCCTGGCCAGCGTGTCCACCCGTGTGAAGTCGTCTAGTCCTGCCGCGAGATAACATCAGTCCTGGTTTCGAGCTGCTTGAATGAACCATTCGCTCAGGTTTTCCTGGACCTGGCAGCCAGGTTCAGGCCCAGTCTCCCCGTGGAGAGCACAGGGTGCCCCAGAGTCGAAGCTGGTGAATGGAGTCAGACCAGAAGAGCAAAGCAGAATCCTCCACCTCCAGTGGCTCGTTCATGTAAGGCCAAAATCAGCTGCCACTGATGGGGCCTTATACAGATCTCCCCATACCAGCCGTGCCGCTTGCTCGGTCTGTGCCTTGGTTAGCAATGAAGCAGTTAACAGGGCTGCCAGCTCACTGCCGTGTACCTGGAGTGTCTCCTGCCTCGGGGCTTGCTGCCGTCACCTCGCAGCCCACTGATCTTCTCCGGACCCTTAGGAAGCTGGACCTGTCTCGGTTTGCTGCTTCCGAGCTGTCGGCAGGGAACAGCGCCTTTGTGCCACGGGAATGAGTCCTTGCTCACAGTAACTGCTCATAAAACCCTCCACAGAAAAACCTTGAAAATCTCTTTATATACCCACAGTTGTGCCACTGTTAGGGCTACGTGCCATCCTGGTCTCAATCTTTTAGGGCACTCTGCTTCCTTTGCCAAGATTTTCTTCTTAACTCTAAAGTTCCTCACTTCACGAGTGGTTGGGTTTTTTTTCTAATTCAGAGCCCTCACATTGAACACACAGTGAGGTTTCCAGGTCTGAGAAACAAGACATCCTAAAGGTCACCGTGCATTTTTCTTTTTAGCAGAAATTGAAATCAAAAGGAAACGTTGGTCTGCTGAGCTGGGCCAGTTCATCTCTAGCCTTTAGCAGGACTTGGGAAAGATGAGTGACCAAATTCAGGGTATTTGTGGGCAAATACACCAGAAACCTGGTTTTGTAATGAAAAGCGTGAGAAGATAAGAAGGAACTGACCGTGTGCTGGCACTTCGCTTGCCTCTGGCAGTACGCGAGAGGAGCAGGCCGGCTGACCCAGCTGAGATGAGCTGTTACGCAGGGCCAGGAGCAATAGTCCTTGCAGGCATCAAGGATGGAGCTGGTACCTTCCACTGCAGCTCACTGGTAATTTAGGGACAGAGCACATCTGACTTTTGCCTTGAGAGAGGGGATTTCCAGCACAGCACTGGCTCTGTGACTGTCAGGCAGGTCTTGACTGGTCCTTCCCCTAGGAATGCTTTCAGTGCATTTTACACCACCGCTGGCAGGTCACCACTCGCAGGAGGAAGAGGCGTAGGTGCCAGTTATTTTCAGGAAGGAAGGTATGGCTGAAAGCGCGATCCTCCTGGAGTGCAGCCCGGTCCAGGCTAAGCCACAGTCCCACAGCTCGAGGGCTGAACCAAGGATCAGTGCGTTTGGTTTTTATTCTGGCATGGAGAGCAGTAGCCTCCATCCAGGGGGCTGTGAGTACTTCAGGTTTTCCCATGTGGCACTGTTTAAAGATGGAGGCTGCTCTTGTTTTGATTCTCGCCTGATTTAATTATATTTGCTTTTTCTCTTTTTATTTCAGTTGTGATTCCAAAGAGCCCTTTACCTGCCTCCGAAGTAAACTCGGAGAAACCTAGCATGCACAGTAGCACAAAGACTGTTTTGGGGCATCAACAAGGGCAAAGGCGTCGCAAAACAGGGAAGAAGCGTGGTCGAACGACCAAAGCGCTAATCCATCACCCCATGCCTACACCCTCCAAGTCAGTGGAGCCTTTGAAATTCCCCAGAAAGAGAGGCCCCAAGCCTGGCAGTAAGGTAAAAGCTGATGCTGATGCAGGCGGGTGAAAAGCAGGTGCTGCAAGTTCTGCCATGGGATGGTGCATGCGTGTGTTTGTGCACGTTTGTCTCAGCCTCTGGCTGTGTGACTGCAGCAAGTAGGAGACCAGAGGGGTATGTGGGCTGGGAACATCCCTCAGAGTCCAGCCCCAGAGCTGTAGAGAATGTCTGTGTCCTAAAGATCATTTCCATCAAGAAACTGTGTCTTTGGAGCTGCATTAGCTGTGAAGTAGCATGGCAGATGCTGTGATCATGACAGGGTGGCCAAACGGTGGAATAAGCTCTTCCATCCATCGTGTGTAGCTAGTCTAAGTCAAGCAGAGGTGGCAGATCTCAGGCTTGTTATTTTTTCAGGATTGTGGTTTATAAAATACACACATATTGGTTACTAGGTTCTTGAGACTCCCCGTCATCACCATCAGAAGTGTGTCATGTTCCACAGTGCCTTGTCTGTTGGATGCAAAGGAGAGAGTGTAGTGATCATGGGTGGTAAAGGAGAGCAGGGATAAAAGGAGAAATATCTCCTCTTTTTCTGCAGAGGAAACCTAGGACATTGCTGAACCCAGCACCCACCTCTCCAACAACCAGTACCCCAGAACCAGACACAAGCACTGTGCCTCAGGACGCTGCTACAATCCCCAGCTCTGCCATGCAGGCTCCCACAGGTAAGGGTCTCGAACCGCATTCTTGACAAGATTGCACAGTTAGGAGCTGCATCAGTCAGAAAGCGACACACCGAGATACTCCCGTTTCCTCCTAAACCCGTACACCAGCAAACGTTACAAGTCCAGAAAGGCTGGCCTAATAGAGAGCGTGTCGGGAGGAAAAGAGAGGCACACGAGTTCAGATCAGCCGTTCGTTTATCTCTCTGTCCGTTTTGGAAATAATGATGTCCTAGGAAGATTGCAAGTCCATCTGGTCAGTGCAGGACCCCTCTCCCTGAGTTACCACGTGCATGCTAGCGACTCCACAGCTCTCGAAGGGCGCTTCTCCTGGCCCATCGTGCCCAGAGGCAGTACGGTGTGCGGCACCTCTCGTGCGTCCAGAGCGCGAGCTCTCCCAAACTGTGCCAGGCACAGCTGCTGAAGCTACAGCAAGATGCAGAACAACCGCTGAACGGCAGTGGCAATGATCTGTTCAGCTACAGCCAGGATATTGAGGAAAACAGGGACAAGAGGGAGCAGGGGAGGAGCAGGAGCAGCAGTGCAGAGCGTACGCGCTGCTACAGCTGTGAGATGTAGCTGAAGATGAATCTGGGCAGGAAAGTCTAATGCAAAGCTGCTTTTTATATGTTCGGTCAAGCACTGGATATGGGCTGAGCCCTCTGTTTCCCCAGAACGTAATTGGCCAATTTTCAGAGGAACCTGAAGAACCCAGTTTCCCTAAAAAGTGTGGGGGCTGCGTTCCTTCATCTCCTTTGGACATCACAGGCACCTCACCTGGCTGGCATGGGAATCGCTTTGCAGCCTGCCTTTGGCAGCTGGGGCAAGCGTAGGAGAAACAGCAGCAGCTTGGAAGGAGAGCGTGAGGCAGGGAGATTTTGGAGGCGATTCCCCTCTGTAAGTGGCTCTGCTGTTAGGATGCAGACAGGCAGTCGTGGTGGATTCCCCTTTGTGAGTGATTTGAGAGTCTTAAAATCTCAGCATCTCTCAGGCTGGATTTTAGGCATCTGTTTCTTGCTTTCTTGAGTGGGTTAATGGCAAACACGTTTCTCATCTTGGCAGTTTGCATTTACTTGAACAAGAACGGCAGCACTGGGCCCCACCTAGACAAGAAGAAAGTTCAGCAGCTGCCGGACCATTTTGGACCAGCTCGAGCTTCTGTTGTCCTGCAGCAAGCAGTACAGGCCTGCATTGATTGTGCTTATCATCAGAAAACAGTCTTCTCCTTCTTAAAACAAGGCCACGGGGGAGAGGTCATCTCAGGTGAGAACTGGCCTGCAGCACTTTGCCTTCAGAGATGTCATTGCAAGAATTCGCTCCTTGGAAGATGTCTCTCCTGAAGCTTGGTGCAGTCACGGGCCAGGGGCAGACAGAAGATTTCTGTCTTCTCTTTCTTGCCAAACATCTGTGTCATGAAGCAGCAGCTAGCGGCTGACTCAGAGCAGAGCAGTTAGCGCGGCCTCCGGGCACAGCTGCTGGAGGAGGCAGCGTGCAGCCCCGGCGTCAGCCCGGGCAGCGTAATGCTTCGCCTGTCGTCCCCCAGCACTGCCTGAGCCCCAGGAGGAAGCGAAACGGGTGGGATTTTCAGAACTCCTGACGGAAAGACAAGAAATACCCCTGTTTTTAATTTTGCTTTTAAGCCCGTGTTTGCCCGGATGCTGGGAGTGCAGGTCCCTCCTTGAATGCCTTTCCATTCCCTCGAACGCAGCGTCTCAGCCACTGCAGCCCCGTACCTGATGCTGGGTGCAGCAGACTGGTTTTAGCCTGTCCCGGGGAAGCGAGCTCGCCAGCGCTCAGCCAGCGGAAGGCAGTGGCTTTTGTTTGCTCTAGTCTAGACCAGCGATGCTGAGATACAGAAGCTGGCTGTGCAGCCCTGGGCGTAGGCTCCTGCCTTTGCTGGGGGTTTACGTGTTGGGCTCTGTTTGTTTCTGTCTCCAGCTGTGTTTGATCGGGAACAGCACACTCTGAACCTGCCAGCAGTAAACAGTATCACCTACGTCCTCCGCTTCCTGGAGAAGCTCTGCCACAATCTTCGCAGTGACAACCTCTTTGGGAACCAGCCTTTCACTCAGAACAGCCACATGCAGCGCTCACACGAGTACGACCACGACAGGTATCTACCAGGTAGGAGCTGGGGCGGGGGTGGCGTTGTAGGGACCCCAGGTGCTCCGTGCCTTAACCCAGATTTTATCTTTATCTCAGGAGGCAGGCGTGTGTTTCAGAGCCCTCTCTGCAGGGTTCATTGCATCACACCTAGTGTCACGCACATGCCCGCAGGGCTCTTTTTGCACAGGATTCAAGTTGCTGTATTTTCTGCCTGTCGGTCTGATTTCCATCTCCGCCTGTAGGTTTCCGCTCATCCGTGCTGTCTCCTTGTCTTCCCTCCTCTCCTTGTCCCCCAGTCCTTCCCGCTTCCTGTAATCTGATTATAGTGACTTCATCCAGTTAGGAATTGAGGTGAAAGACTCTGCATGAGAAATAGAAGAGTGATAACATGCAGCAGGTAAACTGTAATTAGAAATGGAATTAAAACCTAGCAGAGCAGTTTCCACAGTGGCTGTGAATCTGCTGCCAGCAGCCAGCACATCCAGCCCTCGGTGAAAGCTTAGCCGCTTCAGAGATGATGCACGCTGCAGCGATCTGAGGCATAGGTGGCTTTGTTTTTCTTGGCACGGCTAACGCTCCACTGCGTTGAAGCGACGCCCCTGGCAAGATAGTTCATGCCACGATGCAAATCATCAGGCTGCAAAATTGCTTTTAAGCGAAAGCAGCGGAAAACAAGAAGACCAATAGTTTTCCCCGCAGTGCTGCGTAGTGGCAACAGCCCCTGGGGTGATAGCTGCCTCCCCGGGCTGGCTGCGGGGCTCTGGGGGAACTGCTGCTGCGGGAGTGCCCGTCAGGGAGAGGATAAAAGCTATCTGCACCCTCGTTAGGTGGCTGACAAGTGTCTTGTGCTGATCTGCTGTCCTGTCTTGCTTCCTTCACTACCTTTCTGCCTCCCAAGTCAGTAAATAGCTGTTTGAGGTCTTTCCAAAGTTAATCCTTTGGATAATTATGGCTCTGATGAGAAGAGCAAGAATTTCTAATGTAAAAGGATAAGCACTTAGGAAGAACTGTTCAAGGACAAGTTGCTGAGCATGAAGCTTAGGGGCAACAGCCTAATGCCACAGTGCTTCGTTGCATCTTGCAAAGCACCCATGCTCAGGGGAAGGGATTAGCAGCAGTTAAAGAGCGTGAGGGTCTCGGCGTGACTGTCCTCTGCTTCCTCCGTGCTGATCAGCTGCCTGCAGGCTGAGGCTGTGCAGAGCCCTGCTGCAGCCAGCCATGCCAGGGGCGGGGAGCTGTGCTGTACGAAGAGGAGCTGTAGGAGGTGGGTTGGCTGCTGTGGCAGGTCCAGGAACAGCATGTCTAGTTACTGGGACTAGAGGTTACCCCTCCAGGGAACCCCCAGGTAGAAGAAATCCCCATGTTTCAGTGTGGAAGTACCTTGTCTTGAGATAGGGCGAAACCAGAATGGGAGGAAGAGGACCCAGGGCCTGGGCATGGCAGCAGGCTTGGATGGAGAGGGTCCTGTAGCTCACGCACATGGTTTCTAGCCACCATGAGATGTCAGTGGTGTCTGTGCTAAGAGCTGGGCTGTTTGGCAGGGTGGAAAAGTATAAAGAGCAAAGTCAGGATTCAGGGAAGCTCAGGCAGAGCACCGGGTATGACACAGTGCTGAGAGCCGCCCATCCTGAACTCTTCGTTAGAGTGTTTGCAGGGATTAAAGAAAGATTAACCACAGTCCAGAGAAGTGATAACACCTGGTCCTGTAGTTTGTACTGATGTCTCGGGGATTGTTGAGCATCTGGTCCTCTAACATTTTTCTCAAGCACCTGGAAGAAGATGATAAACATTGTTATCTACACATTACAGTGGCTTCTGGTGAGGGCAAAGGAACAGTACTGGCGATTTTGAGAGGTTAGGGCTGGTCATGGAAGAATGAGGACGCAGTTGTACATCAGCTTAAATCACACCAAGTGTCGAGGCTGCCGTGGTCTCACCTTCAGCTCTGTGTGTCCTGCCTTGTTTCCTCTACAGTACAGGTGCCCTGAGTGGGGCTCCATCCAGAGAACGATCACTGGTTAGGACTGGGAGCTGGTCTCAATTCCCAGAACAAACTCGCTTTACAGGAGCACCACTGTGGGTGCCGTGGAGAATTCATGCTTGTGCTTGCGGCAGAAGGAGGAAGGTCTGCAGCAGCCCTTAGGTCAGCTGCAGCCTGGCGTTCTGCCTTGCTAAGTAAGGCATAATCATGGAAATAAGGGGAAATAGGTCAAGTTGTACATCAGGAAACAGTAGATTTGCAAGAAAACGGGAAGTAGATTGTTGTTAATAGGAACAGGGATGGGCTGTGAAATGTTGTGAACATGCAGATTTGATCTGGAGCCATCTGAAAACATAAGACCGGAGGGGCCTTCTGGGCCATTGAACCTTGGGTCCTGTTATTGCAGGTACCACAGCATGCGGTGTAGCTTTAATTAACTCTGGAGTTGGGGATTTTGCTCTTCCACTGGAAGCTGCTCCAAGGTTTTTTGCTGAAGTTTTAGAAACTGTGTTGTAGTTTCTAGCCCAAATTTCTTCTTGGGCAACTTGGTATCCATATCTCCTTGTCTTAACATTGCCTTGTAGCTTAACTTAGTTCTCCTTCTTCTGGAATTAGAATGTAGTTGTATCTTTCAGGGGAGCTTGCCTTTTGGCTTCTCTGGTAAGAAAGGCTCTGTGCTCTCCTCATCTAGTGTTGGTTTGAATTAAACTTCGTGAGGTGACCAGAGTGCCACCGAGCACTCCGGGGAAGAGCTGATGGGACCCGGTGCCACAGCACTGGCACCACCGTGTTCCCAGGAAAAGGCTCTGGAAGCCGCTTTTTGCCGCTGCGTCCTTGTAGCCGGTGATGATCAACCCGTCCTGGTCGCGTACCCAGTTCTTCTGATCTGTTATTGTCAACCGCAAGTTCCCAGCTCACGGGACAGTGCTTCAAGTGTACATCTGCGTTTTGCTGCTGGATTTACCTCCTTTCTGGTGCTCCGTTCTATATATATATATATTTCTGCATAATTTCAAATGCTACTTTGTCTGGCCTGACGTGGGAAGTCATCAGCAGATTTCATTGGTGAATCTTTAAAATTTGTGTGAAAGTTATTAATAAAAATATTAAGTGACACGGCTCAAGAATGATCCTCAAGAAAATTCATTAGCAATAGCTCTCCAACCTCCTGTTCTCGCTCAGTGCTCTGCCGACCGCTTTTCCCCTCAAATCAGGTGTTTGTGCACGTAACGGCTTCTGGTAATCCTCCTGTTCTCTGTGGTGGTTCGCCATATCAAATGCCTTGCTGAATTCCAGGTAAACGGGCTTGACCAGTCTTTCTTTGTGTGATAGATCAGTCCTTTTCCCATGATAAGGAAGCGATTGGGTTAGTCTCCTCTGATGAACGCCTACCACAGTATGTGCCATATGTAATTGCAGTATTTTCCCCACCCTTTCCTTCAGAACCTCTTACAAGCCTTGTGATACTGCTGAGGTCAGACGTGAGCATTTTGTTGCCAGAATAATTTTTTCACCTTCTTTTTTAAATGTTAGCACCGTGTTTCCAGTCACCCTGAGTAGCGCGTCACTGAGGTTTGTTAGAATTTGCTGCAGCAGACCCAGGGTTTCATGTGCGCCTTCTTTCCTAAGTTACGTTTTGGCTTCCTCTGCACCCTCACATCCCCACGTTTGAGTACGTTCAGTCATTTGACTTCCACTTCTTAGTCAATGGTGTATATTTTCCTTCCTGCCACGTTTCTTTTATCCTTTGAGCCTTGCCCCAGTGTTCAGCATGTCTGTGACTAGACGTGAAAGGTGGGATTTGTTTTGCTGAACGCAGGTGGATGTCGCGGAGGCATCAGCACCAGAGCTGGTTGTGCAGGCACGCTCTGCCGTCGGGGAGGAGGCACCAGCGCAGTCTGCAAGTTACAGCATCCCAAAGTAGGAGCCTTGACTTTGATTTGATGAGATGAGGCGAGCAGACTCTCGCTGACTCTAAAGGCACCCATCCTGACGGCCTCGGGATGGCCAGCAGCACACACCCGGGCAGGGGCAGATGTGCTCTTCCTCCCAAGTTAGGTGAGGTGAAATATCCCTCAAAGCTGTCCCATCATTTCCAGGCAAGGACCTTTTTTTTCTTTTTTCTCAGTTTTTACCTTTCTGCACAGTACCCTCTCACTCCGTTCCCATGCACTTGTTACTTCTGTAGCTGAAAACGTCCTGGCTTTCTCTTTGCGCTGTGTCAAAGGACAGAAGGAGTTAAAACGTTCACTTTGTCCCTGTACTCGCCATCCTCTGAGGTATTCGACTCCATGCTGAGCAGGTTCTTTTCATCTCCAGTAAATGATCTGCTCGTTCTCAGCATCCTTCTCGAAGTGAACATTTATCCACTTAGGTGTGGGGTCCTTTCCTCCCAGATTATTTCCTCGCTGATGATACTCATTCATGATGCTTATGGCATCTTTTGAACTGAAGGTATTTTCTTTTTTTCCTGATGATCTGCATCGTGACTGCTGAGTGCAGCTCTATGTATTACTCCACTTCTTTATTTTCTGAAAATTTGTCCTTTAAAATTGGAGACCCTAACTACAGACCTACTTTTGGTTCATCCTTCCATTAATTTACCCTGACCTAACTTCTGATTCCCTGGGTTATCTTCCACAGCCTGACTTTCTGTGTTTGCATTACTTTTAAAATCAACCGATGAAAAAATAACCCAAAACAAAACCTGATAAAACCTTTAAAAAGCATCACCTTTTCTTGTGGATCTGTGACTGTTTGGTGAAGGTCATGCAGTTTTACAGTTAGAGATATCCAGAGAAGTTACTAAGAGCATTTGTTTCCCATCTTTGTCTGGGCAATGAATGTTTCTTACAGGGACTTGTCCTGAGGACAGTATTTGCCTTTCTAATAACGTTATAGTGATTTTTGATCATATTTGTATGGAGTCCCAGGGCCTCAGTGTAAGCAGCATATCTTTTGTTTCCCCAAAGGATTTTGATAGAACAGATACTTTTCTCTACCTTTGTATGTCTCTTTAGTCAACTAAATTGTGACCGTCTGATGCTTCCCACCCATCTGTACCTTCATTTCTTTGTTTGGCGTGATGCATCTCCCTTGGTGTCCGGTCCCAGTCGCTCCCCGCCGTATTTCTGTCACCCCTCCAGCACCCGTTCCTGCCCTGCACCGGCAGTTGGGGCTGCTCCCTGCTGTTGTCCAGCTCCCAGCGTTTGTCTACAAGCATTTCACCCCTCTCTCCCCGCACGCCTCGAACGCTGCAGGCTCACACGTCGCCCGTGCTCAGGGCAGCTGGAAGGGGCCAGCCAGGAGCGCTGGTGGCCCGCGTGGGCAAGCGGTGGCTGGTGGGTGACCTCTTCATTGCTTCTCAGTTGACCATGCCTCATCCAGGTGGGGTATGGTCTGCACCCACTGTGTCGCCTGCCTGGCTGCTGTTCCTGTCCGTGTTAGCGCTTCCATTCTCTGTGTTCATCCACCCACTGACACTTTGTGTGCAGCCTTTAGCTGTCTGCAAAGAGCCGTCGCGCAGCCCAGCCTGACGTCTCATCTGCCGCGTACAATTTGGAGAACCCCATCACTGGGAAGCATTTGGAGAAGAGCAGCAACGACAGCTGGGGCGCTTGAGGGATCCATTTGGGGAAAGATTGAAAATTCGAGTACGATTTAATCAAGCACTGCGTATGGCACAGAGTGTTTGCAAATCATCCAAGGGTTGTTTGCTAATCGTCCAAGGGTTACGTGCGTCTGAAAGGTGAAGAGTGGGGAGGAGCAGGAATCGTGCGGGATGAGCCATGGGGTAGAACAAGGAGAAATGGAATTAAGTCAATCAGAGGTGATATTTGGGGTGAAATATGGCAAAATGTGGCTAAGATTCTTCGTTAGGTTTCTCGCCACCCTTTTTCTCTGATAAAACTCGCAAAGCAAAATACAAAATGTTAAGCACTGACGGATGTGCCGGATTGCCGTTTTAACAGGCTGTTACCAGGCTGGCGATGCATGCGAGTCTCAAGTGACTCTGGCAAGACTGAATTTCCCAGAATGTCTCCACTCCTAAATAGGGCTTGTTCTCTTTTCCTAGACAGAAGCAGTTCGTTAGACGGCACTCTGCAGGGACCAGGCCGGGGTACAAAGCGATATTCCCAAGATTCCCCTCCATACAGTGCTCCTCTCTCCCCCAAGTTACCAAAGAATGACCGTCACCCTTTGGAAGGTGAGCACAGCGTCTCTTCCCAAAGCTGGCTGTTTATAGCAACTTGTAACGGATACAGCAGGATTAGATTTGCTGTGCCAAATCGGGCCGTGGGTTTAGGAAGCCTGCTGTGCTTTGTCTCTGGCATGGGTCGGTGCTTGGCGTTTCAGAGAGAAGTGAAGAAACCGCTCTGTGCCAAGGCAGGTTCCCCAAGCAGTTGTGTAAGGCATGTGGAACGCAGGGAGAATTCCTTCTAACCCTGATAATCATCATCTAATACCGTATAATCTGGGATTTAATTACCCGTATTTTAGCTTCCATTGCTATGCATGGTATTAACGGTCATAAAACTGCCCAGTTGCTTCAGTCAATCTTCCCCCAAATTTTTCCATGATGGTTTACTGCAGTGTATTGTACAGATGCTGATGCGCAGCTGTACGGCCAGGAACCTGCTGCCCTTTCCCAGGATCCCATCTTGTTCCTCACAATCCTCCCTAAACAGCAGGGAGGGTCTGGCTAGCGTGTGCTCCACCAGCTAAACCGGATCAAATCACATCCCGCAGCGCTGCTGCTTCTTGCAGCCTCCGTCAGGTAACGCTGGTGCAGACGTGCTGTGCCATGTTCTCAACAGCAATTGCAGAAATGTCCTCTTTGGTATGTGGTCCATAGGTGTCCCTTGCATGTGCCAGTGGGAGATGTCCAGGGGGTCCAGGTAGCTGGAGGACTGCCCGAGCCTGAGCAGGACTCTTCAAAAAATACGCTTCTACCCTCCCTTTTGTTTTGAACTGCAAACACTCCATAATGCAGACTGGAGATTCAACCTTACTGAAGCCTTTTAATTAATTGATGGTGAAATCTGCCAATGTGTTAGTCTCAATTCTTTGTAATACGTCCCTGAAAAAGTGCTGGAGACTCTTGACTGGGCTCATAGTTCAGTGGCTTTGTGCTCTGTTGCTTTCCCTTTAGAATCACCATTTCCCTGGTTCTTGTGGAGTTTCCCGGGTTGATCCCGATTTGAGAGTGCACAGCCTCCCGTGCAGGAAGATCTGCCAGGGAGGGTTAGGTTGGGCATTAGGAAAAGTTTCTTCACCCAGAGGGTGGTGGAGCACTGGAACCGGCTCCCCTGGGAGGCAGTCATGGCACCAAGCCTGACAACATTCAAGAAGCATTTGGACAATGCCCTCAGACATAGGGTGTGATTTTGGGGGTTGTCCTATGCAGGGACAGGAGTTGGACTCAGTGATCCTTGTGGGTCCCTTCCAGCTCAGGACATTCTATGATTCTATGCGCTGTGGTGTGATTTTAGTCTCCATCCATCGCTGTGCCTTGTGCTCTTCAGGATTACTGACCGCGTATCTAAGCACAGCAGATCTGAACTTGCACCCTTGGTGGACAGTTTCTAGTGGCATTAGCATCTACGTTGATTAAAACTGTAGGTTTGTCACATAGCTGAAGCGAAGAGTAAGGTGACGTGTGGGACTGTCTCATCTATTCCAGCATATTGACAAGTCAAAAATTGTTCCCTGGGGCCCAGTCTGGTTCTCACCTCTAGGTACACGTCCTTGCTGCTCTCCTTGACATTCTCCTCTAACGCATCAACCACTGCACTTAGGTAACCATTAGCAAAGCCTGTCAGCTCCTCCTGTACCCGCAGGTGGAACGTGCAGGTTTTCACCTGTTCTTGAAGCGCGGTGGTGGGCTCTAAAGATTAAGGTGCCTTGGTTAGGTAGTGAGTATCGTATGCTCTCTATATTGTCCGTGAAGACAGAAGGCTTCCATAATGGGTAATTCCAAGGAGGAACCGATGTTAGGTCATCTACAAGACTGATTCTTAGTCTACTTCAAAGTCTTAGTTTACTAAGTCTTAGTCTACTAGTTATCTCTTGGCCTTTGAATGGGATGTGCCGTCTGGATGCCCAGAGTACTCCAGTGTCTTCTGTAGAAGTAAAGACAAGTGGGCAGAAAGCGTGCCTTCGCGTGAGGGTGATGATCCTGTTGGTGTGTGCACTTCTGCAGCAACTTGGTCTTGGGCTGTTCTTGGTCCAAGCAGGGTGTCGTGGTTTAACCCCAGCCGGCAGCTGAGCCCCACGCAGCCGCTCGCTCACTCCCCCCAGTGGGATGGGGGAGAGAATTGGAAGGGTAAAAGTGAGAAAACTCGTGGGTTGAGATAAAGACAGTTTAATAGGTAAAGCAAAAGCCATGCGCGCAAGCAAATCAAAACAAGGAATTCATTCCCTGCTTCCCATCGGCAGGCAGGTGTTCAGCCATCCCCAGGAAAGCAGGGCTCCATCACAGGTAATGGTTACTTGGGAAGGCAAACGCCGTCACGCTGAACGTCCCTCCCTTCCTTCTTCTTCCCCCAGTTTCTATACTGGGCATGAGGTCATACGGTATGGAATAGCCCTTGGGCCAGTCTGGGTCAGCCCCCCTGGCTGTGCCCCCTCCCAGCTCCTTGTGCACCCAGCAGAGCATGGGAAGCTGAAAAGTCCTTGACCAGTGTGAACCCTACTCCACAACAACCGAAACATCAGTGTGTTATCAACATTATTCTCATGCTAAATCCAAAACACAGCACTGTACCAGCTACTAAGAAGAAAATTAACTCTATCCCAGCTGAAACCAGGACACAGGGGGTGTACAGGGCAGGCAGAAATGAGGTGCAGTTCCAGATTCCATCTAGAAAATCATTTTTATCCCACAGCTAAAAGCCTATTCATCCTCCTCCACCATGAAATTTAAGTACAAGCAGGAATATTTGCATTTCAGAGGGTATATTTTAAGAATATGAGCCTGAAATACTCAGGTATTGAGTATTTCTCAAGCAAAGAGGTACATCTTCTCATGGTGATGAACTCCCTCAGCAGAGCGTGTTGTGGCTTCAGCAGCGTGACAGACAGCAGTACCTGAACAGTTCCCAGTTTGCCAAATTGAAAGCAGTGAGCAGCAGTGGGAAGTCTTCGTTCATCGTGCCTTTGGCAAGAAGTGAGAAAGATGAGGAGGGGATCTCACATCTTACATTGTTTTTCCTCTTGCATCCAGTGGCATTTATGTAGCTTTTTGCTAAAAAGCTGCAGTTCCAGCACAGTGGGGACCTGCTTTTCAAAGACTATCACTCGTTGGAAACAGTGGGTGTTTAGTAGTTGTGCAAATCAGATTTATGCTTGTGGCCAAACTCCATGTTTTAGCAGCAAAACGACACTCTTGAATCTATAGCACTATTTGTTTAATTAAACTTTAATTATCTGCTCCCTGCCTCGCCACCGCTAATTTTCCTACAATGCTCCAAATGCAAGCTTTTATTTAATACTGGCAGTTTGTATAAGAAAATCTACCTAAGAATTAACCACCTCTTCCTCACTCCGAAGCTAGTTATCGAGGGCAAAAGGATTCTGGATAGCGTATATGCCTGAATGCAGTCTTGTCCTGCCACTTGCAGAAGCGTGTTGTCTTCTGCTACAGATGATTCACAGTAATCATTCCCCTCTTGCCTTGTTTCCCTCTCCCCTTTCTGGAGGTATCGTTCATCTGAGCAGTTCTCTGTGTGTTTGTATTTTTCCGAAAATCCTAAATCTCCCTTGCATTGACCCTACCAAGAAGCCTCCAGTTCTGCTGCGATATTTGCGGCATGACCAACCACTCACCAGTCCGGAGATGGGTAACCTGAGGGTGAACGTGCAGCTTCAGTTCCACCTCTTGAGCAAAACAAAGTAGTGCTCCCCGCTTGCATGGCCTCATCCTCTTCGGAGGTATGATCATAAGCACATGTGAGGACATGATCACATATTTGAAGAATGCATCACAGTGCATTTACATCAGAATAACGACAGTGTGTTAATTGTTGAGTTAAATATTTTCTGAGGGTGAGTTTTGGATTCTTAGCATTGCACTGACGTGAACCTGTGCACATGGTCTCCCAGCCTCCCAAGCTGTAGTCTTCACTAGCTGAGCCCAGAAATTCCTTCTGCTGACACAGATCCCCTCTGTGGGAGCTCTGGGGTCTTCACGAGCAGTTAGGCACACACGTTTGCCTGACCCAGCGCATCTGGGGCGAGCGGCCCGGGGCCTCCTGGCGAGTTGAGGCTGTGCGTCGCCTCGCAGAGGGTGCTGGGTTGCCTTGGAGGATGGAGATGTGCAGCACAGACCCGTTCCCATGCCTGCAGCCGCTGTCCCGTTGCAGAGCGTCCGGAGCAGTGCAGAGGGCTGTGCCCGCTGACCCCTGAGTCAGACATCGCCCTTTTGTGCAGATGTTTAATGGGAAGTGGCTTGGGTTTTAAGCAAAACTGTCCTGTTGGAGAGGAAACCAAAGGTAGTTGCTATGAAGAAGCTACTATAAAGTGCCACTGGTGTTAAGTCACATCCACTGTGTAGGTCTGTCTGGGCCCAGGCCAGGGAATCTCAGTGCGGGGCTGGCATCGGCATCCAGTCTGGTGCTGAAATGGGATGGTGGGAAAGCAGTGCAGGAGCGACGGAGGTGTCCAAAGTTACTCAGGAACAGCCATGAGTCACAAAACCTCCTTTTATGCATAGAGAGCAGGTGAAAACACATCTACTCATGTGCGAAGCTAGTGACCTGGGGGCCAGCACAGGGCGCTGGGGCAGTCACGGTCTTCACGTCAGCGCTGTTTCTACATGAGATTTTAAGGATGCGCTGCTGGTTTCTGAGAGCGTCCCAGAGACCTCAAAGCGAAGACAGACAGAAATGCCTCAAGTGCAGAGTAACAAAGCCCACGAGATGGAGGGTTGCAGTTACGCAGGCGATAACCTCACTTCTGCCTCCCTGAACTGCCGAACAGCGGGGCAGGAGGGATGTTTCTGTTCTGTAGCCTTATGAGATGAAGCCAGGGAAGGCATGAGCTGGCTGCCTCCAGCTGAACTCACCTCTGAGATCTCTGCTCAAACACAGGCAGCAGAAGCACTGAAACCAGAGGATCCCAGTTCACAGAATAGTCCTATAGAAACCGGATAAAACAACGTGCCTCCAAGAGAGATTGTTGGGGCCTGACCTCTGCAACACTCAGGTGCTGCTTCAGGCTCTGGCAGGCTGCATCTCCATCTTCATGGCAGCATCAGCTTAGCAGGAAGGTTTGGGAAGATCTCAACAGCTTTTGGGTCTCACAGGTTGCGGTACCGACCGTGTGCCCTCACCACCATCCCAGTTCAGCACAGCCTCGCTGCGCTGGCTTCTCACCTGCTGCTCCTGTCGTCTGGGAAGTCCCAGGGAAGAAGCCCAGGGCCTGGCTGGGGCAGATGCTCAGGTTTCTTCATCCTTGTCACCTACTGTGGTGCTTGAATGGCAGCAGCTCAGGGCTGTGAGCTGGTTTCAGGGGCTCTACGGACGCTGGTAGAGGAGCTCCGGCTCCCAGCCAGATGCGGTGGCCCAGCCTAGAGCGCACAGGCAATACCCCTCGTTGTAGGAGCTGCTTTCCTCTTTGGCTGTGCAAACTCGCCAGGTATTTCATAATAACGAACGCAGGTATTTGAGGATGACTCGTGAGGCATCAGGTCCACCTGGACTGAGACGAGGTTGTGTGTGCTGTAGTAAAATCTACAAACACGTGGTCCCAGGATGAAGCTGTCGCAGTATAACAGCAAAGGGAGATCTTGCTGGCTCAGCCAATACCGTATATCTCCCTGGATAGTTTCCTCAGCCCCTCCATCCTAATACTGCCACTGACAGCTGCAAATTAAATGTGTTTTTGGAAGAGAAGGCGAGGAAGCCAGTCTCGCAGCGGAACCCCTGCCCGGGGAGAGCCCTCTGCCCTGTCCCTCCTGCGCGTCTCCCAGCAAAGGGTGCTGGCCGCCGACTGGGTTGGGCAGTAAAAAAGGGCCCAGCAGGAGGTGAGGAGGGGCGAGCAGCTGGTCACCGGCACCTTGCTTTCGGGGCTGGAGCATCAGCACAGGGTGAGGGCATTGCCGGGCTGTGACAGTGCAGCTGGGCTGCTCAGAGGAGCCTGCTGCTCCCTCCGGCTCTGCACACACGCTGCTGTCTGGGCTACGGCGTGAGCCTTGCTAAATACCCCCACGGTCCCGACCGCCGGCTCCGTTACCTTGCACGCTAACGCTGGTTATGTGCAGCGCTTGACCCCGAGTCTCGGGGAGCCTCCTCTCCCCGCTCAGGGCTGGTGTGTGTGTCCTGTGCCCGTTGGCATCCAGAACGGGCAGCCCCCCGCCGCGGTGGCCCGCGGCCACAGAAGGGCCCCTGGAAGCAGTAAGGACACAGGACCGCAAGCCAGAGCTGGTGGCGGCATTAACAGAGCAGCTGTTGCTCCAGTCTGGGTACCAACCATTACCACGGCTAACTGGTTGGACTGGCATTTGCCAGGCAAACACCAGGCTGCAGTGCTTTAGCAGTGCCTGTTTTAATGCCTGTGCTTTCGAGGAGACCACTGACGCGGTGGTTTGAGCCCGCAGCCGCGCGCGAGCGCTGCCTTTGCTGCGGTTCTGCTTTCTGCTGCCGAGCGGTAACTTCGGGCTGCGTGGCGTTCGGGTGCACTGACTGCAGCTTGGTGCGTTCCAGGTGAAACCTTTGTTCTGGGAGATGGCCTCCCAGGGCCCTTGGAGCCTCGCCTGGACCCCATGGACTCTGCCTTGAACTCTGTCAATTCATCCAGCCACAGCAGGAGCTCCAGAGACTATCGCCTGCAAGGATACAGGCACCTGCACCAACCCTCTAGCCTCACCCAGGGCAGTACCTCTGCCTTGCGTAGGCTTAGCTCTGGGGGTAAGAGAGTTAAGAAGCCAGCCCTCCGATTGTAAATTTGGCAATAAAGGGCTTTTCTAACTCCAGTTTCACCTTTCTAACTTCAGCAAGTACCAGAGACTGGCTTCTGCACTGTTAAACAGGTAGTCTGTTAGGTTGAACGGTAGCTCTAGAGACGTGGCAGATGGGCGGGTGGAAACGCGGCGAGGCGACGCTGGCAGGGTCGCTCCTTCGCGCGGTGCCTAGGTGGGAGCCGGAGGTCAGTGGATGGGAAGGAGGAGGCAGGAGCGGAATTTGCGAGCACGAGCAGGGGGCTGTCAAAGCGATAAATGGGCGTCTGAGTCCATGAGGACGGATCGGGAGCGGCCAGGGAGTCGAGAGCTGCCCGGTGAGGCTGGGAGCTGGGGCGGGTGGCCGGGGGGCGGTGGATGCGCGAGCGGCACTCGTCTGTATGAAGGAATAGGGGCAGCAGAGCTGTTCATTGCAGTGAATCGGCATGTGTCAGATCCAGGTGTTTGCAGAAAAAAATGGTAATTGTAGCTGCACGGCATCAATAAAAGCCTCTAAAAAGCTCAGGCTGCTGATGCCTTGATCCGTCTGCCTCCCCCCACTTCTGCGTGAGCAGGCAGAGAGCTGGACCACCAGGCTGTGCCGATGCCGGCACGTTGGGAGCGGGACTTTCGTTAGCTCAGGCGGTGCTTCAGGACTACAGGATTTCGCATGTGGGCTCAGTTCATCAGAAAACGCAGCCGATGAAAACATAAAGCAGCTTTGCTGGGTTAAACTTGCTAAAGGCGGTGTTTGGAGCGGGGGAGCGAGGGGAGGAACGGCGCGTGGGGAGAGAATTGGGAATGGTTTTCTGCAAAGGTGGGAGCCGTCAGTAGATGGGCAAGGGAGAGTGGGAATGGGGGGACCGAGCTCAGCTGAAGGGGGGCAAGGGGAGATTGGGGTTTAGAGTGAGGAACGGGGCTCAGCACAGAAGGCTGCCCTGAAAAGGAAGGCCTAAGGAGAGAGAGTAAGGCTTCGGTGCTAGACCTGTGCCGCAGGAGTCTCTGGGGCACAGCTGGGACGTGCCCTTCACGTTGGCTCTGCCGTGGCATTGAGAGAAGAGACTGAACGGTAGATAAGGGTGAATAACTGCTGGAGCGATGCTGCAGGGATACCCGGCGTAACGGCTGCTCTCTGGCAATTCCCCCCCAGGTTCAGAGAGATACCTCGGCTCTCGAGACGTCTCACGGCTGAGCAGCCGCGACCCCTCGTCCTGGACGGTGGAGGAGGTGATGCAGTTCATACGAGAAGCGGATCCACAGCTGGGACCCCACGCTGACCTCTTTCGAAAACATGTAAGTATGTCTGTATATGTGTGTATGTGTGTGCACGCGTATGTACATATTATATATGGGAGGGGGCAGATCATCACACAGGGAAAGTCTAGGAGAGTCAGAAGAACGGCAGCACTTTGCACCAGCTGGAGTTTTGGGCGAAGGAAAACATCCTCATAAATCCTGCTCCTATCGTGTTCAGGCTTGGGATCCTCTTACTCGGAAATCGTCGAGGGGAAGCCATCGAAGCCGTTAAAGCTCCAAGCACCGCTGCCTTTGCGCGTGCGGAGAGCTCAGCTCTTAGCTGGATTTGAAGCCTAGCGCTGAAAACACAAAACCTTGTTCGTCCTGGAGTCTTAATATTCACCTCATAGCAAATTTCTCCTGGCAAGAAACATGTTCCAAGTGGAATTCATTGAGCGTGTTGCTGCTAAACTCCCCTGTTTCCTATAAAAACGGGTCTCCTAAGGCGCTGGTTCTTGTGCATGTCGTTAAGTGTAAAATAGCTGCAGACACACAGCATGGAGTTCCTACAATTAAAGCTACAAAAATTTTGGCAGCTCCGCGGCCTGATTCCTGCCAGACCTTCTTCCCTCTGCCTTTTGATTCAGCCCATGTTATACCTGGGAGTGCTCGTCAAGTCAGAAGAGCGGTAGGAGAACACGCCCATCTCCTTCCCCAGGCAGCAGAGGCGGATGGGACGCTGCTTGCTCTGTGCTGGGCTGCGACAACACACTCTTTTTTTTTTTTTAATTAGTTTTATTTTAGGACCACCAGTAATTGAAAAATGTTTTGTTTTAATTACGCAAGAGAGTGCTCACCTCTGCGAAGGGATGAAAGTCCCCCGTAGTGGCAGTCCTGAAGGAAGAACTTTGCTTTCACCTGAAGAAGGGAACAGCACAACAAACCCGGTACTGGAGATTATTGGAGACCTTACCAAGTGTGAGACCTAACTGAGCGTCGACGTAGGACAGGATTTTCTGTTGTTAGAGGCTGCGATTTTTCTTTTTCATTTGTAAGTCCATTAACATTTTCTTCATGGAAACTTGTCCACTGCAAAGCTCTGGGCCAAGCCTGGACCAGGTCAAGGAAAGGAGGGCTGCAAGGGACTGGAAAACTTCCACTCGCAGATGCTAAGTGCAAAGCTCTTCTCGGGTTATTTCGAGCTTCGTGGTCCCTCCCCTCCTGAGCCTCAGTGAGGGACACATCTGGCTCAGCTGTTAGGCATCAGATGCTTCTGAAAGCTGTGGTGCTGGAATCAGCCCTGCTGGAGATGAGATGCTCCACTGTTGCTCTGCCAGCTGCTGGGACTTCGCTTAGCAACTCCAGAAATTTGCTCACAGTGGCAGTCTCTTCGGGCTTACAGACTGTGGTTCCTTGCCTCCTTCTTCAACCTTGACTTCAGGGCTGCGTGTGTTGTGCTAGGACTGCTGCAGGGCCGGCGCATCCCCTCCCGGGACGTTTCCCCTGCAGTGGGATGACGATGCCCTTGAGTGAGAGACTGCTCCCCTGCACTGCTGCTGCCTCGGTTGTTCCCCTGTCAGGGAAACCCCCCTCTTTTCCATCCGCCCCACCTCCATTCAGGATTTGCTGACCAGCTGGACGTGGCTTCGGGGCGTTTATCACCCAGCAGATTTCCCACCGCCAGGCGGGGGTCCGAGGCTGAGCCCCTGTGCTGCAGGCAGGGCGGGATGCCTGCGCTGGGATGCTGCAGTTACGTGCAACCCACCTCCACTGCCGAGCGCTGCTCTCGCGCCCAGCCGTGCTGATTTAGCCGCCGTCATTTTGGGCACGGCCTGGCTCCGCGGGCAGGGTTAGGGCTTGCAGGTGTAGTCACAAGCGCTGTTGTTTCCCCTCCTTGCAGGAGATCGACGGGAAAGCCCTGCTCTTGCTGCGGAGTGACATGATGATGAAGTACATGGGGCTGAAGCTGGGGCCAGCCCTGAAGCTCACTTACCACATTGACAAGCTAAAGCAAGGCAAGTTCTGAGAGGACGCTTGGCAGGACGGATCCTGGAAGCTCCGCTCCTGGCCATCCATACCCGCGCTCGCCTGCCGACAGGTACGCATGCACACACACCCATTTACGCCGCAGACGGACACCTCGCCAACACCCCAGCCCCGCTGCAGGGGTCCAGCCACCCGCCCGCCCCTGCGCCAGTTGGCCCCAGGGCTTCGCACCGGACTCCAGTCGTGGGCATCCTGTTGGAAGCGGAGGGTCTCTCCCTGCTGCCCAGCCAGTGCTTCTCCGCAGGCTCCCGGTCCTGCTTCCCTGGGATGGAGCAGCAGCTCTGGGCAGAGCCCGTGGGGACTGGGCGCTCACACCGGCTCCTCGCCCTCTCACTGCGGCTCGTGCGCTCCCGGCCTCGCTGCTCGGGGTGGCCCTCAGCCCCCAGCCCCTCCGAGGGGCCGTGGGCCGGGGGGCTGGAGGCTTTGCTCTTCGCCGGGCAGCCCGGCGTCCCCGGCTCCCACTTGGTCCCCACAGCACCGCGGCGAGCTCAGAGCAGTGACTGCCCCCGTCCCCGTCTTCCACGCCTGGGGGGAGCCCGGCCGCCCGTCCTGGGGGCCGCTCGCCTCCCGAGCTCTGCCTGCCCCTCAGCTCCCGGCCTTCCTCCAGCTGGGCACGCCGGTCCAGGGATGGAGGCCTTTGTATTTATTTCTGACTGGGGAGGCCGTGCGGCGGCACGCGGCGCTGCCCGGGAGCGTGGAGCTGTGGGAGAGCCGAGGAGCGTGGCTGGGTCTGGCGTGCCCGTGGCAAGGACGGGCCTGGGTCGGCGTTGGAGGCTGGCTGGATGCTGCAGGACTCAACTGATCCTTCTCTCTTTTTTTTTTTTTTGAGTTGTTTTTTTTTTTTTTAATTTTTTTTTTTTAAATAAGGAGTTATCTGTTTAAAATGATGAAATGATTTTTCTACCTGTTGTTGAACTCGCAACTCTTGGAGCTTTTTAGCCAGAGCTGCAAAGGTTCGTCTTCCCAGGGGCCCGCCCGGTCCTCTGGTGTTTCGGTCGGTCCCAGCTCAGCGTGTGCGAGAGGGTGTTGGGTCTGGCCAGTCCGAGGATCCCAGAGCGGTGACCTGTCCTCGCATTGCTCTGGCTTTGCCCTGCCTGGCAGCACCTGTTTGTTTCAGACAGTCTAATGTATTTATTTTTGATGGCACTTGAGCGGTAACCCGCTGTCCCAGACACGTTACTGCAGCTGCAAGAGGAGCACCGGAGCGGAGGCCACCCAGCGCTGCCACCGCGGCCCCTGGGCAGGGGCTGCCAGGCTCGGGGGTGCCTGCGGGGACGGGGGCTGGAGCATCTCCTGCCCCGAGCCGGGGACGGGCGGACGGGGAGCGGCACGGCGGGGGCGAGGGCTGGCCCAGGCGTGTGCCCACGCATGCACCCACAGCGCTCCCGCGCACGCTTCCGTTCTGCACCGACCAAAGGGCTGGGACGGGGAGCTCCACTGCAGGCACTTCTTTCCCCTCTCTTCGGCTCACCCTCAGTGCATCCAGAGCAACGTCTCGCACCCTCGTCCCTGCCAACCTCGAGGGCCCCGGCCAGCAGCAGGAAGGGCCCCCGTGGTGAACAACCCTCCAGTCTCTTGCACTGGGCCAGGTTTACCCCTAAGGGGAAAAAGTTAAAAAAAAAAAATATCCCAAACCCCAAAGTAATAAAAAGGCTTTTTGTTGTACAGCAAAGCCTGTGCTGCAGTCCCTGCTGCTGCACCGGTGTGGCCGGAGGGAGGTGGGGCTCCGGCCACTCGCGCAGCCCCGGCGCTCACAGCATCGGCCCCGGACACCCCTCGTTTTTACCTGACGCTGATCCCGCTGCAGACAGGTCCCCGTGCGGGGTCAGCCAGTGCTTTCCTCTGCACTTATTTTACGTTGATTTGTTTATAAATAAAAGGATAACTAAGTTCCTCCCTGCTGGTTGTGTGTGCACTGATGGGAGCGCTTGGCTGGGCCCCGGCAGTGTTTCCCACGGGTGCCCGCCGTGGGGGAGCCTGGGGAGCACAGGACAGGGAGCGGGGTGTTGCTTCAGGACAGGCGAACCCCTGGCTGCTCCTGCCCCGCTCCTCCAGTGCCGTTTGTGGGAGAGCTGGGCCAGACCCGGGCTGAGAAAAACGAAACGACACAAGCGATCTGGCGATGCGATGAACAAGGGCTCGTTAGGGCCGGTAGCGAGGCGCCGGCTTCTGCCCGATCTCTGCTCAGCCCCCCGACACCCCCGAGGCTCCCGCTCTTTGCAGCACTGCCTCTCAAAAGCCACGCGCGTTAGTTGGGCCCGTCTGAAGCTGCCCTTCGCTGCTCTCTGGGATGCTTTTCCCCAGGATCGTCCCTGTCAGAGAGGCGCTGCAGGTCCCTGCGCTGCACCACAGGCGTGGTGGAGGGGCTCCATCCCTACACGGACACCGCCGCCTTTCCAGCGCTGGCACAGAGCCCCCTGGCATCGCCAGTTCCTGGTCCAGGAGCGCGGCTGCTCTCGGGGATGCGCAGGAGTGGCAGCGGTGCGGGCAGAGGCTGTCGCAGTTCTTGGTTCCTGCCTGGAGCCTGTGGGGGCTGTTGGAGCAGCGGGAGGCCCTGCGCCCATCGCTGTGCCAGCCTCTGCCCGTGACGGTGCCCTGAGGCAGGTAACAGCGAGCGGGCAAACACCACCCGCAGCCGGGGGGGCGGACAGCTGAGCCCTGAGCCCCCCGCATCGCCACAGCCATGGCCCCCACATCTGGGCAGCCGCGGCTCGGCCGGGAGCCCTTGAGCTGTTGGGGCGGCTCCATCCCACAGCAAGGGGCTGCGGGCGTGGGCTGGGCAACTCCGAGGGGCCGAGACCAAGGGGGCCCAGCCAGGGCCCGCACGGTGCTGGGGGCACCTGCACCCGCAGCACACGCCGGGGTGCCCTGCGGGTGCCCCTGGGCTCGGCGGGGCCAGGCCTGCAGCGGCGCCGCGACGAGGCAGTGATGAAGCCGAGGCAGTGATGAAGCCGAGGCGGTGATGGCCAAGGCGGTGATGAAGCCGAGCTGGGTCTCGCCTTCCCGTGCCGTGAGGCTGGGTTCGCGTCCTGCTCGAGGTGCGCCTGGGGCACCTTGCGTCACCTCCTCAGGGGCTGGTGGCGAAGGGAAGACGCTGGGGTTGGAGAAGGCAGGCGGGAGGCACCCGGCCCCAGGGAGGGCAGAGGTGGGTGCTGCTGGGAGAAGGGGTCGTGGCTGGTCCCGGAGGTCCAGCAGCAGGGGGGTGGGAGAAGCACCCCAGGTCTCTGCTGCAGCCTTGGCTTTGCTGCCCCGGGGCTCGCTGGCCCCCCCGGGACCCCTGTTCAGGTGCCGCTGGCCCACACTCACGCCCTGGGCCGCTTGTCGGCAGCGTGGCACACCCGGGCTGAGGGGGACCAGGGGCTCCACTCTGCCAGCACCCAGCCCCGTCCCCCCGCAGCCAGCACCCCCGGGACAGCCCGGGGAGCCAGCGCGTCCCTGCCTGCAGCCCCACAGAGGCAGAGCCTGGGTGGCGGCTGGATCCGTCCATCTTTTGGGCTGGAAGGGGCCGCGCTGGTGCGGCACAGCAGTGCCTCGGCCAGGTCCCACCGTGACCCCGCTCCCAAACCCCTCTGACAAGCCCCGCAGAGGCCCATTTTATTTGTAGAATTTCACTGCCTCGTCCTTACTTTAAATGCTCATTTCTGTCCCAGTTGCGGAGCTAAAATGCCGCAGCTAAGTGCGGGCGTCGAGGCAGAAGCGCCTGCCACCCTGGGGTGCGCTGCCCCAGCCCTGGCCGGGCGCACGGGACCGCCATGGGGCTGCCTCCTCCCTGCCCCGCCGCCCGCGGAGCCCCGCGCGGGGCGAGATGGCTTCGGGAGGTTTTGCCAACGTGCCCAGCAGTCGGGCTGCGGAGACAGCCGAGTCCTCCCCTCGGGCGAGAGGAGAGCTGGGCTGGCAGCCGGAGCCCAGGGAGGGCTGCGGGCTTCTTCCTCCCCAGCTCCCGGGGAGCGGCCACGGCTCAGGGCGCCCGGCGCGCGCTCGGCCACGGAGCGAACAGCTACCGAGGGGAAGGCAGAGCCCTTGCGGGAGCGGGGCACCCCGGCCACAGGAGCCCAGCAGGGTGAGGAGCCAAGGCCTCCCCCTGCTCAGCAGAGGCCGAGGCTGCTGCCGAAGGGCAGCACAGGGCCCCGCGCCCAGGCCAGGGCAGCCCCCGACCACTCGCCCCAGGGCGGCTTTGGGCAGGGGCAGCGGCTACTTAACCCACAGCTGCTGAGATGCGGGCCTGTCCCTGCCAGCCCTCGGCGGGCGCCAGGGGGGCAGCTCCCCCGGCGGCGGGGGCGGAGGGGGCAAACCACCCCCCGGGGGGCTGCCAGCGTCATTCCATTAAAACCACTCATTTTCTGCCGTGCAGAGGCGGGGGGCTCAGGCCGGCTTCCCCAGGCTCCACTGCTGGGGGGAAGCCCCGTAATTTCAGCCAGGCTTTGGAAATACATGTCTAAAAACCACTGCAAAGAGGGCTAACAAACTTTTTCTAGCTTACACCGGATTAATTTAAAATTATACAGTATTATACTTTAGTCCTTTTCCTCCCTCTGAGCTATGGAAGTAACATAGCAAGCTCTTGGCTTGTTATTCCTTTTATTACAAAGAAGCAGTTACTGACCGAGTCAGGTGTACAGGTTTGGCCAAAACAAAAACATTTCAGGAGAAAGAAAAGGGAGCTGTGCTCCAGCTGAGGAACGATCTCGTGCTGCCTGAGGAGCGGCCACTTCACCACCCGCGTCTGCTCGGCCCCCACACCTCGACTCGGGTGATCCTTTCTGCAGAACTGCTATAACTGACAGACACGAAGACGGCTCAAAGCTTTCCGGGCCAGAAGCATCTTTACAGCGTGGATTTAAAATAAGTGAGGAATAAAGCAAGATGGGCTGTGGAAAAAGATCAGTTAAGATGGGACAGAGCAGTGTTTAATCAATCAATCAAGTTTGGCATCAGACGACACGGGGGTTCGTACTCAGCCAGGCTCGAGACGTGCAGCTTTTTCCAAACTTTAATGAACTGAAGAGTTCTGAACGTACGACACGTCAGACAACCGAGACGCTTTCTTCCTTTCTTCTAAATTACCAACAACTGTGTCGCTTACACTGCAGCAAGAGGCAGGGAAGAAGGAAAAAAAAAAAAGAAAAGAAAAAGGCGAGTGCACGTCCCACCCCAGAACTGCGACGCTGAGCTCGTCACGGTAGGACAGGACGCGTCTAGGAACTAAACCGAGTAACGCTGCAGGCAAATGGCGAGGCCCCTCCCCGGGGAAACTGCACTTGGGTATTGCATCGAGCGCGGGACACGCGGCTCCGCCGTGTAAAAAAAGGCAACGGAAGGCTCCGCTTCCAATCAACGAAAAAAAGCACCATGAACTGCTCGGTCCAAGGCAAATCGCGATGGGAGCTTTGAAAGGCAGCATCTCAAAGTGGTTCACTTTCTCTCCTGTACCTCCCCCTTGATGCAAGGAGGTGAAATTTCCCAGCCCAAGCAGCAGCACCAGCGAGCGCCGGCGTAGGAAGGGCCAACAGTTCCGCCTCCTTTTCCTGACAGCTTTGCTTCCCCCCCCCCATGATCCAAGTTCATTGCATCCCTGCAGAGCAGCACATCACAGTCAGAGCTGATCATGTTCCAGATTAACTCTTCTATTCCAGGAAGATTTTCCTGGTTAAAAGTTCATTGCCAGCGATGAATGCACCAAGACCACCAGCACCAAACGTTTTTAAATACTATTGGAAAAAAAACCGAAACAGAACAAAACATTCCCCCCCAAAAAAAAGAGACTGCATAAAGCTGAACAGACGCATCCTCTGCAGCACAGCACAGCTCAAGAACTGAGCGAGCCCCCAAAATCCAGTTCAGCCACATAACTTCACCAGTAACAAAGACTGCCGAGGGAGCAGAAAGGCTGGAGAAAGCAACTGGACCATCAGTGTCCGAGACACAAACTCACGCCAGCGTTACCATGCAGCGGGAAGGAAGCGTGCGCCTGGATTCTCCCCAACACATCCAATCCCACACCCGAACTTGCTTTTTATCTCCAAGATGGTGCTAACTGCAGAAAGTCCAGAAGCGCACGTGCCGTGATGAGCTCTCCTCCAGAAACAAACAGAATCTACACAGAAAATAAACGAAGGACGGAAGAGTTGAGGAAATAAAGGGAAAGGATTTCATAACAAAAATTATAAAACCATAACTTAAAGCCCAAAGCTGACAGTGTTCAAGCTATTGCTGTACGAACGCCTGGAAAAATCTAATGAGGACTCTTCTCTTCAGCGAAGACACATCTGGAGAAAGAGAGAAAGAAAAGGAGCAGGAATTACTGACAGCGAAGAGCAACAGGCTGGGACTGCACAGCACACCGAAGTCACCCCAGAGAAACGCAACACGTGGGACCTGGATCCTTTTATCTCCCCGGGTAAGGGATGTCTGTCAGTTTGAGGGGCACTACGGCAACATTAAGGCCGGCGTGTTACACCCCTAAGAAAGCACGCTCCTTTGAGAAGCCGATGTTTAAATACGATGTAGGGAGTGAGCACTGTTAAGCTAAGAATTAACTTTGTGCCCTTCCCAGCGCTGCCCGTGGCCGGCACCACAGGAAAATCTTCACTGGGCTGCAGCTATTAGGAGCGAGTTGAGCGGAGCTGCGCACCAGCAGGGCAGTGGGCCGGACAGGGGACGCACCACACGTGCCAGTGTCACGTCCCCTACCATTTCTTCATTTGGGGACGGCCTCCAAGCCACCGGGTATCAACGCAGCACTTGTCACATTCAGGAGCACGCTGGATACCGTCAGCGAGCCAAAGGTTCAGAGTATCTTCAGGAGGATAAAAATGTACAGGGAGGATTCTTCAGCTTTTAGTTTGCTGCTGCACCAGACCTGGAACAACCCAACACCTCGTGATCCCAGCTATCCGCAAAGGCCCAGTCTCACGAGCAGGGATGGGGAGGTACTTCTGTGCTAGACCCGGGCCAACCCTCATCTTCACTCTGCAGTTAATTTTGGAAGCGTCTGTTGTATGAAGGAAAGGGGAAGGAAGGAAGAGTTGGGCATCCCCGGCCCCCGGCATTCAGCAATGAACCCCCGCTCTCACTCCGCATGAGTGTGCACAAATGCTGCTTAGCGTCTCCAAAACCACCACAAAACCAGCCAGAGCAGTGGGAAAACGTGTTACGTCCGCAATCACCTACCGCACAAAGGGAGAACTCCTTTCCATATTAAGTCTACCTTTTTTGCTGGGGAAGTCTGAATGCTAGGTTTTAGTGCCCCCCCTGCAAGACCAGGTTATATATATCGAATTTCTGCACCCACGTAACATCCGCAGCAGCTATCACAATTCAGAGCGCAAGTCCGCTGGTTTGACAGAGAAACTTGCTGTCTCGAGAGATGGGGGAGAATGGCCGTTTCAAAAATGTTCTTCAGCAAAGGTGAGAGAGCGCTCCCGAAATACCAAACTTTCCAAAGCCCTTGCTCAGCTTTGCCTCCATTTTCAGGAATGTGCGCTGTATTTGTGCTTTGTTTTTTTATTTGAATTTAATCTCAAACTCCTGCATGTATTTTTATACTTTATTATGTGTCAATTTGCTAAGGAAATACCCACCCACATCTGTTATACAGACATGAGGTATCATGCATCCCTCGGCACAGCTGGAACGCGTGTGTGAGCACCAGCGCTTTTCAAGGTGTGCCAGTTTTCTACCAACTGATGTGAAACATTCAGATGCCAGGAGGAAAGACTGGGCAAGGCATTTTTTCCATAAGGAAAGAGGTTGAGGTCATGAAAAGTTACCAGGAATCAGTCATGATTTACTGATGGAAACTTCAGCTCTGTTATCTCCAAGTCAGGCGAGCTGCTGCCACTTCTGTCGCTGTAGGTGTCCCTGCAGAATTCAGAAAGATTTTGTTTTACGGAGCACAAGTGCTTTATAGGCCAAGTTTTGCATCAGGAATTAGCGGGGCTGGGCAGTAAGCACTGCTAGCTGAGGCTGAAAAGCAAAGCACACAAAATTCCTAGTATAGCTGTCCCTTTGGAAATAAGCCTGAGTCATCATCGATTTTAAGGTTTGCGAATTAAAATGATCATACGTGCAATAGACATTTTATAAGTTATTATAAAGGAAATTCAATCAATAGGGACTAGGAGACTGGTTAACCACCCAGAAGCCATCTATTTCAGCTTCCCAGTAACGGCTGATTGCCTTTAACCCCTGAAACAGCTTTTTCAGAATCACAGAATAATTCAGATGGGAAGGGCCCTGAGGACAGCCACACCGCAGGGACAGCGATCAGGTCAGACACGGCTGCTCAGGGCTTTATCCAGTCACATCCTGAAAGTCTCCAAGGGCGGAGACTGCGCAGCCTTTCTGGGCAACTCGCACCAATGCACGACTGATCTAATGGTGAAAAGATTCTCCTTATATGCAGTCAGAACCTCTCTTACTTCAATTTATGTCCACCGTGTCTCATCCTCCCACCACGCACTTCTGTAAAGATCCTGTTTTCATCTTCTTGACAACATTTTTGTAGGCTGGCAGGCTGCTCTTAGGTCCCCTGCAAAGTCTTCCCTTCTCCAGGCTGAACAAGCCCAGCTCCTTCAGCCTCTCCTCGTGGGGCAAGTACTCCAACCTCCTGACCTTCTCAGTGGCCCTCCACTAAACTCTCTCCAGTTTATCAATGTTTTACTTGTACCGGGCGACCCCAAACCGCACAGAATATTCTAGATGTGGTCTAACAAATGCCAAGTAAAGAGACATAATCACTTCCCTCCATCTGCCAGCTGTGCTCTTACTCACAGCCCAGGGTGCTGTTCGTCTTTCCTTTGCTGCCAGCGCACACTGCCGGCGCGTGTTCAGTTTGCTGTTCGCCAAGACCTCGTCAGCAGAGCTGCTCCCCAGCTGCTCTGTCCCCAGCCTGCGTTACTGCAAGGGGCTCCTAGATGCAGGACTCTGCATTTGTCCCTGTTAAGCCTCATTGGGTTCCTGCTGCCCCACCCCTGCAGCCCAGCTCCCTCCCAGCAGTGCTCCCATCCTCAGGTGTGGTCTGTTCCCGTGCAAACCTCATGCGTGCAACGATGCGACTCACCTGAAAACATGGCAAGAGTTACAAGGACACAGGAATAAAGGGGAGCACAGGCTGGGCTACAACTGCCGCCAGTATTTTTAGATTACATGCTAAACATGAAACAGTTTGTGACCACAATCACAACAGACTCCAAGAGCAGATACTACTAACTTAGGATGCTGCAGCAGAGAGGAAACTTCAGCTCCTCTGCTGTGAGAAGCCATTTCAAACTCAAATGTGCAAAAGCAGGAAATTAAAATACCCCTCAACAGTGAAATGAGGCATCTTCACACAGAAACTCTCTTCGGAGCAGATCAGTCAGAGCACAACTGACAGCCGCTCTCCAGACATCGACACAGGAATTCCTGTGGTGCAGCTGCATTGCAGCTCAACCCAGAAAGGCCAATACTTGCCTTTTTGCATTGCTTTAGTTGAATACATTCAGTGCTATTTCTCTTTTGCATTGAGTTTGGGGTTTTTTGTTTAGTGCATGATAGCACTCCAGCTACATACGCAAATCCTCTGTGTTCTCCTCTATAAGGAGGAAAATGGGTCACTATCAAAGTGATGTTTATTTATTGCATATTGCCACGTCTGCTGGGCAGACCTGCAGGGCATTAGGGAGCAGCAAAGGGAAGTCAATGTACCATTAAGTCACCCAAAACATTAGAGGCTTTGCAAACTGAGACAAAAAAAGCTTAAGTCAACAGAAAGAAAAAAAATGAAGCTGTAACCACCAGGGCTCATTCTTTAAACCCACAACAGGAACAAGCTTCTTAAGGACCAACTTGTACCTAGGACTTGTACAAGGAATGCGGGGAAAACCCCATGGGGGCTCCAGTCATCTAAAAAAGCAGGCCCCCAACACCTCTGACTGACAACGTGAGACCGCAGAGTTACTGTCCCTGCGGTCGGGACCTCACTGCAGGCCAGCTCTATGGCACTACAGTCCATCTTAAAATGCAAGACGAGGTTTCAAAGAAAAAGTGGAAAGAAGAGGTGCTGCAAATACCCACTAGTTACCCCGCAGTAACTTTGTGCCAAGAGGATTCTCCAGTTTATCCTGTAGGAAGAAGCAGGAAGAAGACCCTGTGAAGAAGACCCTGTGAAGAAGACCCTTCTTCACAGAAGACCCTGTGAAAGGTCTGACTGGTGTCTTCCTTCAACCTACCTGGGTGAGAGCCTGCAGCCCTTCTGTAGATAATGCGTGAGTCTTCCTGCAGACGCCAAGAGGAGGCCGAAGTACGGGGCAGATGGCTTAATTGGTCTAGAGAGGAATTCAGGGTGATACTGAACACCAACGAAGAAAGGATGGTCTAAGAGAAAGAAACAGAAAACATTAATTCCAAGTCTTTTAAGCTTGTGGCTGAACTGCAGTTGAAAGCACTGATCACACTGAAGCCCTGATGATGGGGAAGAAGTGTCATTTCTGTCCTGCCTTTGGTCCCTAAATAGACAGGCACATGGGATTATTTTTTTAGTGTAATTATATGGGTGGAATCAGTCTGAGAGAGCCTGGGCTGATCCCACACAAAAACCTCCTCAATTACCCTCCGAGTACTTTCCCTTGTAAATACACCCACAAACTGCTTAAGTACTCACCTTCCAACTCAACCACTTCCATTCGCTCTCCCTCCTCATCCTGGCCCACAAACTTCAAACCTTGCTCTTCAAAACACTTTTTCAATTCTGGATTGACCTGGAAGACCAGAAGCAAGAAAACCCATGATCTCTTGTGTCTGGATGACACAGAAAAGCTCAACTCCTACAATACCGTTTTTACCTCAAATCTGTGTCTGTGTCTCTCTTCCAAGAAATCATGATCTCCATACAGCTTCCCTACACCAAAAGGAAGACGTTTCTTAGAGCAAATGCCAAACAGTTCGCACGATGCCAAGTTTTAACAACTTCATATGAATAGCATCCATCAGAACCTGCCACTTCTACAGGGGACCAAATTCATGGATCTCCATTTCACTACCAAAACACAGTCTGCAAACATCGACCATTGAAGGATGCCTTAACATTCCCAGGTCTCACTTCCCAAAACCCACCATGCATGCACATCATTCCTAGGAAACGCTTCCAAAAGAGGTAAGAAATGCCTTACTCATGATTGAGTTCTTGGTTTGGAAGAGCGTTCTTCTCTTGCCAAGCCTCATGGTCCCACCCATTTGCCCAGGATTGTGTTCCGGCATGTCTATGACCTGCAAAAAGCGTTCAGAGAGGGAGGTGAGGGTGAGGGAGGAATACCAGTGCCAGGCAGACTCTGAAACGTTAAAGGAGGAAAAAAACCAATACACATACAGAAAACAAGCAAACCACCCCAAGGACCGTTGTCTTGACAAGGCAGACCAACAGAACTAGATTAGTTAGCGGAGTCATTCTAATAAGGGCTGCACAGAACATATGGAAGGTTCGTGGGTATTTGGGAAGCTTTAGCATAGGAAATGGTCTCAGTCAAAGCCTACAGAGATCCCATGCACTAATGCCGTGCTGTTTACTGAACTAAATGTTAAACAAGCAAGCAAGCAAATTTACAGAAACAAAATCCCCAAATCAGAATCCTTTATACTTTGATAAATAACTTCATAAGCTGTTTTTTTGAGAACTTTTTTCTTTTGAGTAGAATTTTAAATTATAGCATAAGCCAATCATCATGGTGGACCCCGGACAAGGCATATTGAGCCTGCAGGTTCAGAAATCTGTCCACAAATGCTCCAAGGAATGCATGTCTATGTTGATTTCTGAGATCATAATTAAACAGTTACACAGTGGAATCTGGATACCACCAAATCTCTAACATTTACTCTGTAAAATCAGTTAGCTTTCAAACTGCCCTTTAAGAACCTTTCACCTCTTAGAAAACACCTCGCTTTATGGAAAAGTGTAATTAAAAATAAAAGTTAAAAAAAAGTAGTGTTTCACCTATACTAAGCACTGCAATCTTCTATGAAGCAGCAACTGCCATACAGTTAACTAGGCAAAGACATTTTCTTTTCAGATTAGTAAATAATGGAAGACAGACTTAAAAGCCATGAGACGTAAGAATCCAAGCTCTTAACGGCACCAACAGGTATGTGCAGAGAAGCCTGGCACAGTAACGATATCGCAAGCAAGTCACCATAAACTCACCACTGGATGAGCAGTTTTGGGGTCAAATTCTGTCGAGTTAGCATCTGCAATGTAACGTTCATCAATTAGAACCGAAGTCCCTCAGACCGTGACATGCATTTACAGGACCTCCCCCAGGTACCGCTGCGTCTCGTCCCCCCGCTTCTGGCAAGCGGCGACCTTCACTGTGCTGAGCCGCTCACCTGCACAGAGCCGCTCACCTGCACAGAGCCGCTCACCTGCACAGAGCCGCCAGCTCAGCCCCCGGCAGCAGACACGGGACTCTGTCAGCACTGTTCCCATAGGGATTTCTGAGACTGACTGGAGGTTGCAATCTTAGCGCAACCAGTCTAGTGCCATCGGTGATGAAAGTGAGGGTCATTCAGGAAAAGCACACAGTCAACAGCTTAGAATATTTTAAATAAAGCCAGGGAGCAGAAGTACTCTGAGAAACACATTTTCCCCTACCTTCACTACTGGTGAGACTCGGAATCAGGCTGAGAAACTAAATTTAGCACTCTGTAAAGGGAGTTTTGACAACAGGGGCCTAGTCAATTCAAGCAGTGGAGCCAGAAAGCAATTCAACTCACTGAAGTAGGTGCAACTGCCTCATCGGCTGAATTGCTTTTTGGTCTTCATTCCCACTGGCCATAATGGGAATATAGGATGTCCAGCACACATAGGCACAACTCCACTGAGGTGTCTTATTCAGGAGCTGAACCTTGCTCTAAGCAATAGAAAGTTTTCTGTCATTGTAAGCATGTCTTACTCCATTGATTTTTATTTGAATAGGATAAGGAAATAGTTCTTTTTCCTTTGAATTAGCAAAGAAGATGGGGAATTTTACAGGCCTAGAAAAAAATTAAATCTACCTACCAATGAAAAATTAAAAATTACAGGTATTTAAAAAATTACAGGTATTACTCAAGCAATCAAAGAAATGACCAAAACCCAGGCAGAGTTTTGTGCAATTACCTTGCCAACCAAGAACATTGCGTGCAAACTCCACAACTGCTAACTGCATTCCCAAACAAACTCCTGCAGAAGGCAAGGCAGAACACAGATCAAGTCGGGACAAGGACCACCGAGCCCGTGCCGCAAAGCACACACACCTTCACAGGGCAGTCCCGAGTCGGAGGAAAACCCGGATGAGACAGACCTTCGATCGCTCACCCTGTACCAAGTAGCTCTGACAAGTTTTACTCCACACCTCCCTTGCCCATCCACTCTCCTCACACAACATTTCCAGTCTCTACGTCCATTTTGTTTAAATGCAGTCACATATTTCTTCGTGCGAAGATCGCCACAGCCTCCTCTGAAACTCCCTCCGAGACCCCTGCCCCCTCATTACAGAGATTCCATGGCATCACATCCCAGCCGACCCTGACCACTTCAGAGCTAGCTACAGATGACAGCTGCATTACTGAGCTGAGCATAGATCATTGCCTTCCTCAGCCAATTATCTTCAAAATTGTACATTCTAGATACTAATGCAAATCAGTAAAACTCTTACTGCAGACCAGTTAGGCTGTTATTCAACCTCCTTTTCTTTATTTCTTCTTACGGATAAAACATGTTTCTCACCTAAGAAGGGTTTTTTCTGTTTTCTTGCCCAAGAAATAGCTTGAATTTTGCCTTCTGTCCCTCGAACACCAAATCCACCAGGAACCAGAACTCCGCTGCATGAGGATGAAAAGATTCCATTCACGTAGGGCTCACCGGCCTGGCTCCCCCCAACCACGTACCACCTCTCTCCTGTAAAATCTTGGACTTGCAAGACCTCACTCCTGAAAAGGGCTTTAAAGTGCCCTGTGTGGCAAGGCCTGTCTGTAGCAGTCTCCATATGAGTCCACATGAGCCATCACATAAAATGTCACAGAATTTTCAGGGAAACATTTTATAAATGCATGTTTTACCTTCCCAAGAAATTCCAAATACAACGCGGGTTACGATACTGAAATGGTTCATGTTGCATGACCCACATGCTCTGCACCAAACACGTTTGCAAACATATCACCCAGCCAGGCCCATGCCGAGGAAGCCGCTGGCTGCAGTGTCAAGTTGTCCCAACCGCAGGGATAAGGACACCAAATTCTGCAGGAAGTTCTTGGTTTTCCTGGTACCACCCAAAGCCCGCTCCCCTGAGGGCTAACAAGCCCCCCTTGCTCTTGCTTTCTGGGATAACTCTTGGCACTCCTCTGCATTCTAACGCTTCTTCCCTTCTCATGCTTTCTTCCTAAAGAACTTTATACCACATTTACACCTTCTGTCCTCTCTCTTCGGCTTCAGTAGCCTTTGCCAGTACCCATCTTCTCCCCTTATTTCCTCTCACCCTGTTTCCCCATTAAGCCTGTGCACATCCTCATTTGCACAATCATCTCCCCTCCTCCTGCCTTTCACAAACTCCCTCGCTTATTTAACAATTCTCCATTTTACAACTTATCCTAAATTTCATTCAGCGATATTTGGGGCAGTGTCAGAGTGTGCTGGTGCAGCGCCTAAGGAAACAGTCTCCAGTGAGGCTCTTTATGCCAAAACTGACAATAGCAACAAGTTTATCAGACATGCTTCAAAGAAACAGCCAGAATATAAGAGTCTTACTCAGCACCACACAGCTTCTGCCATGCTTCATGGTATCGGACAGGTTCTTCCTGCAGAGTATCCGGCTCCAAGTCAGCAGAGTCAATATACTGGGAAGAAATCCAAAAAAGGATGATGAGATGCTGCCGCAGGAGTGTAAGTACAGGGTCTCCTTATTTCTCATTAAATTAAGATATCATCATTCCTCCTGGATAGCTCTGGATTTCTTTCCTACTTGATACTTGCTTATCTTTTTTCCAGGCTGATTTCCTGCCCACTAGTCAACAAAACTGCTTTCCAGCACCATCATACTACAGATGCACAAACAGAAGCCATGGTTTTTGTACATTCCCTTCTCCGCAGCTCTGCTGCCACATAAACGAAGCTGATATCCCTAAGACCCAGACTCATTAAACGTGAAGTCTTAACGGAGCACAGCGAGATGGGAACACGTGGCTATGCAGACAGAAACAACCACACAACAAGAAAAAACTAAATCGCCATCTCATCAAATATACATCATTTAATCTTCAAGAGAGACTGAAGAACAAATAGGATATGGTGAAACACAGGCTGCTGTGATTAAAGGATGCTATGACCAATGCTACATATGGAAAAAACTGCAAATTGTCCAGTTTCTCATCCCCGGTATTCCAGTATCTCTGAACTTGTGAACGTTCTGGCAGTCTGCTTACCCTTTTGAACAACCATTTTTGTCTTTTTTTTTTTTTTAAAGCTTGGAGTACTGCTAAACATTTCTTTAACCAACATAAGACCTCCATGCACAGGGCTCACAGAACCCATTCCCGTTCTGAACCACACAAATACAGCTGTGTCAGGAACGACCCACAGATGCATGCGCAGGGTTTACCCTTCACCAGTCTTACTTGTTTTTCTTCTTTTCTCCTCTACTGATTTTTTAAGTTGAAAGGTAACCCAAACGTAGAACAGTGCTGTTATAAACCAAGCACGTTTTCCCATGACTCACCAGAATCTGCCAGATATTTTAAAAGTATATTTAAATGAAAGTGAAGTTTCTGACGAGATACATATTTCGCCTCTTCAGAGCATCTAGCTACAACCAAGACCCTTAACAGCACCTCTGCAGCCAAACCAGCATTAAAACCTTAATAAAGTCTGAGGCAGAAGCATCAGAAAACCTGAGTACCACAAAGATAACAGCAACAGCCTTAAAAATAGCATCACTTTCAACAACTGCCAAAGGAATTAAAGCAAACAGTCCCCTCCTCAAATATATCTGCTGCTCTATCACAGTTCAGCACGCACCACGGAGCACTGAAGAGTTCCCATCAATTGCACAGACACCTTGTAGATCTTACAGGATGAAAGGCCGGTTTGCTTTGAAGCTGTTTTATGCCTGACAACAGATGTTTTGATGCTGTAATCCAAAGACAAATTTAAAGTTCACTGGCTCAATCAACTCTCCCTTACTGTCTACAGGTTTGTGACAAACTTAATTAAAATGGGTAGCACTGCAGGTGGAAGGAGTATGGGGGAGGAAATCTTTACACGCACGCACCCACCCCTACCTTAATGTCAAGTTTGTGGTTGATAGCCAGTGCAGAATGCTCCAGTGCTTTAATGACAGACGCGTAGGAATCTGAAAACTTGGTGTATTTGCCAACAAGCGCAATGGAACATGTTTCAAGGAGACGGTCGTACCTAAACAAAATCAAAACACAAGGGTTATGTCGTGATTAACAGGAAACGAGGGCAAGACTCACTCACATTCTATTCAGCTTTTCAAGTAACATAAACAGTTGGGCTTCTGAAAGTCTGTCCAACTACAGAGATGACGACTTTGGAAGAGATGACCTTTTGTAACAATTATGACTTAAAAACATCAAAGCAAGAATAGAAGAAAGGAAAAGAAAAAAAACAATGACAGAGAAAGCGAGCTGCAGAAAGCCATGTATAAATGAACTCATCCCTCCTTATGCTGAAAAGCCATTTTGAGGAGGTCCAAACTGTCTTTTCAGGAAGCTGTATTAGATTCAAAGTCTGCAGTAAACTATTAGGATATAGGATCAAAGCACAACTCTGCATATGTTTATACTGTACAGCATCCTCCCACGCTGCTTCTGGCTGAGTTCACTTCAGCAGACAGAAATACAGAAAGGACTTCTAGAGTCCCAAGGTCGTGCTGCCTACGCTTTCAGTCCCCAGCATCTGGCAGCATGGCATTTACCCAGCATTCTTGGCTACAGCTAAGAGATCATTTAAAGTTCATTTCAAAATTGCCAAGTACCTTCAACCAAGCTGGTTACCAAGGGCTCTCCCTGTCAAAAGAAAACGTTCTCAACAGTGGTGGCTTGTGCCATGCATATAAAGGGAAACATCTAGATCTTGAAAATTAATTTCTTATAAGGCCAAACATATTTGAGGCTTCAGAAAGGGCCTGAATGCCAGCTGAAACAATTAAATTCACTATTTCCCCACAAACATGGAGTCTATTCCCCGCAAGAAAAAAAAGTGTCCTAAGAGTCTCAGACAGAACAGTTATGAAACAGTTGTTTCACTTGCTAGAAAACAGACTCTACATTTTTATTGACGCTCCTGATGACTCCTACATATGCCTACAAAAGGATTTCAACACTTTTTAATGTCACTGGGGTTATTTGAATAAAAAGGGAAGCCAGAGCTGTCCACCTTTTAATTACTTCAAGCTGGTTTTGACATAGACAGTACAGTACCAACACAAGATAAGGAACTCAATAACGTTATCTTACAGGATTCTCATGTTGAAGAATTTTTTTTTTCAAACAGTTAAACACCTAGGAAGAAAATGCATTTTTGCAGTAAAAAAAAAAAAAAAAGAAAAAAAAAAATCTGACCACATGAGAATGCTTGAGGAAATGAAGTAACACTCATCACCTAATAACCAACAGCCAAGAAGAGAAACTAATCTGGAGTCTTACTTCAAACTACGCCCAGCAGTGCAGCTCACCTGTCAGCCATTTCCTTCCACTTCATGAGCATCCTCCTGGGCTGCCTCTCGATGGGAAGGTCAAGCCTGTGTCTGAAATAGTCAACAACCCCCTGCTCCTCTAACAACAGAGGAACCCGGTAGATAGAAGAGACGTCATGAACGCAGATGACCTGTTCATAAAATATGAATGTCATTAAAAGAGATCTAAGTGCCTGTGCAATTATTTTTAGACAGATATTCAGAGAGCTGCTGTCTCTAGCAACAACCATACGACCACCTAAACTTCCAGGAAATAACATCTGTTGAATAACATGACGACATATGAATAGCTTAGCACTCGTTTTCACATACTTGCAAAGGTCATCCTTCAACACGTCCCAGGTATTACCGCTCACTGGAGCTCAAGGAAGGGCTATAACACAATAACCTAGCAGTGAGAAAGTCAGCTGCTATGCAAGTTATGCGAGCGCATAGCAAAGTTCAGAGAACCCTTCCAAGAGACTTCTCCTGTGATGCAGCCTTCTTGGTAATCCTAACTGAAACTACAGTTAAACTGCCCACAAGCCCAGCTTCCCCGTTTCCCACCATTGTCGTTCTTTACCAGGGCTCCCAGTTTGATTAAAGCCCAGGGAAATCTGTGGTCTCAGTACAGCCATAAATTTTACAGGGCGTCCTTCATCAAACTTAGGATTAAACAACTATCAGCAACGAATTCTTTGGTCAATGAGGAGTATCTGCATCAACGGTTCTAGTTCACTGAAATGGGCTTCCTCAGAAAGGGAAAGATGGCTCTGGACAACTGCCACCTGTCCGTCAAGAATGGGACTGTACTTTAAGGATCAAAAATACACTGGCACAACTATTTTTAAATCCTCATTTCTCCTGACTCAAATGAAAGCAGAGTTCAACACTGCACCAGCAAAACCCCCTAGGCTGCAAATTTTCCTCCTTTATAGTCGATCGCATTTACTTCTCCATTCAATGCAACTGCAGTCAAGAGAAACAACTATATAAAACTGCATTAAACTTCCTGGAAAGTGACTGACGAGAGCCAACTTACTTTCAATTACTGGCCAACAAGAAGTAGATATTGTACTGCTGACACATCAGTCTTATTGCCAGCTAATTCTGAATGTAATCCTTGAAACTGCAAGACGCAGTTTGATCTCGCTGTATAGGAAATTAATTAAAATGACTTGACAGAGTCTGGAATTGTGAAGTGATACTCAGTCTTTCACAAAAAGACAAAATTTTTCAAGCTCCAGCTGGACTGGAAAGCGGTAATATTTAGGCTACAGATTGTTTGATTATTTTCCAAGGTATGGAATGCTATGCAGAGTAGTCTCAGTATAAAAAGAACCATGCTAACATGGAATTTTTGTATATCACATAACATTCGAGTGAAGTAATGCTTTTTTCAAATACCATTTCAACTTTTCTGTGCAATCTCTCCTCATGCAATCTTGGGCAGAATAATACTATCATGAAAAGAGCAGCGTACAAATACATTCATTATCCTTTAAACCTAATTTTGGGCAACTACTCTTTGGCCTCTTAAATACTTACAATCTCATTCTTCTGTATTCAGAAGGAATGTGGAAGGAAAACTAAGGTCAAAACCAGCTATTCAGAAAATACCTTGGATTCCACAGAATTCTCTAAGCCTATGCTAACTACCTCACAAGAAAACCTGTGTGCTGGCAGAGAGAGGACTATTTTTGCAACGGTTACATGTGTGAGGAATGTAGGTAAGACAAAGCAGCAAATGAATTATGCAACTAACAAAAGACACAGATAGAACACAAAAAAGCTACGCTCAGATAAAACTCCGCTCAGCATTTGACAAACAGCTAGAATATTTATTGCGAGGAAGCGCAGACAGCAATCTTTACCTGTTCTGGTTCAACATGACAGAACATGGAAATCTTTTCTTTTACTGAGGTATCCAATGGAGTGGAGCACCTGCAAACAATCTAACAGAACAGCAACATCAAGGCTGTGAAGCAAAACAGAAGTACTCAGGCATTCACATAACAAACCTCTCAAACAGCTGTTTTTCTGCAGTCTCCGTGACTTGGGAAAACAACCCAACTCCATTACTTTTACTTCTTTATAACCAATATACAAGAGCTCTCAACCTAAGCATGATTTAGACTAGGATGTTGTTGCAACGTGCCAGTACCGCGTTTTTAAATTCAAAGCCATGCAGCAAACCTTACCAGATCTGGTGAGAGACCAAGACCTCTGAGTTCACGAACACTGTTTTGGGTGGGTTTAGTCTTCTGCTCTCCTGTAGAGCTTGGCTGGTCAGAGAAGAGCAGAAGTTGGTATATCAAATTATGATGATATGTAGCAATGATTCATCAGGCTAATCGGGATTCTCCACCCTATTCATCTTGTAAAAACTTTGACCCGGTTCTTAGACAATTCACGTGAACTTTAAATACCCCTGGACACTATCATTTTAATCTCAAAAGACTGAAAGCAACTGGCAGAAACCAGAGTTCAAGTCTGTACAGTAAGTAGGTATGCATTATAGCGAGGGAAGGAGAGAGCAGAGATCCTACGGGTTTTATCCACTGCTCCCTCCAGATACCTGGTATTTTATATTTCTAATTTTCTCCGTAAATCACCAGGCCTGGACAGAAGGGGAAAGATGGAAAGAGAAGAGAACAAAGACTGATCTGCACTCCAGTAACTCTATCAAGTTGCTCTGTCAAATCCATTTCTGAGACAAGGAATATTCGTGCTCTCTAGTATTGTTAACATAACCATGGAAGAATTTTCTTCAGCAATGACTCCTGCCCTAGAGGTTTTTGTTTGGTGAAGACTGTCAACTATCTTCAAAACCAGAGCAGATAATACAATGAAGTTATATCAGGTATTATATGGCATAAAACGCCTTCATATGCTTTTGGTATTAACTGGAGTTCACCCCATCTACTTGGCACATGAGGATATTTTGTTTTTCTTTGTGATTCCTAATTAACTCATTCTTATCATAGCACTGCTTCGTAACACTTTTTCTTAGTCGAATCTCTGAACCAAGGGCCACTGCCATTGTTATGGCTTATGTGGCAGTCAGGTGTGAGAGTCTATGAAATTACTGTTAAAGATCAAAACACACATTAAAAATATTAAAAAAAAAGGAAAAAAGGGGGCACACACCAACAGAAATATTAAAGAACTCCAGGAAGAGCTTGGAATATGATCTTATTAATAAGTCTAAATGGCTGTGAAGTCTGGCTACACCACTGAATTTTATATTAGCTTTGCAGAAATGAAAGGCTATGCAAATGAAGGGAAACTGAAAGTTTTCAGCCCTAGAAAGCAAGTTTACCTGCAACAGCTAAGAGACAAATCCATAGAGAAAAACAGCAGTTAAAGATGCAAAACTGCATTTGCTACAACTCCCAACTATTTATTACACATTTACAAAGTTTGAAAAGTTTCTGTTCACTTCTTGCAAACCTTTTTGGATACATAACCATATATTCTCTGCATTTCTTCCAGAACTTTATATAGAGAAAAATACAAATATAACAGCGCCTATAGATAGAGCATTTCAGAAACACATATTTAGAAAGCAAGTTTTAGACTGGGGAAGCCCCTGACCACCAAAACATTTTGCATCCTTACCTGGGGAACTAGACTGACATGAATGTTACAAAAATTCTCTCTTTTGGCTTTGAACTGGAACTGGCGGAAGGCTTCAATGAAAGGCATGCTTTCAATATCGCCTACCGTCCCACCAAGCTAAAAAAGACAAAGACATTTAGAATTAAAGTTAGTACCAAAACATCATCTACTGAACTTGTACGCTGAAGCATACTAAAACATACGTAAAAGGACACTAAAACATCTCCCCAGCACCTCCCTCCAATTCCCTAAAGGAGCATCAACACCAATATGAAAAGCAGGATTTGCCAGTTGTATCTACCAGTTCCACAGCCTCCAGTCTACCCCAACTATTATTTTACCTTCATGATTTCCCCAAAAATCAAAAAGCCACAAGAAGAACAGCTTCTCATACAGGGAACACCTCTCCACGGATGTTACCTTTGCCTCTATTCTCTCTTCAGGGAAAAGATTGAGGTGTTAAAATTATCATTTACGAACATTAGGTGGCTCCGAGAAGCAAAATTTCTGCTAAGTTTTAGTAACTATATAGAGTGGGTTTGGAGACACGCAGGAACAGAGGCACAAGGCATCCCTTGGAGCACCGACAGCCTCCCATGCACCGTCAGATAGTGCCTCCCGGGTACTCCGGGATCCAGGCTCGCGAATCCTGGAACAGGAATTGGCACTCAAGCTGCAGGGAGAGTTCGAAGTCACCATGACCCAGGCACTCTGACAAGCTCCCTCTCTCCTGTATTAGCATAACCTGCCAGCCAACTCAGCAGCAGCGTCCCAGAGCCTTTGCCCTGCTCCGTCTCCTCTGGCAGCGGGACGCCCCATACAACGCACAGGAAACCGAACGGGGTTTGTCACCGCCAGCTCGTGCCATTCACTTTTCTCGCTCTACACTTGAACTGGTCAGTGCAAGGCTCCCTTTACTGCTACAGAGGAAAGACAACTGCTTCCAGAAGGCGATTTACCTACCCTCCCTCTTTCCACCAAAGAAGAAGAGGGCACAGCATGATTAACTCAGACTTTGGCATATAAAGTTACAAGAGCTAAAATTCATTCTCTAGATTAATTCACATTACCCTAGAGAGCAAAGCATCTCAAAAATACAACTCTCCAAAACCTAAGTCTTTCTACGTGTGGATTCAGACACAGAGCATTCAAAAAATTAGACTGAATTAAGTGAGGCTAGCAAGGGGGATTTTTAACCAACTCAACATCATGTGAAGTTGAACATTACTGTAAAAAAATTGTACTATGCAAAATACACATATAGTTCAGTTTACTCCATACAAGAAGCAAAACTAATTTTTTTTTTTAACAGCTACAAACCTCAATCACACAAACTTGGGGTTCAATGCCATCTTCATCTACAGGAATTCGTGCCTGCCTCATTACCCACTCTTGTATAGCATCTGTGATGTGGGGAACAACTGAAAAAGAAACCCAGGCGAGGGTTAAAGCCGCAATCCATGCATATTTCTCCCTCTAACTCATTACAGAGCAAATTATTGCAATGACTAGCCAGTGCTTCCCGTATCACTTCAGCGATGATTTGTGTCTTTAAAGAAGTATGCGTTTTTGAAGTGATTATTCTTGGCTGTGATTTTCAAGAGAAGTGCCTTGGCAGGAAACGCAATCCTGCCTTAATTTAAACACATGTAAGCAACGTTTCCTTTAAGCTCTAAGATTCAAGTACAAACAGTTCTTTGCTCTAAGCAGACAGTTACTCTGTCTTAAACTGCCTGTGAAAGTCCTTATCCAAACCAGCTGTAGAGGATGTTTAAAAAGGGAAGGGAGTGAACCCTCCAAGATCCTTTGGGTTTTCTAATGACATGACAGTTATCAAAAGCGATAACCATTTTAACCAGCTAACAAGTAATCCACAGGTGTGTTAGTCTGAAGTCTCTTCACATTCAGTATTGTCTACGTTAGGCCGTTGGACCCAAGTCCAGCATACAGTCCCAACAACAGGCAGCATATTGCTGAGCACTGGAAAGCTTTGAGGGGCTTACAGGTAACCTGATTCAGTATGGCACGCACCACTACACCTGCACTGGTGCGTCTTCTACTTCCCCTTTTAAAACACAAACAACAAAACATCACGAGGACAGCATATAACAAAGACCTCAACCTAGGATGAGATGCAAAAGCACCCAACCAGGACAGAAATACAGAACATATTTCTAAGCATCAGAAACAAAGCTTCACGTCACCTTGGACGGTTTTGCCAAGGTAGTCTCCCTTCCTCTCCTTGTTGATGACATACTGGTAGATCTTCCCCGTAGTCAGGTTGTTGTCTTTGGTGAGTCGGATGTCGAGGAAGCGCTCGTAGTTACCGAGGTCCAGGTCCACTTCCCCTCCATCATCCAGCACAAACACCTCCCCTGTGGCACACAGAGAAGCGCAGACGTCAAGGGGAAACGGTCCACATCAGCAATTTGTTGGCTGAAGAATTCAATGTAAGGAAACACCTTCTTTGATTGCTACAGCAAGTTTAGGAGTGGCTAATGAAACTAAAAGCCTTGTATAACAGAGAGGACTGAATCCCTCAGCCAGGCAGCAATGACAGAAGACCGGAGCGCAGATCTCTGCTGTTTGCCCCGCCGCTCAGTCCGGAGCCGCCGCCGGGCTCAGCCCGCGGGTCGCGCGGGCAGGAGCGGACACAAACGCCGCCGCCACGCGAAGGAGCTGGCTCCTGCCAGGCCGCGCCAGCCCCGGCACCCAGGCACCCGCCTGGAAGAGCCTGGCGCCCAGCGCAGGGGCTGGCAGCCGGGCCCCGAGGCGCCACTCACCGTGCTCGTACGGGGAGAAGGTGCCAGCGTCAATGTTGATGTAGGGATCGATCTTGATGGAGGTGACATGCAGCCCGCAGGACTTGAGGATGGTGCCGATGCTGCTGGCGATGATCCCCTTGCCGATGCCCGAGATCACCCCGCCCGTGACCAGGATGTACTTCATCTGCCTCGCTGCCTGACACCGACACCGCCTCAGCCAGGGCTCTGTCCCGGGCGGGCAGGGACAGACCTTCCCCCCGCCATTCCTGTCAGCGACCCCCTCTGCCATCCCCCGTCCCTCCGGGCCGGCCTCCCCCCCTCACCAGAAATTCCCGCCACCCCTCCGTCCGGGCCCCCCCTCCGCGGGGCTCCCCGTGGTCCCGCCCGCTCCTCACCCCCTTCCCGCCCCCCCCCCCCAAGCCTGCCCACATGGTCCCGTCCGCCCCCCCCCTCACCTGTGCCCGCCGGGGCCCCGGGGCGGCGCGCGCGGAGGGTGCGTGGCGGGCGGGGTGAGGCACGGAGCGCGCGCCGCGCTGCTGCCACCCGGCTCGGCGGGGAAGCGCGTGAGGCCGGCGCGCGGCGGGGCGCAGGCGCAGCTCCCCCTCGGCGCCTGCGCAGTAGGGGAAGGGCGGGGGAGGGAGGGAGGTCACCGCGCGCCTCGGCGCGGGCGGGGCGTGGCGCGCGCCTGGTAACGGCCGTCCCCCCGCCCCGCCCCGCCCCGCCCCGCCCCTCGCCTCACCGCGGGGAGTCCGGTGCCGGCGGGTCTCGGGTCTGCCGGTCTCCAGTCCGGCGGCTGGGGGTCGTGGTCCCGTCCGTCCCCCGGGGAGACGGCGCGGGGCTCCGGCGGCGCTGGGTGGGAGGGGGGCAGCTCCCGGGAAGGCCGGGTCGTTTTGCAGCCCTGCAGCCCTCAGTCGCGTCCCGGCAGGCGGTGGGTGGCTCCCGAGGGCGGTTCAAGAACAGAAGGGAGCCTGGGGAGGTTTGGCCCTGTCAGGAGGGTTTGGCCCCCCTGCAGCCTGGGTGCTCACAGCTGCTCTTTGTGTGCCAGGGGAGCACAGAATCACGGAGTCGTTGAGGTTGGAAAAGACCAGGGCACCCTCAGTCAGTTTGCAGGTGACACCCAGTCGGGCGGGAGCGTTGATCTGCTGGGGGGCAGGAGGCTCTGCAGAGGGACCTGGCCAGGCTGGAGCCATGGGCCCAGGCCCCGGGGTGAGGGTCAGCAAGGCTCAGGGCCGGGTCCTGCCCTGGGGGCACAGCAACCCCAGGCACCGCTGCAGGCGTGGGGAGGAGCGGCTGGGAGCTGCCCGGCGGGAAAGGGCCTGGGGGTGCTGGTCGACAGCCGCTGGACATGAGCCAGCAGGGTGCCCAGGTGGCCAAGAGGGCCAATGGCATCCTGGCTTGTGTCAGGAATGGTGTGGCCAGCAGGAGCAGGGCAGGGATGGTGCCCCTGTGCTGGGCACTGGTGAGGCCGCCCCTCGAATGCTGTGTTCAGTGTTGGGCCCCTCACCTGTACAGAATCATGGAATCGTTAAGGTTGGAAAAGACCCTTAAGATCATTGAATCCAACCGTTAACCTATCACTGCCAAGTCCACCACTAAACCACATCCTCAAGCACCACGTCTACCCATCTTTTAAACACCTCCAGGGATGGGGACTCAGCCCCTGCCCTGGGCAGCCTGGGCCAGGCCCTGGCAGCCCTTTCGGGGAAGAAGTTTTTCCCAATACCCAACCCAACCCTGCCCTGGCGCAGCTTGAGGCCGTTCCCTCTCGTCCCATCGCTTGTTCCTGGGGAGCAGAGACCGACCCCCCCGGCTCCAGCCTCCTTTCAGGCCGTTGCAGAGAGCGATGAGGGCTCCCCTCAGCCTCCTCTTCCCCAGGCTGAGCCCCCCCAGCTCCCCCAGCCGCTCCTCCCCAGCCTTGTGCTCCAGCCCCTGCCCCAGCCTCGCTGCCCTGCTCTGGCCACGCTCCAGCCCCTCCATGGCCGCCTTGGGGTGCGGGGCCCAGCACTGAGCACAGCATTCGAGGGGCGGCCTCACCAGTGCCCAGCACAGGGGGACCATCCCTGCCCTGCTCCTGCTGGCCACACCGTTCCTGACACAAGCCAGGATGCCACTGGCCCTCTTGGCCACCTGGGCACACTGCTGGCCCATGTTCAGGCGGCTGTCGACCAGCACCCGCAGGCCCTTTTCCTAAGCTCCTAAGTGAGAAGAGCATCAGTTTCCAGCACCCTTTTTAAGGACGGAGTGGTGATGGGTCTGATGAAGGGGTGACAGTGAGTGTGCAGAAATGCAGCAAAGGGTGTGCCTGGGGGGGGTGCACCTGCACCACGGGTGTGCGCCAGCTGTGGGTGTCTGGTGGCACATCCCGATAAGGTGCAGGGAGGCCAAGTTGTTCCAGGGCTGGATCCAGGTGTCCCAGCTTTTCCCGTTTCATGAGTGGGGCAGAAGACATCTGCCTGTGGCAACTGCTGTGTGACTGAAGGCAAGTCCTTACTTTCAGAGGTGTACGTAACCTAAATGTGAGCATCTCCTTTTAGACCCATAAATCATTTCTCAGTGCCTAATTAAAGCCTCAGGGGTTGGATATCCAGTGGTGCTTAAGAGATAACTGCACTCAGTGGGAGCTATTGTGAACATTAAATGGTGCGGAATAACACTGACCCAGAAAAGTCAAATCACAAATATTCTAAGTTATGCAAAATTACATCAACTTTTTAGAGAAGTGTTTTGCCCTTATAATATCTTCTTCTCAGCTCTCAGTAAAATACAGATTGTGAATATTTTCCTTTCAGAAACGTGAAATGGGATGAAATGGATCCACTCTGTTTATTTAACAGGATTTGATTCACAGCAGAACAAATTAACTGGAAAGCGTTGCTAGAGGACTGGCGTAGTGCTGGGGAATGTTAATGTGTTACAGGGATTGTGCGAGGTAAGAATATACCAGAATCCGCAAATACTCACTCGAACTTCCTTATTCTTGGAGTGCCTATTGATGCAGGGAAATGCTTATTATGCTGTCACATGTATATAATAGTAATGATGATGAGAATAATAATAAATTATTATATAATATATTAGTGTATTTTTTATTATTATTATATTGTAATATAATCCCGATTATAGGTATTGGGATTTGTGTTTTCTCTGAAAGGTACATTTAACACTTGTTTTTTCAAGTGAGGGCCTTTCTTAAGAAACTCACTTTGTTCATCATTGGCTTTGCATTTTTTTCTTTGATTGCCTTAACATTCCACGGAGAAGTTGATTTTGCCTAATTATAATATCTGCAAGATGCGAGCCCTGATCTACAAGCAAAAGGAGGCCTGTCAAACCTGCTTCTGCGGGCCCTCGTACATCCACCTGAAGAGAGAAGGGAGAATTATCAGATGAAGAAGAGAAATGCACACATACGTTTTTAAGCAGGTGATGGAGTTCTATTTGCCCCGTTAGTGCAAATGTGACACGTTGGTGATGCGCGCACTCTTTTGGTGCGCGGACAGTGAAGTCAGCTTAGCGTGTTGAGAGAGGGGGTGTCCTACAAGCCGATACCTTGGCAGATGTGTTGGAGGGATTGATGTGAGACGGTGCTGTCCGTAAGGTCACTGCTTGGTGTGTACCTCATGATGTTCTCCTTGCCATTTCCAAGGGCTGTCTCCACGGTGCTGGAGGTTCTGCTTTTTCACTGTGGCTGTGCCTCCATCACCTCTATTTCTGCATTCACTAATAACGATCACCATTTAAGGCCCACGCAGAACAAATTATCTTAAGCCTTCAGGTGTGAGCCAGTTGTCCGCTAACCTGAATCACACTGTTGCCCTGTATTCTGAGATCTTGCTGCCAAAACAGAGCATTTCAACTGCGGCTTTGCCATTTTTCCTGGCTCTCGTTCCACCTGAGAAGCAGGAGGTCCCCTCTGCCTGGGCGGTACCATGCAGCAGCCCCTGGGGGCTGTGCGATGAGCAAGGGCTGTGTTTGTAGTATTGAAACAAACCTGCGTTTCAAAAGAACAAGCAAGCACAGAGGGAATTACGTGTGCCTGGCGTGGTATTCAGTGCCTACAGCACGGATGTGTTCCCCTGAGCTAGTTGTTTATCCCCTCTTGCAGGCAGCGGAGACACGTGCGCCTCTCAGAGACGCTGCCCCGAGAAGGGGTGACTGACATCCAAGGAGCGTCTGCTTCTCTAGTAAGGATGAACACAGTTATTGCAGCCAAGACTTTTGCAGTCTCCTCTTGGTGTGGTTACTCCTGAAGATGAAAATGTGACCTATTGCAACAGGATTTTGAGAATGGGATATCGGTTCAGGCCAGTAACTCTTCTTTGCTATGACCGGTGAAAGAAGCAGCTAAAGGTGGCCCTGCACTGGAGCGTTTCTGACAGTGATGGGACATCCCTTGGCTTGGCTGAGACCCTGTGGAGAAGAGTCTGGCAGCACTGTGGGCTTTCTGCCACCCCACCGCTGGGCAGCACTGCAGAGAAAACATTTTGTCTTTATTGTTACTGGTATTGCATATCATCACACACGTCAGGTACTTACCACGTCGGGTGGGTTTGAGCGCATACTCTTCTGACTGTTGCCTCCTCCCAATGCCCTTCACGTGCCCCAAATGGCAAGAGTGTGGGTGAGGACATCCCTGACACCATCCCCATCCACCCTGATCCATCCCTTGGTGGCAGCAGAGGGCTTTGCAGGAGAAAGCTGGCATCAGCAGGCACAGGCTGGACACTTGGTCCCTCTCCTTTCTGGCTGGAGGCACATCAGCCACCCCAGCGCTCTGCCACCTGCTCTGCCTGAGCCCAGAGCTGGCTCTGATCTGCCCCCAAGAGCTTGATTCAGTATTTGGGGTGAGCCAAACCCTCCGAGTCTTGCAAAACCAAATGCCCTTTTCTTTTGCTTAAAATCCTACTGCTTGCCCTTATTGCAATCGATAACAGTTTTGAGTCTTTTTTTTCTTTTTTTTTTGACTGTGCTGCGCAGTTTGAGAACTTCACAGAACACTGCAAAACATTGACCCCAACGCACCCTCCCAGGCAGGAAGGCGTCGGCACCACCCAGCCGTGCACCAGAAGGATCCCTTACGCAGCGCTAGCAGCCGTGCAGGAGCTGCGGCTGCTCCACGCCCTCTGCTCTCCTCTGTGCTGTGCGGGGCACACCAAAGCAACATCTGCAGAGAGCAGTAATTCACGCAGGTCCAGCTGGTTTGACTGGCACTAACACTGCGACGTACTGCAAACCACAAGGAACACCTGAAATGCTTTGCAGAGAATGTATCTGAATGCTGCCCTTCCCTTGGAGGAGCGCACAAAGCCGCCCGTTGACAAGATGGAGTGTCTCGCGTGCTGCTGAAGTGCCCTGGACATCTCTGCCTCCGAGATGTGGAAACCGTCGTTGGCTGTTTTTTAATACTGAATGTTGCAGGGAGCTAAAAACCAAGACGTGAGAGTGGTTGCCATCTGCCCTTCTCCAGAGTCATCCTCAGTTTTACTCTGTGGCTGCTGAAATGGTGATGATACAGTTCCTACTGCGATCCAGATGTCCACTGAGAGGCTTCTTCAGTGGTGGAGGTGGAAGTTCTCTTAGTAATGCAGGTGTGTACTACCTGAGATATGACATTGCGCTTTCTTCTGTGGAGAAGACTGTAAAAATCCCACTTTTTCAGTTTTTCCTGACCAGGCCCCATCACAGGTGGATCAGAGTTGCGGCAGTGGTCAGCCAGGCCTTGGAACACCCTGGAGAAGCTCTTCTACGTTTGGTTTCCACTCTGTGCTGACCACTGGACTTCACCTCACGTTTCATTGTCATAAACTTAGCAGGGGTGATGTGGAGTCATTGGCAAGCGGCAAGCAGACTGTACAGAATTCGATTTGGGAAGAAAAATCTCCTTTTATAAGTGGGGTCCACCCCCACTTCCACATAGCAGGGCTCTCCCCTTGGGCCTTCTGGACGGCTCCTTTGGGTTTCCACGTGCAGGATTAATACAGGCTTTGTGTAAAGTGTTCAAATCCTTTACCGAGGCGACACTTTTGCTCTGAACTTGATCAGGTTTTCACCAAAATGCAAGATAAACACATCTGTTACCCTGAGTAACAAAGGGGTTTGGGCAGATGTTACAAAAGATGCAAAATAATGTGGGAATAAGAGCTGTATGAGGAAGGCGCACGGTGTACTGCCAGTTCTGTGATAGCTCTTGTCCCCTCGTCTTGCCCGGCGGATGGCTGGGCTGTGTCTCCTCCAGAAATGCCCACTAGATGGTGGAATTGAACAGTAAAGGAAGGGTTTCTGCAGTAACAAAGGGACGTGGCCCGGCAGCGGTGACACGCGTGGGGACCTGGGAGCTGCTCGGGGCCCGGTCCTGGAGCACCGCAAGCGCCTGGCGGCTGGGTGGCAGCTGGCAGCGCCCTCCTGGGTCAGCCCCTGCGGAGCCATCCCCAGCGGGCTGCACTGCGTCCCGCTGGGACAGAGGAATCGCCGTCCTTCCTGGTAGGTCTTGATTCTTTCAGACAAGGGTTTCTTCACTTTCAGGCCTCTTCCTATCTACTTCTTTTTTCCCATGAAGAAGAGTCTCTTTCCTAGGAAGCCAGGAGTGAACCCACTGAGGTGTGCGGAGCTCAGCCGTGCTGGGAAGGGAAGGTTTTGGTCAGGGGGCTGTGACCTGATCAGAAGATAGCAGTGAGCAGAGCTGGCTGAGAACGGGGCAGTGCATCACCAGAAAGGGGGGTGCGTAGGAAGAAAAAGTTTTGCAGATGCAGAAGGCAGCGTGTGCTGGGGATTAAAGCTCTCGGCTCGGTATGATGAAGCCTGCGCTGCCTTTGGACAGAGTGCTGGACTGAGACCAACTCTCCGTCCTCGCTCCTGGGAGGTCATGTCACAGTTCTGTGCCTCAGCTTCTCCTGTGTAAGGTGGAGTTAAGGAGTCTGACCCTTATGGGACAGTCTTTTGATATCTACAATAAAAAGGGCCTTACAGCTCTGTTTTCGTTACTGACTTTGCTGGTGACTTGTGAGCCTGTGTCCTCCCCACCTGGAGTCACAGAGAGATGAGGCTTTAGCTCCACACATGAGACTGGCCAGCCAGGGGGCCTGAACCTGTGCTGTCTTGTTTCCCTCATTTCGATTAAAGTTGCATCTCCTACATAACGCGAACTGAGATCTGCCAAAGCCAGCGTGCTCTTCAAGGGGTGATGGATGCTGGTTGAGCTGCTAGTCGCTGTTTGGCCAGCCTGGTAAGGGTGCGGACTGCAGGCTCCCGTGTTTGCAGCAAGACGCGTGCAGATTTCATGCGTGGAGAAGTTGCAGACCCAAAATAAGATATTTTCCTTTGAAAAAATGAAGTTCCCTTCTCTGAGGGGTGCTGTGCTGGTGAGAGCTTTGCTGGACACCTTCTTTCTGAGGAGAGAAACCAGGCAGACCATCTGAAGCCTACGGGATGTACTCAGCTCCTCCAGCGTTCTGGGTTTCCAGCTCGTGCATTCTAGAGAGGCAAGGCCAGCTGCCACGCCGTCTGTTACGGAGGCGTGCAAGGACAAGAGGCAAGATTATCAAGAGTTTCTTTTCTACCTGCATGACTGAGCAAAATTTAATTACGTCTGTTCCCAGGAGAGCTGGCTGGTCCTTGTACATGAACCATGTGATTTAGGTTTCCTAACAATCTGCAGTGCCGCGACAGTTCGGCTAGTCCTCTAGTCTGGTAGGTTGCCTCTAGTAGTGGCCAGGGAAAGCTGATACAAGGACTTTGTATGAGTTGTTCAAGAAAAAGAATGGTGTAGGGAAAAGAGACTTGCTGCCCCCAGGCAACATACCAGTTGGATTTTGCCCTGAATCATCTGCCGTTACTGTTTTTAGCCTGTCATATTTCCATACAGTCATTTACATCTGCCTCTTTAATGTTGTGAGCTTGACCATCGGGGGGATTTCTCTGGTGCCTCTTGGGCCAGCATCCAGATCCTCATTCACTGACTGTTGGTTTTGTATTTTCAAGACTTAAATTTTATCTGCTGTCAGGTAACACCTTCTGTTCTTATTGACCAAGCAGACTAATTGTTCCCTTTCCTCTCAATAGCAACAGATACCTGTTGTAAAATTATCTGAGATGCGCATCAGACATGGTCATGGTAATGAATAATGTTTTGAAGAGGCTTGGTACAGACAGGTGAAAGATCTGCAGGAACACTTGTGGAGGTGACTTCACCCTGGGATGCCAGGGTGTGCTAGCAGGTTCCACAAGCAAACACGAGCCACCCCTGTTACTGGTGCATTAGTCAGTCATGCACGTCTTGCCATTGTGATGAAGTACAGGAAAGCTTGTCTGTCCAGGTGTTCGATAGATGGGCAGAATTTGCTGTGATGGGACCTTCTGCATGGAGATGAAAAGGTCATTGCCAGCTGCAGAATAGGGGGGCTCGGTGCTGTACAAGATAATGCAGTCGCTCAGTGAAGGGTCAGATTTGGAAAACCTGAAGCATGACCTCTGCGGAGCAGGGCAGGAACATTCAGCAAAGCAGCGAGGTGCCAAGAGGCAAAACAGGTTTGGCTCTCATTATTTGCAATGTACAATCCGTAAACAGAGTGTGACCAAGATTTATTTTAATGCCTGCTGTTTGTGGTAGCCAGGTGTGCCAAGGCCCAGAGGTGGATGCGAGGCACTGCGCAGGCACGCGTTGAGAGGTCGCCTCTCTCCCAAGCAGTTCAGATCCTCAACAGAAAAGTCAGAGAAAAGAATAAGTGTGGTTCTTTGTAACATTTTTCCTTGAATTAAAATACATACCAGGCTCATTGTTCCTCCAGTGGCTTTTTGGCTACCATCATGTCTAAACCTTGATTCAAGAGGGACATTTTCAGGTATATGCTTGTAGAAATCACGTTTGTCTGTGTGTGTGTTTTGTGTATGACAAAGTCAAGGCCAAAGGCTGAGCCCTGTCCTCGCACTGGGTCTGTGTGCCATCTGCTCAGGACCGGGATGCCACACACACATACAGACACACATACACTGCTAATTTAACATCACTGCTATTAAATTAGGTGGGACCAGTCAATGGGAGACTTGTGTGTCACAGAAAACTGCCGTAGGGAAACACCGCTTCTGAGCAGAACCCCAGAGGAGGTTTGGGGATGCGAAGTTACGCTTGTCCCTGATGCAGGATGCTTTTGTGGATGTGCCAAAGACTGGAATTTTATTTAAGCACTGGTTCTCTTCCACATCTCTGTGTAAGTGTCCCAACAGCTCACTGACCACAGAAAAGAACCCATCTGGAGCTAATTTAAAGTTCCGGTAACATACTTTATTATTTCTGTACCCATCTTTAAACCTATACTGACAATACTTGCATTGTAATGACTGAACTCTTTGCTCTCCCCTCAACATTTGCCTGGTAGTAAAGGTGATTTCTGGGTAACTGGAGAACACTGAGACTTCCCATTCCTCTGGGAGTGGTCTCACCTCAGTGCAGGATTCGGCTCAATCCAAGGCATAAGGGAGCTGCTTTTTCCCAACAGCGCAGGGGAAGGTTCAGAGTGCCAAGGTGCACGAAATACCTTTTAGGGACCAGCATCAGCCAGGCAGGAGAAAGTTGGGTTCTCCCACAAGTTTGTAGGTGCCTCTTTGAAGATGGTGATGTAGGGATGAAGGCACTCAGTGTTTTGCTGAAGGTCACATAAGATTTCTGGCAGAATTAAGGGGGGAGATCAGATCTCCACGTTTCACTCCACAACATAAATCTGACAAGATCGCTCTCTCATGCAGAGAACAGATGACACAGACTCTCACCCAGGTGTCACTTTCCCTCAGGTTCTTTTGCCTGTGAAAAAGGTAGCATCCTCCTTCCATTTTAGGAGCAGAGCATATGTGATCATCAGCAGGAGAGAGTATACGACCAGCACAGCAACGTGCATGAGCCGTGGGGACCTGACCTTGGCTAGAGGACAGCGAAGCACAGCTCAGCACATGCAGAAAGAGCTCCGCTGACGAAGTGCAAAGCAAACAGAGGAACCGGTGTGAGAGAACACCAGCATGAGCAGAGAGGGGGTGAGAAATCAAATGAGCAAATGTACAGACAGAAGAGCTTTCAGGCCAGCGTGGCTAGCTGAGAAAGTCCTGGTCACACAGTGACGCTCTTGTGAGTCTCCTCCTGGCAAGCCGGGCGAGGAGAGGAGAGGCATAAAGGCTCCAGAGGGAGAGTGAAGGAAATTCAGGTTGACACACACTGAACCCTGAGAGGGGAAGACTGCCTGGGGGGATTCTTGGGTAGGGTTCTGTAGAGGTGAAGCTGCGCTAGCAAGGAAACCTCACAGAGGCAGCTGAGCTCATGTTCTGCCCAAATCATCTGCAGGTCTGCTGTCCCACACAGGGGTGGCAGCTCCACGGGCACATCTGTGGGGTCAGCATCGAGTGGGGTATTTTTGGTCGGTGGCCAGAGCCAAGGAAAGGCTTTGCCTCTTACAACCAGCCTCTCTGGCTGCAGCTGGTGACGGGAATAGGATGGCAGCAGAACTGTTGTGGCTGTTTCAGGAGCTGGATGGGCCTTGAGCCACCAGATCTAACACCCTCTGAATAAAATCCTGAGTCCCTGCAACACCTTTGGCTGTGTGAATAGCAGGCATACTACAACACGCATTATGACTGAGCAGAAGCACCCATGAAGAGCTTGTCACCATCAGTGACATCCCTGTACCCACTGTGAAGGGTGGTAGCAGCTCCACAATGGAGCCATGTAAGGGACACCCCCCAGTCTGAAATGTCTTTCTCTCTCTTACACTGATTTTTTTGGACTCCTACACTTTGAACCCGAGTCTGCAGGTAGCCTCCTCCTCCTTCTCTGCCAGTTAGTTTCTAATTTTGAAGAGGCAAAAAAGTTGAGGGATTTTGATTCCTTTCTGAATGCATCCGTGCTGCCTTTGTTGGTGGTAATGGATGTATCACATGAACAGTGTGGGACCTCGCAGAATGGACTGCATGGAAAAGGAGAAATCACTCATAGTTCACACAGTCTTAAAGGCAGCAAACCCCTGCTGTTAAGTACTCTTTAAAATCTTATGCTATTGGATTATTCATCTTTATGAAATGTGTGAGAAATACAGTGACTTTCAGTTAATTCAATTGCAGGATAGTTTGAACTTCTATTTAATTCAATCAAAACTCCTGAAATAAAACCATTTGCATTCTGTTTCTACCAGGCTGATGTAGCTGTAATGGGTTTTTCATTTAAAGGGCACTTCACAGCTAATTTTTATACTGTTTTTGCTTAACTGTCAATGAGGAAATATTCACACACTTGTGCTACTAATTTCTGCCTAAATTTATAACATTTCCCTGCACAAAGTGAGTCATTATCGAAGAAACCCTCAAGTGCAGTCAAAGGATTTTGGTGTGCTTTCCTGCTGAGCTGCAGTCAAGCTAATGCTTCCAGCTCATTTTGTTAAACATTCCTGCAAACTCCGCTCCGTGCCTGCAGATAAGACAGGCTGCTAAGCACGAGCGGGTTATAAACTCGAATCCTTGCTGAGAAGAGACCAACATTATGAAAGACACGAAAGAATAAAGAGCTCAAAGGGAATGGAGGTGTGAAAAGACAGGCAACACCTGCACGCTGAGCTACCCACACCTCGGCACGGCTACCGCGAGAACAGCTGCGAGCGGTACAACCTGCGATAGACTGGCTGGGTAGGCAGGGGCAACAAGATTTATTTCTTTCAGTCAGGAGGAGCAGAAGAAACTGGGGCAGGAACAGAGGAAAGCTCTGCGCAAGCACACCTGGGTTGTTTGCAGATATAAATGAGTGCCATTCATCGCCTTTGTTTTAGGAGAAGGGGAACAGCAAGCGGTCCTGCAAATGGCCCAACCAGGTGGCGGGAGCATCAGGAGCGTAAACTCAGCAATATTCACCCCACGGTGAAACAGTTGGCATTTTTATTTGATCTCTCCCTCTTGATCTCTCTAGCATAAGGCTGAGCATGGTCTTAAGAGTCCAGTAGTGAGAAGGAGATGTGCCACAACAGCAGATCAGAGAGCGGGCTTTTGTCCCTGCCATCACCCCAGGGCTGCAGTCCCGCTGTGTTTGCAGAAGGGCAATCTGGATGGGCCAGAGGAATTTTAATCCTGAATGATTTCCACATTCCTTCCAGCCTGGCAAAGGATTCTGCTGAGGCATCAACTGCCTTGTCCAGCTCAGCCTGTCCTACATCTGATAAATTAATTGAGAATTTAATTGAGGAATTAATTGAGGCATTCTGCTGGTTACCACAACATAATCAGTCAGCTTCCCAGAGTCAGAGCTTTCTAGTCCGTTTGGACTCAGTCCTGTAAACAACTAAATACCATCAGCCTCCTCCGAAATCCCTGGAGTGGTAGGTGCTGGAAACTTCAGAGATCAGTGTCCTTTTTGCAGGCCTTTGAGCGCTCTTTTACTCTCACAGTGCTTGCCTAATGGCTTAACTCTGTTGGGTTGCCTGCAGCTCAAGGGAGAAAGTTCATTTAGGAAGCAGAACTGCTGAAAAGTCTTTTTTCCCTTCGTGTAATAGTTCTGCAGCTGCAGCTGATTGTGCTGTTTATTAGATCTGATTCTGGCATTTGTCTTAGCATCCCGGGAAGATGTTTAGCTTTTGTTCTCAAAACAATACAATACCCAGAGAGATTTCTATCTTCATTCGGTGCCTTTGTGCAAATTGTAGCTGTAATATGTAGTGCAGCTGCAAGGTAGTAACTGCACTTTGATTAAATTTGAGTTCCTGAACTACAACATATAAAACCAAAAACTTGAAGGGATTATGTCTGAACCTTAGGGGCTCATTCTGGTCTTATTCAAATTGGTGTGAATGGGAATAAGGCAGTGGGATAATTATGGGACAAGGGGGCAGAAGCAGGTCTGCACTTTCTTCCCTTTATTAGACTTCTGTAGCCAAATGCAGAATTTTGTTCAAAGCCAGCTTTAAATCTTTGTTTTCCTTTTCTTTCCTCATCCCTAAATTATAAATAGTGTACTCCAAGGAACCTGAAACAAGGAGCAGGCATTTGGAACTTACCGGGTCTCTGCCATGGTAACTTGCCTGTTTAAGATGAAGATTTCTACAAGCTGACACCATGGGCGTTTTGTTAGCATTAACAAAAAAATCCACGTCCTTGTAGATAGTACATTATTCAAGTTGGTAACAGGCTTTTCGTACCTAAAGCTGTGTTGTCCCTCTAGCAGCACAAAGGTCTTGCTGCTCCTGCCATGGGTTCAGACGCCATCCCCAACTCTATGAATTTGAATGATCCCAAACCATTTTGTCTCCCAGAAAGTGATAAATTAAAACCTGAAAGGAATGTTTGTGGGCTCTTGCTGTGAGCCTCAGCTCAGGTTTTGGCCTTGATGATTTCTAATAGAGTGACAGAGGATTTGGCTTTTAGCTACTGAGAGTGAGACCAAAATTCTCACCAAGTCTCAAAGCTGAAGCTCTGCATCTTTGTCTCCACTATTGTGGAGACAAACGCCCTGCTGTGCGTGTTGGCCCAGTCCCTGAGTGGTGGGAACCTGAGATTGGATGAGACCCCTAAGCATCACTGGAGCTTAATCACAATACTGCTTTCTCTGTCTCCTCATCTCGAGACAAATCAGGGTTTTTCAGGATTATAGGAACTGAAAAGCCTGATTCTTCCAGGTTTCTGTGCTATGGCCCTGACTACATTTTATTGAAGTAATGCCCCCTTTCCTCCATGACCATGTGGTGCTGGCACTGCATATCAACAGGCCCTTCCCGTGACCCCAGACCACGCCGCAGTGCCCCTGTCCCTCTGGGTCCCCCAGCTCCCTGCCCCGTCTCCTGTACCACCTACAGTGGTACCTCCACATCCCATCCAGGGCCCTTGAGCCCCCTCACTGTGCTACGACCGCTCCTCACCTACCATAATTCACCTGCTGCATAGGTCGGCGGGCTCATGCTGTGGCTGTCCCAAGGCTACACGTGTGACAACGGACCAGCCAGGACGTGTGTGTTGTTTGACCTGCAGACTGTTGCCCAGCAGAATACAAAGTCTTCAAGATGGGATGCTTGTGTTCTAGCCAGCTGTTGGTTTTTGTATTTACACGAAGTTAGGATCTTTGAGACCTCTAGCTCTCTGACAAAATCAATAGAAATTTCTCAGCGGGTCAATTGGGACTGACAGACATCCCTTTGAACAGACTTTACTGGACTACTCCCATGGTTCCACATACATCTTGGTACTGTAAAGTTTTTACTCTACTTCCACCTTTCCAAAGGTGATCTACAAAGGGAAATGCAGTTCTGTGTTCCCTGAGCAGGGAGCATGGTGTCCTGTTCGGCAGGGATCACCTGCGGCAGTTGGTGAGGTTTTGGCCCAGTGTTCGGTGCCGCAGACACGGCTGTCCTCCCTGGTGGTGAGGGAGGGGACGTGCTGGCTCATGTTCTGTGCAGCGGGGGCTTCAGGAGGAGGAGAATCACAAGCAGAAAGGCAACCTCAGGATGGGAAAGGTGATGTCCAGAGAGATGTGTGCGTCTCACCTGTACTTGACATGAAGATGACCTTGATTAGCCATGATGTAAGCACTGCTTATTTGTGTTGGATGGCCAGCCAACGATGTGGTTCTGAGGATCTCAACCCAGCTGTCTCCCAGCTCTTTCTGAGCTGTTCACTAGACCAAATCCACATACTTTGTCCTTTTGTGCCTCCCATACATCAACACAAAGGAGCATCCCTCCATCCTGCTTTGTGGGCTGCCATAGTACTCTACTTCTCTCAACACTGGCAGGGTGCCCCAGTTTTCTGCAACTCTTGGCTGGCAAAACCATACACCAAGGAAGTATATGCCTGCCACTAAGCCCATCAACATCAAGAGAGTCACTATGTCAGCCTTCCAGCGGTAGTTACCTCCTGAATATAAGCATGAGATCAGTCATCCCAGACACATCATCACTGAAAGAGATTGTGTCGGATCTCAGTACAGAGCTGCACTTATAATCTCAGTCACCTTGTTGTATCAGATCTGTTTGCCAATTTACAAGTCAATCTAAACATAAGATGCAGTGAATGATGTCTCTCTCCTCCTGAAATGTAGGCACTCACTGGATGGGCTGTTTCTCTCCTCAAGAAGTAGTAAGCCAGTGGCATGCTAGGGTGGATCACCCAAGAGGTGTGTACTCTATCTCCAGTGTGCTGAGAGACTCCACAATTTAGTGGAAAATTATCAGAAGTACGCAAGTGAGAGATGGAGCCTTGATGAATGGACAGTGATGTGAATGGAGTCTCTGAGGGAGTCCAAGAAGGAAATTCTCCAAACTGGAATCGTACATCAGGAAAGTTATCCTCAGCAAATACCAGGTGAGATGACAGATTTGCAGGAAGACAGTGCCCCAACCCTTCTAGATGGCTGAATTTAGTGAGAGAAAGACATGTCAGGTTAACTCTCACTGTCAATATTTTCTTTCATTTCTTCACTTACAACTAACATCAATGTATTTGTAACCGCGTTGTAACATGCACTTGTTGCTCTGAAAACATAAAAGTGTTGCTACACATCCCTCTGCTCCAGGACCCTGCTCTCTCCACAGCTCACCCCCAACACTTTCAGGGCAGACCCTACACACAAGCTCCTGGGTGCTTTGCTCCCAAAGCTTTATTCTCTGTACTTTCCAGCTGTGCCATGCAGGGCCTTTGCTCGGGCACCCAGATTTTGGGCTTTTCCCCAACAATATGAATGACAATTTTTCTGGCTATCTGAGTAAAGTACAAGACTTTATGAAAAGTGTAATTCATAAACCAAGGCCACTCAGGTAATTTATTTACAAGGAATGGGTATTTCCAGCTTTTTACATATATTTGCAGCAATGCAAAGGTTTGAAATGAAGATTTGAAACCAGGATTGTGGGTTCTCAAGAGAAGCTCTGTGCTGAGCTGTAAAGTGCTTCCTGCACTCTGCCTCTGGAAGGCAGGGACATCTGCAAGAACCGTGGGAGACAGGAGATGTCTTCTTGTACTGAGTGATGGAGTGGCTATGATAGAAAATGGGCCGTTGGATGGCACTCGTGGAGCTGAAAGAAGCGGGGGGCATTGCTGGCACAAACTCTTTTTTCATGTTCACTGGTTGCTGCCTTCCCTCCCTGTAGCTCTGCATCATTTCTGCTGTGGTAACCAGTGATGTCTGCTATGCATTAAGCTTACCTTGTCCAGCTTCACCCCATGGAATTTTGCGTGAACATCACTATGTCCTCACTCCTAGAATCATAGAATCATAGAATTGTTTGGGTTGGAAAAGACCTTTAAGATCATCAAGTCCAACCATTAACCCAGCACTGTCAAGTCCACCACTAAACAATGTCCCAAAGTGCCACATCTCCCCGGCTTTTAAATACCCCCAGGGATGGGGACTCAGCCCCTGCCCTGGGCAGCCTGGGCCAGGCCCTGACAGCCCTTTCGGGGAAGAAGTTTTTCCCAATATCCAACCTAAACCTGCCCTGGCGCAGCTTGAGGCCGTTCCCTCTCGTCCCATCGCTTGTTCCTGGGGAGCAGAGACCGACCCCCCCGGCTCCAGCCTCCTTTCAGGCCGTTGCAGAGAGCGATGAGGGCTCCCCTCAGCCTCCTCTTCTCCAGGCTGAGCCCCCCCAGCTCCCCCAGCCGCTCCTCCCCAGCCTTGTGCTCCAGCCCCTGCCCCAGCCTCGCTGCCCTGCTCTGGCCACGCTCCAGCCCCTCCATGGCCGCCTTGGGGTGCGGGGCCCAGCGCTGAGCACAGCATTCGAGGGGCGGCCTCACCAGTGCCCAGCGCAGGGGGACCATCCCTGCCCTGCTCCTGCTGGCCACACCGTTCCTGACACAAGCCAGGGTGCCACTGGCCCTCTTGGCCACCTGGGCACCCTGCTGGCTCGTGTCCAGCGGCTGTCGACCAGCACCCCCAGGCCCTTTCCCGCCGGGCAGCTCCCAGCCGCTCCTCCCCACGCCTGCAGCGGTGCCTGGGGTTGCTGTGCCCCCAGGGCAGGACCCGGCCCTGAGCCTTGCTGACCCTCACCCCAGGGCCTGGGCCCATGGCTCCAGCCTGGCCAGGTCCCTCTGCAGAGCCTCCTGCCCCCCAGCAGATCAACGCTCCTGCCCGACCGGGTGTCACCTGCAAACTGACTGAGGGTGCCCTTGATCCCCAAGTCCAGATCATTGATAAAGTTATTAAACAGGCCTGGCCCCAACACTGAGCCCTGGGGAACACCACTGGTGACCGGCTGCCAACTGGATTTAACTCCATTCACCACCACTCTCTGGGCCCCGCCGTCCAGCCAGGTTTTTACCCAGTGAAGAGTGCACCCGCTGAAGCCATGAGCAGCCAGTTTCTGCAGGAGAATGCTGTAGGAAATGGTGTCAAAGGCTTTACTAAAGTGCAGGTAGACAACATCCACAGCCTTTCCCTCCTCCACTAAGCGGTCACCTTGTCATAGAAGGAGATCAGGTTGGCCAAGCAGGACCCACCTTTCATGAACCCATGCTGACTGGGCCCGATCCCCTGGTTGTCCCATATGTGCCACATGATGGCACTCAGGATGATCTGCTCCATAACCTTCCCCAGCACCGAGGTCAGGCTGACAGGCCTGTAGTTCCCCGGATCCTCCTTCCAGCCCTTCTTGTAGATGGACATCACATTTGCAAACCTCCAGTCGACTGGGCCCTCCCCGCTGAGCCAGGACTGCGGATAAAGGATTGAAAGTGTCTGGGTGAGCACCTCCGCCAGCTCCCTCAGTGCCCTTGGGTGGATCCCATCCGGCCCCATAGACCTGTGTGTGTCTAACTGGTGCAGCAGGTTGCTAACCAATTCCCCTTGGATTATGGGGCTTCATTCTGCTCCCTGTCCCTGTTTTCCAGCTCAGGGGGCTGGGTACCCTGAGAACAACTGGTCTTACTGTTAAAGACTCAAGCAAAGAAGGCATTAAGTGCCTCAGCCTCTTCCTCATCCTTTGTCACTATGCCTCCCCCCACATCCAATAAAAGGATGTGTGCCGCTCTCCCTCCCTGAGTGCCCAGATGTCACCAGCCTTTCAAGCTGTGGCACACAATGAAGTCTTTGGGTATCTTGCTATATTCATGGGTGGCCAGATAATAAGAAGGAAAAATACCTTAGAACTAGGTGACAGTTCCCTAGAAAGGTGAAGAGAAGGGCAGTGAAAATGATCAAAGGTCTGGAGCATCTTCCATCCGAGGAGCCCGGAGCAGACCAACACCCATCCTCCTTGAAAAGAGGTATGGAAGAGGATAAGAGAGATCTCTAAATTCATGAGTCACCTGGAGAAGATGAGTAAGGAATCCATTGTTCCTTGTGATACACAAAGTACGGAAGATCCCATTGAATTATGGCAGGTTGAGATCCAACAGGAGTGGTATTTCCTTACTATTCTGTACTTAAACTGGAGAAGCTTGTTGTCAGCCTGATCTGTTGCAGCTCTTTCACAAACCTGATCTCCCAAGAAAACAGGACTAACAGTCTTGTAGAAGCAGAACAAAAGTAACAGAAACGTATGTGACTGTTTACAAGCCCAATCACTTAACATGACAATTATGGGCTTTTGGGCGACATGACAAATATGAACTTTTATGTTGCCAAATAATAAACAATCAGATTATACTTATCAAGCATGTCCCATCACAACAACCTATGCCAGGCTTTGGATTGTTGTTCTCTTCCATGTTCCTGTTATTTGGTGTCAAAAGAGCCAAGACATGGGCAAATGGAACCAGACAGACCAGATCTGCTCAGTCAGGTTTTAAGGCTCAAGAGCAGCTATGAACCTACTGAAACAGAGAAGCTGGGACCTCAATATTTCACACTGTAGTGAGCTGGGTTTCTTATCTGTAATGCATTTAATATGTGCACAATGTACTGGGTGATAGGTTGATAAATACTGCTTTCTGAGAGCAATTTTAATGACAGTTACAAAGAAAAAAAATGTTTGTGTAGTTTCCAAGGTTTGCACATTCTTACATCTTTAGAAAATAAATAACAAGTCTTGATGTGGTATTCTTAAATTAAAGAACTGGTGCTGGCAAGGGAACTCCTACAGAGCCAGCTTTCCATACACAGTTGACAAAACGTGCCTTCCGCTCTCCAGCAAATACCAAGTACCAGTAAATTCCTGGGAGGGTCAAGTCCAAGCAGAGGCAGGGATCTAGATTGCTGTTCACCATGCAGATCTGGATACAAGGGTCCAGCTGGCCCAGAAGTCAGAACACCTGGATCTGTCCCGTTTTGATAGATGACCCTGTGTCATTTCCCTTCTCTGTCTTTCCTAGTGACAAATTTTTTTTTTTTTTTAAGCAGCACCTTTGTAAAAGGTCTTGAGATCCATTGATGAAAGGCTGTGCCGGGTGCATTGCTATTAACATAGGCAGTTACTGGCAGGGATATTACACACGGTGCCTACCTGAGTCATCTAGGGAGGGGTACAGGCCCTCTAGGAGGAACAGAGGGGAAGGTCAAGGGAATGTGTCAGCAGAAACAATGACCCTGGGAGATGTTATCAGGAGGTCTCTAGTTCAACCTCCTGCTCAGAGCATGGTCTGCTACAAGATGAACAAAATGTCCACAAGTGCCCGAGTATGGCAGAGAGGGGATGGCCAAGGAAGAGACCAGTGATCCCAGTCATGTGCCCAACCAGCAGTGAGCAACTCTGGATTTATGGTGCCTGTGAGATGCACAGGAGCTCTCTGCCCATGATCCCTGACTGAGAAGATGCTTTGTTACACCCATGGAGTTGTGCTGGGTCTAACCAAAGGTTCATCTTAAGATCCTCTCTCCCATAGCAAAGAACAGAAGATGCCCAGAAAAGTGTGTAAAGACACACAACCCCAGAATGCTCCAGTCTCCCACAGTTCATAGTTCAGGAAGGTCCTAAGACTAAATAAAGGATTGGCTTTCTCTGGTAGCTATGACTTCACCACCTCAGTTGAAAAGCCAAATTAAGTGGATTATTTCCTCTGAAAGGAAGTGAAACAAGTGGTGGCATGCCAAAGAATCCAGGCTTACATTTTGAATGCTCCAGCCTACTATATAAGACATGCCCACAATCCTACTATATAAGACATCTGAGAATCCAACAGTGAGCCACACCATTTCAGAAACCAGATGCTCCTACAACTGTGAGTTAGTCATACTCTGACATGTAGCTATGGATCCTCAGCAGTTCTAGCTGGATACCACCTGGTGTTTTTCCTGTTGCCCCTTGTAATATCATCTGCCACCAGCAAAAAGATTTTGACTCTGTTGGTTTTGTAACTGCAAGTATCTCCAGACTGCCGTCAGATCGCCCCTTACCCTCTCTGCTCGACTAATGCAGCCCAGCCTCCTTGGTCTCTCTTTGTCAGTCACCTGCCCCAGGTTCCTGACCACCTTGGTCACCCTTTACTGGTTTCCCCACGTCCCTCTTGATGTTGGAGTGCCACACCAGATGCAGTGTTTCAGGTGTGGCCTCAGCAGTGCTGAGGAAAGGAGATGGTTACTGAGCTCCATCTGATCTGCTGGCCATGTTGCCGCCAGGGTAGAACAGTGGTTCCCTTATCTGCAACGAGAGCGCACTGCTATGGGGTCGCATTGCACCTCGTGTCCACTGTAACACCCAGGCCCTTCCCAGACAGGCTGCCGCGCAGCCGGTTGCGTCCCAGACTGGACCACTGCATGGGATTATTCTGCCCCCTGTGTAGGACTTTGCACCTCTCCTTAGTGACCTCACAAGGTTTCTGTTGCCCCACTCCAAGGATCCAGTTTCCAAGGTCCCTACGGATTGATGTCATCTCATTACACACATCAGCCTCTTCCCCTAATTTTCTATGTGCATGTGCTGAGAGTGAGCTCTGTGTCATTGTCCAGACGTTGGATGATGTAGACCCCAATATCACCCTGGGGACATCACTCATCATTGCCCACCACCAATCAGTCCATTGCTGATGACTGTTAAGGCCAATGGTCTGGCCAGTTTTCAACCACCTAAGTGTAGGTTTGCCCAGCCTGTGCTGTTGTAGAAGGCAATGCAGTTGCCTGAGCAGGATTTGCCCTTGGAAAACCCATTCTGACTGTTTCTGGTTGCTTCCTCATCCTTCACAGGTTTGGATAAGGACTCCAAGAGGCCATGCTCCATGACCTTTCTAGGCACTGAGGTGAGGCTGACAGGCCCATAGCTCCCAGTCCCTCTTCGTGCCCCAGCTGATGCAAATTCAACAGGATTGTAAAACCTTGCCTAACTCTCTGTCCCCAGGTGTTTCTTCTGGCTTCAAACAATAAAGTAACACCACTCTGATGAATACAGTCAGAGTATCGCCCCAAGTTTGCAAAGCCCTTCTGGGTTAAGGGTGCTTTTCAAACTAACAGTCCTGTTGTTCTTGTCTCTCTCTTCAGCCAAGCAGCTGCCTCAGCTGTGCTTGTTCCAAATTGCAGCATGATGTTAATTTTCTAAGATCTGCCTATCGAGGAGAATTTCATTTCAGTTGGCAAAAGACAATGCACTGAAACAGTTACAGCTGAGACAAAGACGGAAATTAACATTTGTAAAGGGAGAAAGGGACAAAAGAAATGTTGGTGACAAGGAAGAAAGTGAAACAAAAATGAAATCTTTGTCATGATCTGACTACAAAGGGGAAGGATGCTGTTCCAGAGATGAAGACTCCTGCCATGCCAGCCTGCTGCCTGGGACCCAGTCCAGCGGGGGAAGCAGTTTGTCCACATCCATCTAGGAATGGGGCACGGCTGTGCGTGTAGAGGGCTGAGTCGCCCACCATCAGTCCTGGAGAACTGATTGCTTAAACGGTCCATTCCCGTGGTATTCGCCATCAAGGCTGTGCATACCCGTTTGTCGGGCGGGTTGTTTTAAAATGTTCCCCCGGGAAGAGGGAAGATCCCCCAAATGACTGCCCAAGTTGCGTTGCAAACTCCTGACTGATCCGGAATCTTCACTTGTTGCTGGGAGGTGGTGAATTAGTCAGGAGCGGTCCTAACCCAATGGCTGGGAGAAGGTCACTCCTATCTTGCAGTGCTGTCTAGTGAAAACACACGTTCTTCCTCCTTTTCTTTCCAGGAGGTCTCAGAGAGGACTGTGGTCCCAGTTGATGTCCCTACAGTTGTATCAATGGCAGCCAGCCGTGATGGCATGCACATGAGGCACTCTGTTGACTCCGGGCATGATGGATGCTCTCTTGCAGGCTGGCAGTTGTCGCCCTTGGTGCAGCTGAGAGCCTCTTTCTGGAATCAGAAAACAGTCAATTTGGGCAAGTTTTAGCAAAAATGCAGGTACCAAGCCTGGGAGCATGTGAGTCTCTACATGTACAGCCATTAGCTTGAGTGACTCCTGACTGTGAGTTGATGGGTGAGCTAACGCCCTGTGAGCAACATTGTCCTGATTGTGAAGGCTGCAGACGCACAGCACACTTGCCAAACGCCTGCCCTGAAATGGCAAATGCTCCTCTGGAAGGATTCAGCTGTTTCCTAAATGCACGGCTGAACTCTCACCCTTCCAGGGCAGGTACTGTCCTGTCTTCACACTCCAAGTGCCTGGTTCGCTCAGCTGGTGCCCTGCCAGTGCCGGGCATGCCCCATACTCACACCTTCTGTGGGATCCATTTGCTTGTGAGGACCTTCCATAAGGTGATTTGCTCTGCATTTATGCCTCAGACTTCACCTCTGTGAAGACTGAGATGAGCCTAGGGAAGCTGATCCAAGGAGTCCTGCTTTGTGCTGTTTTGCATCTTGTGCATGACCTCTCTTTTTAACAAATTGCCATAAGGAGTATGTGCTCCTTACCCTAACCGCCTCATTCTCCAGAAATGTAACCTGTGGTGCTCTGAGGGGAAGAGGACACCAGCCACTGTCACAGTTGGAGGGGTTCATCCTGACTGCAGCTCTTGCCATAGCAACGTCCTCCCCAGGGAGCAGGGAAAGGGGTATCAGGCGGGGGGACTCTGTGCTGGGATTGAGCCCTAGAGACCAGGAGCAGTGATGGTCTGGGACCTGCCCACAGCCACATGGATTCCCAGGACAGGAGTACGGGGCACAGGGATGAGTCACACAAATCCTGGTGATGCTTTTACCACTGTGGTGACCGAGGATAATGCGGGGAATGAGGAGAAGCCAATTCTTGGTGGCTTGCCCCATTGCAGCCTGCTCTGTTGTCCTGGGTGGCAGGAGCTTGCCGTAAACACAGTCCTGGAGAAGGTGCTTCATCTGTTCCAGGAGAAACACTCTGAAATTCGGGGGTTTCATTGCAAATTGCAAAAAAAATTCATTTTTCCAGTCTGGGATGGTTATTTTCTGTCCATCTCAGGTGATAACAATTTATTGCTTCATTTCAGAGGTGATGCTTAAATAGCAATCTTAAATGACTGCTCCCAGAGACATGATTAGGATGTCCCTGGGCACTGGTGGTGTTTTGGTCAAGGGGAACTGTTCTGGGCCAGGATCCACACTGGACATGAGTGGACTGCTGTGGAGATACGGTGAAGTGCAATTGCACTGTCTGTCTCTAGGTCTTATTCCCATCTGGAGAAGACTTGTGGCCCTGCCTTGGAGCTGTTGCACAGTGGGGAACTCACTTCACAGTCCCAGAGTCAACAGAAAATTTGGGCCCTCCAAAAATAAAATCTCTTTTTCAAGAAGATGAAACAATTCTTCAAATCACAGCTACTACCTGTAACTCAGCGGCGGTTTCCCCAGTAGCAGGCACATGCGTTAACAGCGAAAGCTCAGCCAAAGGACAGCTCTGAGGATTTTTGTGTAGCTGGGAATCAGCTTTGCCGGGGAACCGCAGGGACTCATTTACAAGTAATGAATCATGAAACAGCAGGAAGCTAGCTAGCCAAGAAAAAGTGTGAGCTCTGCAATTAACTATGGAGTGCTTAGGTGAATAACAAAGGGATGTGATACTAAGGCAGAAAGCAGGTCCCTGAGCAGTCAGAGCTGGGAGTGTTACAAGACTGATTTCTATAAGCCACAGTTTTTCCAAACAACTTCTAGTCAAAGAAATTGCTACTTTCTCTTGAACTGAAACAAATCCTGTGTGCATGTAATTATCAGGCAAAACAACTGACAGCTTTTAACTCGTGTTTAAATTTATGAGTGACCCAGATCAGCAAAAACTAGGAAACCATCCTCTTGAAGAGGCCTGCTCTTGACTCCTGCCGCTGAGCCAAGGTAAGGCAGCAGCTATCAGATAAGGCCAATGGAGCAGGTGAAGAATGGGTTTCCACTACGTAACAGACACTTGTTGTGGGCTATCAGCTTGCAATGCAGATGAGAGTGGGACAAAGGAAAGAACGTTATATTAATTACCCCCTGCATATGGGGAGGGGTTGGAGGTTCGGGCGAGAAGGTGAGAGGCCCACAGCAGCACAACGCATGTGTGGCAGGGCCATCATGAACGGGACCCGGAGCTGGTGCACAGGGCAGTGGATGTTGTTCCCAGCTCTGTTACGGACACGCGGGGTTACATGCTGCCCTGGGAAATGAGACCTCTCTCTGTGTGGAGCTTGGAGACAAAAATGCTATTTCAGGATGACTATCTATTATTAATATGTCACCCAAGTCCCTGTAAATCCATCCTCCTCTTTGTCTGAGGCACTGTGCCAGGAGCAGCTGTGTCACAGCAGCCGGCTCCCCTGCAATTCCAGATGCAGTCATGGGGAAGTGAGGAGACTTCTTCAGAAAACATTAATTTCAGCTGAAAACCCTGTTTTGTATCCTTGCCTCCCGTTCCATGTAACCCCAGAGATACTAGTGAGTATAAACCAAGCTGACCTCTCCTGGGCAGAGGACTCTGCGTTGAAGCTCTGTGCTACCAAAGCTTTCTCTGGGAGGAGGCACCAGAAACCATCACTCTCTGGACGAAGGGATGGAAACCGTCTGGGGCCCCGCAGCCTGACTGGATCCAGTGAAGATCCAATGGATCCTGAAGAGTGCACCCCTGCCATCAGTCCAGACATGGCCCAGGTCCCTCTGCTCCTGGTCTGTATCCATAAAATTTGGGTCACCCCAGCCCTTCACGTGCCCCACTCACCCCTTTGCTGGCAAACTTCAGAGGAGATGCTCTGCTTTCTCCTGTGCCTCTCGAGTGGAATAACCGGAGCAGAAGCAGGAAGAGCAGAGACTGTTTCTTTTTGTGTCCCTGATGCAACATCACCTTTGAGAGACGTCAGTTCACATGTGCAGCTCCGGTATTTGCCTAGGCACTGTGGATAACCGTGAATGCCAGTTTGCTGGAGACATTGCTTCCAAGCATGCAAAAGATGGAAGGTACAGCCAGAGGCACAGCTGAAAACTTGGTGGAAGTAAGCATTCAAGAGACCTGAGAAGAGACCCCAGGTGGACTCAGTGCTTGTGGCTTTGGCTGTACAGGGAAAGCAGAATTGTCACACCGAGTTCATCATATCGGCTCGTGAAGGTCTTTCACTGTCTCTCTGCCCCCAGTGATCCCACTCCCAGTCCAATGACTATAGCTGCTACAGGGCAAGTGCTGGGGGTGGGAGATGCCTCTCTTCCCTCTTGTTTCAGATCACTTCCAAAGTGGCATTTACAGAAAGTGGTGATGTCCCATGTCTGGCATACAGAGACCCCCTCGTTCCTTTGCATTTGTTTTCTCACTCTGCTTCTTCTCTGACCTCTTTTTGTTTTCTTTGCACCCTTTGCTGGTTTCCCAGGCCCATGAGGTGAGCAGATCAAACACATGGATGCTCTGGGCTTCTCTCCTGAGGGTTGGAAAAGCTGAGTTAGGCAGAGCAGGGAAGGTAGTGCCAGTGAGGGTAAGTGCAGATGCTGCTGCTGAGAAGTAAAGCAGCCCTCACTCCCTGTAGCTTAATCCTCTGACCTCAGACCTGTATCACTCCAGCCGGAGAAGTAATTCTTAGTGTTTACATGGGTCAGCAGCTAGACAAGGACTTGACTTAGATTTTCCCAGCGGGTCACACGGCTATTTGCTAATCAGCGGTAGCATAAACACTGCCAGGATCCTTATGGGTCACTTGCTAGGGACAGGCTAAACAAACCATCGCCAGATGAAAAGCAGCATGGGTGAGTGGATGAGATTTGAAACAACTGTACTGGAGTCCTGAGTCTGTGCCTGGAGGGGTTTCAGGACTTGTGAAATGGAGAGGTAGTTAGCTGGGAGGCTTGGATCTCAGCCTCGGTCCTAGCACGGATGGGAGAGTGCGCGTGGGATGGACCCCGTGCTAGCACGTGAGCTTGAATGCGCTGGGGATGGGGGAGACCCTCCCCTTCCCTCTGGCCCGTTGTGTCTTGCAGCGCTCTAGGGAGATTTGTGATAGCTTCAATACAACTGGTCTGGTTTTCCCCCCGTTGCGTGTATCTGTTTAGCTCGTGATAGGAACCCTCCCTAGAAACCCCACCTCTGCCGCCCTGGCAGCGGGCAGCAGTTGTGGAGGTGTGAACTACACACAGAAGCAGCACAGAGGAGACCTGACCTCCCGGCTGGAAGCTGCAGGAGGTGATGTTTGCGGTTCTCCATGTATCACTTTCCTTCCATCCGCGTCCTCAGCCATGGCACAGCTAAATATGGGAGTTAATCTGGCACAGAGCCACCAACCTATGCAGAAAGCATGATAACTATTGAGATGGGGTGACCCTACTGACTCACCTTGCTATCCTGTTACCGAGCACATGGAAAGCAAGACAGAGGGCACAGCCTGGGGCCGGGAGCGTGTAAGATTTCTTGCTAAAGGATCTGGAACGGTGAGACACCAGCAAAGTTTATATGTTGTCCATTCCAGTATCATGTGAGCGAGACTTTTATGAAATCAAAGTTTTAAATTGTTCTTCGCAGTTACTAGTCAGCAGAATAAAGAGCTCTGGCTCCATTAGCAATGTCACCTCGCGCTGTCGGCGCATCCAGCAGCTGCTCCTCTTGGAGGCAGGCACACATGCCTGTCCTTCTTCCCGTGGGATTCCTGGGGAGAAGGACTCATGGACCAAAGTGGGGAGGCTTGGCCCCAAACTGTCCACAGCAAGAGTTGTGTAACAGCATAATTATAATCTGTTTTCTCCATGCAGCTGGCATGCAATTTTCCAAGGAGATTTAAGAATACTGAAATCTCAATGGCACAATAAAAATCATTTTTGCACTACAGACTAGAGCAACAGCATCTATATTTTAGACCAGGATTTATTTTTAATAATCCAGCCTCCAAACGTAGTGGCATGATTTTTCCTCAATTTTTGCAGGCACTTTGCCATCAAATTAAGTCTGGCCTTTTTTCAAAACAAAGATGCTCATCAAGCTGTGGTGATTACAAGTCGTAGCCCAAGACAGAAGTTAATAGCAACTGCAGCCATTGCTTTCTCCAGCTCATGGGGGTTGATCTGCATTGGTGTGGTAGGTGCTGATTCACTGCCAGCACAACCGTGGGGCTGGTGGGGTGCCGCAGAGGGCTGCTTGCATCAAGGCCAGCTAGGTCAGTGCTGGAGGGATCAGCAACCATCTCATTAGGCTCTTGTAGGGTTTCTGGCTTGTCCCTACTCCCTCTCCTGCCACGCCAGGGCAGGAGCAAAGAGGAGGGAAGGGTGGAGAGAGGGTGGGAGAGAATTTCTTGCAGTGCAGAGGTAGAAGGGGAGGGAGATGCTCCCTGCAGGGTGACTCGCTGGGTATTGCTAGAAGAGAGCTCTGTGGGTCCTGCCTGGAGCAAAGAGGGGAGAGAGCCTCAGTGCGAGCACCCAAGGTGCCAGCCTTCCCCGCGGGCATCCTGCTCTGACCGGGGGGAACCAGACTTGCCCTCCAGCGATGGGGGCGAGACAGGGCAGCAAAGCTCTGGCAGCGGGGTGATGAGGGAGGAATCTGCCTTCCCATCGCCACTCCCCACTGTCATCCCAGACAGGGAGAAATTCAGGATTCAAAAGTCCAGAGAGAAAGGGAGTAAAAATGAAGAGCCCAGTGAAGGAAGGGCTTTTTGGTGAAGGGTAAGTCCTGCCTTCCCTCTCTCACCTCTCCCTTTTCATGGAAGGAGTAAGATGCTGTTGCCATTAGCCCTGGGGCAATGTGCAGCGTGGCAGAAAGCAAGAAGCAGAACCGTGCATGAAATTGTCCTGGAGGAGAGGGATGGCAGAGAAGGCATTGCATTACGATGCCACCTGCCATCACTTCAGGGTGACAGAGATGACAAGAGGACATGCACTCCTGCCCAAACAGCCATCAACCTGCCCATGGGCTGAGCCGACGTGGCTGGGCGGGAGCCAAAGTGCTCCTGTCTTGACCCCTGCAAGCTTTGACAGCACCTGTGCTGTGTTTCTCACCAACAGCTGACAAAACCAAGCTGGCTGGGAGGAAAACCAGCTTCTGATTTCCAAAGCAAGCACCTTTGATCTGGAAAAGTCAAAGGGATGCTGCCAGCTTCCCACATGTCATTTGCATGGAGATGCTGTGACGACACTCAGCAAGCCCGGTAAAGGAGTGAGCCTCTTGCAGGAATCAACCTCCATTAGTCCCCAGGTTAGATGCCACAGAGGCTGGCCTGATAAAGCAGGAGATAATGACAGCACAACCCAAACATAGCATGGGAGATGCTGAAGGGCTGACGTGTTGCTACAGGAATAGCTGTCACACAGAGGGAGCTCTCTGGTGCCACAAGGTGACCCACTTACCCGAGTCTGCTGAAACGGGGGTGTGCAAGAGGGGCACAGAGAGGAGGCAGATGACCAGGATTCAGTCCCTGCAGTGATCTATCTGGGTGGTGTCAGCCTTCGGTTCCTTTTTGCCCCATGAAAGCAGGGTTGTGCTGCGCTTGCCCAAGGGGCCGTCACCATCTGGGTCATGTAGCCTCCTAAAATGGGACTGCTTGGAGCAGCCTCTCTGTCATGAACTCATCCCCAGCCAAAACAGATCTGGGAGCCGCTGCCATTCCAATCGTTTAATATGATGCTATCATGGCCATAGGAACCAACAGATTTTATCAAAGCTGTGCCCAGTGACTGACCAGGCCTGCTCTCCACTGTGATCCAGAGGAGCCAGGAAGGATTTTACAGTGGTCAGCAATGTAATAATCCCTGTAAGAAAGAATTTCCTCTCTTCTTCCCTCTGCAAGCTGCTTCATACCTTGGTACCCAAGGATTTAGGGCTTATGTTTGTATATTGCTGTCAAATAAAATTATGAACCATGTTCAGGATATGTTACATGTTGATTTTATCTTTTTTTTTTTTTCTGCAGAAGTCCTGGGACCGGTGGTGGTGAATGGTGATGGATCTTTTTGCTCTTTCTTCCATGCTGACCCCTTTCTGGCCTGTCCTGGTTTTGCTGCATTTCTTGGCACGCTGTTTTACTCCGCAGCTCAGTGTTTCACAACTGAGAGCAAACACAAAAGCAAAATGCCCCAAAAGTTCAGGTTTTTGGAGATGATCCCTAAGAACTTTCCCAGAATAGCCGTGCTATGGAAGAAACACAGATCAATGGAAAACTCAGAGGTGAAAGACGCTGTGGCTTAAAACAGCCTTGTGAGCTCTGAACACCGCTGGCAGTGAGGGGGGAAAAGCAGTCCCTCTTACGTGCAGCATTATTTACACTTGTGAATGGTTGCAGTGTGGGGTTTTTTAAGGTCACATCTGTTTTGCCTTGCAGTCAATTTGCCAGCATGGGGCTGAGGATGTCGCAGCGTTGTTCTGCCACGAGGTTGGGGGTGAAAAGCCATTAAAACCATTTAAATCAAACAAGCACCAAAGGTCAGAGAGACTGAGCACCCTGTACAAAGCCATGAACCGGCTGTCCCAGCCCTGCGGTCCAGCCCGCTCCCTCCCCGTCTGCCAGGACCCTGCAATTTGGAGCACAGGCAGAACTCAGGTTTCCAGGCTGAATCTACAAGGGCAACATTGACCTAATTAGTCTCTGAAACAAATGGGAGAGAAAGACTTGCCGCCGTATGTTACAGCAAGAAATCCTCTCCCTCTCCTTTCGCTCTCATGGCCCCAGGGATTCATGCCAGGCAGGTGCTTCTTTGATTGCAGCAGGTTTTGAATCCTCTTCCCTCTCCTCGCGGGGATGCCACATGCTGTCTTCTGACCTCGTTAGCTTCTCCTCCTGTTCCACTTCCCCGCTCTGCACTCCCAGCCCCACCGATGTGCTAATTACTACAAAGCAATATGCAGGAACGTGCTCCTCTGAGCGGGGTGAGGGGAGTGGGGAGAGGAGGGAGAGAGGCTGTCAGAGCATCGTGGGGGATGGAGCAAACTGGGTGAGCAGGGAGCTTGGTTTAAGCAACACTCATGTTTAAGCTCACTTCAGGCTCTTCCCTCACACGGGTCGGTGCCAAACGTGGCACGCGGGTGTGCAAGAGGCAAGGTGCCCCCACGCAGCAGGTCTGCAGAGCAGGCTGTGCTGCCTGCCCACAGGGCCAGCTAACCTGGGGTCTCCACGTCACCATGGTGGCTCACGTGGTCCTGGGACCTGGTGTGCCTCAGCTGTGTCCAGAGCATTGATGTGCTGTGCAGAAATAAAGTGAATCTCCAATGTTGATCTCCACCGATGAACCATCTTCACTCAGCTCTGGATTCCCCTTGGGCTGATTCATGCAGGCAGACAAGGCAGGTCTACACTTCTGTCCAGAGCCAGGCCTTGTGCAAGGTCCCTTTGCCCGTGCTCTGGACAGGGCGGACACGAGCCGCCTCTGTAGGAGAGCTCTGGAGCCGTGACCAGTGTACTGCTGCTCCCACAGTCGTGCTGTGATGGAAAGGCAGGGTCTTTTCTCCAAGACCGCGTCCCTTGCAAACACAGTTAATGGACATCCAGTTTGCAGCTAACCTGTGCTCAGTCTGCTCAAACAGGCAGAGCTGACGTGTTCTCGGAGCATGGGCAGAGGCCCATGCAGAGGTCCTCTCCTCCAGCACTGGTTGAAAATGAGGAAACTGGTGTGGGCTGAAGTTCGTGTTCATTTTGTCCGGCTGGAATGACAAGAATTTCCTCTTCTTCCTTAACCAGTGAGAGACAGTTGGAGATGGAGAGAGGAAAAACAATAATTAAGGAAAGAACCAGATCCTGCTGCCCTTTGTTTTGCTGTAAATCTAAAGCCATTCCATTAAGGCTGGTGGAACGGTATTTATATTGAGCTGGTGTGAGTGAAAGTAATGTTAGCTTCACTAAACTAAAAGCAAGACAAAGGATAGAAAAGCCAGTCCCTCTGACTATGGCTGATGGCTGAATCCGGGGAGAGGGACAGCAGAGTGACTCTCAGAAAGGGCATCTTCACTGTGAAGGCTGGGAGTGAAGGAAGCAATAAGGTGCCACCTCACCCAAGTGCAAAGCCGTGCTGTCATTGAGGATGGTCAATGGCCCTTGGGGTCTGACCATTCCTGCACATTCCCATGACTTGTATGATCCCAGCAGGTGCTCCTTCCTTCTTCCTGATTTCCGATATCATCAGGATCCAGGTTATAAGCAAGTCATCAAGTGCCTGAAGAGAAACCACGGGACTCAGCTGGGGACTCACATTTTCCTGGTGCTCCTTGGGTTTAATACTCATGTCATGTTTTGACTGCAGAAGCTCTTAGATTAATCCAGCCTCCCCTGCAGTTCCTCGCTGAATTCATCTCATGGTGCATTTTGATGCAGAGACTCATCAGACCTGGGGGCCTGTGTTTGCCCTTCAGGAGTGAGCCACCTTTTGGTAGCATTTGAAGAAAGTGCCCTTTCTCTCTGCTGTTATTCAGTATCCTTGTCTTTCAAAACTTTCCATTGTTCTCTTTCTTCCCTTTTTGCTTCTATTTTAATTACTCAGTTAATGGCCCCCCCTACCAGCCTCTACCCTTAGACTTTTTTGCATATCACGTTATGTGAAAAGCCAAGGTTGCTCTATCTGCTTGCACGTACTCACATTCACTTCTCACCTCATTTATTTCAGATCTTGTTTTCTTTCTGTTCACTTTATATTCTCTTCCATAACTTCAGAATCGTGGGCCACATCCAACGGTGATAGAAACTAAGCATGAATCACTGGTGTACAGTTTCTGGAAACCTGGCGCTGTGTACTGGTTCTCAGGCTTTGCTTTTCTCACATCATTTATATTCTGCAAAATAGTCTATCATTTGTGTCAACCTGCTTGCCTGGGATCTAAGCCTAAGACTACTGGCAACAATTCACAGTGGAGACTTAAAAGGGCTTAAGTGACTTATACCCTTGAATCTTTTTGCTCCTCTCAAGAGCCATTCAGCCACATCTTCTCCCAGAGACTTGCTCAGAGGTCACTGAGGACATTGAGTCTCTTCACTATGGTATTTTGTGCCCATTCTTAGCAATGTCAGTACACAAAGGCACCCCAGAATATACTACAGGTTGTAGTACTGGCGTAGTGTGGGAGGCCAAATTGCACATCACATCTCTCTGGTGACAGGTCATCATAAAGAAAAGCCTACCTGAGTAATTAAAAACATCTTCATGTGCTTCCAGGGTGGGGGACATCGTCGCTGTGTCTTTGGATCCATCAGCACCCCATTTGCTCAGGTGGGGCATGCTTTCTCCTGTGGGCCATGTAGGCTGCTTCCAGTCTGAGCCCTGCCTTATGCCACAGGCATTGCTGCCTTTTGTTCCAGCCCGGGATTTGCTCTCATGTTCCTGAATACGCCCCTGGCAGAGATCTCCTGGTAGGGCTGCTAAATTCAGTGTATCAGTATTTTCCTCTGTACACCTACAGACCACTTCTAAGCGTATTGTCCAGGATGCTTCCAGTGACATGCCTGCACAGTGGAGGCTTTTCCTGGACAAGAAGGTCAAGCTCTTCAAAAAGCCTTGAAGAAGCTGTGTCCGCAGAGCAGAGCCGTCGGGAAGGTGAGCTGGAAGCACCTCTGCAGATGCAGCAATGGAAATGCACAGGCTATTCAAACCTTGGAGAACATCTCCATGTCCTTGTCAGAGAGCATCTTCATCTCTGAGCTGTGTCCTCTTCATCTCGGGGCATTTTCTCTCCTCCCAGTTACTGGGACTCCCCTGCCGCTGCAGCAGGAGATGGGTTTGCTCCTAACCTGAGGTGCCTCTGACAGCCTGGGTTGGTGCTTCTGGCAGCCTTTGGTCCTTCCTCCAGAGGCTGGAGCTGCTGAGAAGGGCGAGGAGGCAGGGCTGTTAGTCTGAACTAGCCCTGGTGTTCAGCTGCCTGCTGCCTCGCAGGCGAGCCGAGGCCTCCACTGGGCACATCAGACACCCTCGGGATGACTGCTGACTTGGAATTGGTCTCAGCAGCACTGGCTCCACATTCCTTTTAGTCCCGCTGCTTCCCTGATGCTTGAATAACCCCTATTAACCCTTTCAGGTTGAGACGGTCTGAGATCCTACAGGTCTGCTTTCCATGGCCACCCATGCCGGTCTGAGACCATGCAGGGCTGTGGCTGCCCACCTCCATGCCTGTTCTGCCACCCAAAGCTGCCAGGAGGGTGCATGGAGACCCGCGGCCAGTGGTGCCGGTGCTGGTGCCGAGCAGAGCTGACACGTGGAGCACCAGCCCCAGCTCCAAGACATCCCTGCAGCCTGACTCATCCCCCCAAAGCACATCCAGGTAGAAACAACTTCTGGAGGGGGCACTGGGTGCAAAATGCACTTACATGGAAGGTGTTAAAATGTCTCACTTTCTTGTGATGTTTGAGGAGGAGGTGCTGCTGCAACACTGATATTTTTGGCAAGGTATAGACTTCATCTTCTTTCCTACCAGCTCGTAATGACTCAGTTTTTAAGTCTACACTGTGCTGTTCCTTCGTGGGGCTTACAACTGCCCTGGCAGAGGAAGGGGAGTGTGAGAGCTGCTCAGGGTGTTTTTTGTGCTCTCCACCCTGATCTTGTGACCAGCCTCTGAAGACAGCAGCAGAGGGTGGGATGACACTGCCTCCCATCATCACTGGTCCATCCTGCAGCAGGGATGGTGCCTCTCTCTCCTTACAGGCTCTGGAAAGGACCCAAACTCCAAACTACGTGATGACTAGTTAGGTGGGACAAATGCCACCTACACCTTCATTTTGCTCCCACCAAAATGTTTATCTAATAGGCAGCTCTGGAGTTGTTTCATAGACATTTTGGTGTTTGGATGCACGTGAATGGGAGGTGAGTCAGCTCTCCCTCCCATGTCTGTTTGCAAAGGACACATCTGCGGCGTGATCGAATCGTGCGTTGACAAGTTGATGATAAACCCACCAGGCCTCTGTGGGACACAGCGTTTCTAAAGCACATCCACATGTCAGAGCAAGGGGAGGATGCTCATGAATGGGTATCTAAGTGAACTATCAAGACCGCATGGCAGATACCTTCAGGGGGATATTTGCACGCTCTGTGATGTAAGGGTCCACATGGAGATGCTCTGTGCCACCCAGCAGATCCCATTCCAGAAAGCCAGCACCTCAGTGGGCTTGTTTGAGGAGACCTGCCCACTTGTGACAAACAAAAATGAACCCTTTCGTGTCTAAGATGCTACCTTCCCCTTGGGAGATGAAAGTCAGCTCTGGTGGTATGTCAGAGCCAGCAGCCTCCGTAGATGCTGGAGGACTCTTCTGCTTCAAGAGCTTCAAGTGCAAACCTCTGATGCTGATCCCCAGTTAAGAACTCCAGCTTTTCTTGGAAGTCTGAAAGTGTCCACAGGACATCACTGCAAGACAGAGAGCAAAGGCTGTGGCACAGTAGGTGTGTGAGCCTTTGTGAGCATGCAAAATGTCATGACTGCAGTACAAGGTGCTGCCAACCAGAGCTCAGCCGTCACAAAATGGCAGAGCTCTGTGGGCATCATGGCCTCCACTCTCAGGCGGCTGCTGCATGCAGATGTGGTCACACATCTGGCCATGCTGACAACATGGAAACCCACTGAAAACCACACCTGCAGACATCAGCGGGCACGGAGCTCACGTGGAGTGTCTCATCACACTGACCACTCTGCACATCCCTCGTGGGATGGGCTAACGGTTTCTCCGTCTGGCCCAGACTCCCTCTCCCAGCCCCAGAGCAAGCCCAGCAGAGCATTTACTTCACCGTTGGGCTGACCTTTGTGAAAATGCTCCCATTAATGCACACACAAACACACAAAGAATCTTCTTGTCCTCTCTCCCTCAGTGGCCAAAACAGTCATCCCAGGATATGTATACTGGGTTTGTCTGGGATAAAGTTAAATTTCTTCATAGTAGCTTGTATGGTGCTGTGTTTTGGATTTGTGACCAAAACAGTGTTGATGACACACCCATGTTTAACTATCGCTTGCACAGTGTCAAGGTCTCTGATTCTCACACCACCCTGCCAGCGAGCAGGCTGAGGCTGCACAAGAAGCTGGGAGGGGGCACAGACGCAACGGCTGACCCCAGCTCACCTATATTCCATACCATATGATGCCATGCTCAGCAAGAAACGCTGGGGGAAGAAGAAGGAAAGGGGGGATGTTTGGAGTGTTGGCATTGTCTTCCCAAGTCTCCGTTACGCGTGATGGAGCCCTGCTTTCCTGGAGATGGCTGAGCACCTGCCTGCCGATGGGAATGAATTCCTTGCTTTGCTTTGTTTGCACGTGTGGCTTTTGCTTTACCTATTAAACTGTCTTTATCTCAACCCACGAGTTTTCTCACTTTTACCCTTCCAATGCTCTGCCTGATCCTGCTGGGGGGTGAGCGAGCGGCTGGGGGGGCTCAGCTTCCCACCGGGACAACCCACAACAGAGTGGATTTTCTGTTCCTTCGACGGGGCCCTGGACATGCTAAGTCACTGTGTAACGATCACGGGGTGTGACAACACCCTCCAAATTTTTATGTGCACACAGCTGCTTTTAAACACTTTTTTTTTTTCTTCTTGTCTTCCTTCTGTAGGTTTTTCTTCCACTTAATCTTCCTTTCCTTTTCCAACGGTGCTGTTTCAAGGCATGAATAAGTACCTCCACAGCTTCACTGTGATGGTGCTGGAGACAAGCATTCCTGCTCCCAACCTGGAGCCTGTCCCTGCCTTTTGGCATTGTCATTTGTCCCAGACCTGTGTGCAAGATGGAAAATCGGTGACAACTGTGTTGCTGGAAATTGGGAGATCACAGTTTTTCCCGTCTATTGTAAGATTTCCTTGCACTTCTCTGCCAAAGACCTGGGCTTTCAGAAATCTCTGAATGAGAAATTCACAGCAGATCCTTTTATAAATGGACAATGGGTTTCAGTTAAAAGCAGGAGGCTGAACCAGTTTGCTGAAGGGAAAACAATGGGAACTAAAGTGTGCAGAGTACATGCTCACATTTTGAAAAGCACCTAAGAGACACGAAGCCTTAATTGAAACGTGTCACCATTCAGACACTCAGACCCAGATATTCCAGCACAAGGAGGTGAGTAATTCCCCCTTGGCATCACAGGACTCAGTGGGACCCAGTTCCCAGGATGACTGTTGTCTCTAACACTCATGTTCTTTGCCACCACATCCATGCTAGCACATTTCCACCAGTGGAAGAGCTGTGATTTACAGCAACAAAAAATCAAGCCTTGAACGCCTAAGTGAAATCATTGCTGGAATCAGGACTGGAGCCTTGGTGGTAGCCAGGGGCACCCAGGGGGAGAATTTGGCAGCAAGCAATTGATTACCTGGAAATCTCTTGCCACTTCTCCATTTTGCATTGAGGTTCAGTGTGTAGCACTGCCAGATGGTAGAATTAAGGATCTGCCCTCCCTTCAGACTGTCTTCACTGCTGTTTGGCTTCCAGACAAGTTAAGCTGTTCTCCTTTTTGTGACACTTTCGCTACTTCAGGATTACAAACTTTAATGACTTTCAATTCAGGACCATTGGCGTAGAAGCCAATTCAACTGCCAGCTTTCCTTTGGAGAATCTGTAGCTCTGTGTGACTTCTCCAGTTAATCACAGGGACTGGTACTGCTGGTGTGTGCTGCAGCGGACACGGGCTTTCAGCTGCCCCATCACACACCCTCTCACTGGGACCTGGGCTCCAGTGATGTGTGGAGATTTGTGCACCTGGTTGTGTCATCCTGAAGTGGAAGAGGCACAGGGTCCCACTGCAAAAAGGAGGTGCTGGGGAGCAGGGAGGCACTGTGGACAAAGGGTCATGGATCATGGAGGAGCAAGGTGTCAATGTCTTGAACATCCTCCCTTCCTGGGCGTTTGGCTGCCCAGGCCAGCTTGGCAAGAACACAGATGGTGGTCTTGAAGAAAGCTGTTGGGAAGAAAGCTAGAGGCTTCAGTGATGGCTGAACCTCTTTCCTCAGGAGCTGCCTTCCAGCTGGGGCTTTCATACTTGTCCCCAGCCTGAATCATAACACGGCTGAGTCACGGCCAAGTCACAGCCATGGCTGCACCTGTCCATGGGCCCCACTAAGCCAAATCCCGACCTGAGAACTGACTTCCTGACTTGACCTTGGCTCTGCATCATCACCATGAGCTTGCCTGATGACCTGGACTCTTAGCTGACCCCATCTACCATCCTTACACTTGCCCTGCGCGCCTTGCTCGGGTGCCTGGCACTGAGTCCCAGCTGACCCCCATCCAGGCAGCCACATGGCCAGGCTCAGCGTCGTTCCGTGGGTAAATGGATGGGGTTGATGTCTCGACCGCATTGCACTCGGACCCCCAACTCAGCCCGCATGATGCCTCACCCCTTCCTGGGATGTCCCTTTAAGAAAAGATTTCTTTCAATTTCTGTTCCAGCTTTCACTTCAGTCCTCTGCTCTCCCATGCCATGGATGCACAGATCTATCGCTTCAGGAAATGGACAAATTATATATTTTGGTACCAGAATCACCATTTTGAAATCACGGACATGTGGGTTCACTATTACTTGTAAGTCACTGGCCAAGCGGGTCCCGCCAGAGGGGACATTATTTGTCACTTGGGTTTTGTGGTTGGAAAGGCTCTGAGCAGCCAGGAAGACATCTCAGATGAGAACGGTTTCCTTAAGAAGCATCTGTGGCTTGTTTTGATCAGATAGATAGGTTTTGCCACCAAGGAGAAGGAGATGGAGGTGGGGCAGCACCAGCACTGCTCCCGACAAGTCTTCCTGCAGCTTGGTGGTTTTCCCATCAGTTGCACAGATGTGGGGCTGCCCGTGAGCAGTGGGAGCCAAGCCACAGGGTGGCAGGGAGAGCTGGGGGCCACTGGGGCACTTTCTGTGGCCACCAGGACAGCAAAGCATCTGTACAAAATCCCACCCAAGAAACAGCCTTCACTTTCTTTAAAGACAGCAATGGCTTTGCTCTCTGGAGCTTCTTCACTCTCCTTCTCTTCGCACTGCAGGGACATAGATGACATCGGCGTGGTTATCCGCAGCAGTGTGAATCTCAGCAATGCCACAGCACGGAGAATCAACTCGAAGACCCTGCATTTGTCTAGCCATAACTTGACGTGCTGCCTCAAGTGGGACAGCAAGAGGGACATGGATGCATTTGTCAGCAGGCTTACAGAGTTAAACGTCTTTGTGTCTGACATACAAAGGAGCAGCATCTTGCGCTCAGCAATGTATTAATTATTTTTTTCATTGAGAAAATTATGTTTTCATTAGAAAGGCTCTATTTTTACCTGTAACCAACGATTCCTCAAACCATGGAAATATAAAAATATTTGAAATTGTCCGTTCTTGCATAGTTGAAAGAAAAAATTATCCATCATCTGCTGCTTGCTTGGAAGATAGCAATGAAAGGGCACAATGTGTGTTGGAAAATTTAGGATGTGAACTACAGGAAATTGTCTTCAGCTTTGAAAATATAACATTATTTGCAACCGGTGCTGTGAACATTGCCTTTGGAGAAGCTCTATCTAGTAATTATTGGAAAATGGGAATGAATATTGGCTTTATCTCACACAGTGCATAGGCACTGCAAAACACAAAAAAGTTACCTTTTGATTTTGAATGTTTTGGAATGTCATGTTTTCATCTGCTTTTCTTCATTTACCAAGCTTTTTAGACTTCTAGAATTTAAAGATTTACATTTTTACAGATTTACATTTACTTTTACAGATTTAATTTTTCAAACTTTAACACATAGAACTGTGTGCAGAAGATAGCTTTTTCTAGATTCTGATGTTGAAAGGCTCTTAAATTGGTTTCTCATTATTAGACAGCATTGCTTTATATTCACTGAGGCTTGCCCAGTCATCGTTTTGCTTTTTTAAAGGATAACAAAGATGAGGATGATGGACTTTGGTTTTCAGGGAGCAATGTAGTTTTCCTTGCGTATGTTCCACTTCAAACCCCCGGTCTTCCCATTTCTTTTTACACAGGGAGCTTCTTATGTCCGTTCTTATCTCAGTGCACGGTAGAAATGACACTCCCTTGTCAGGAATGAAGATCTGCTCAGTGGTGGTTCAACTAAGACCAAGATATGAATCAGAATTGAACCCACTTGTAGTGTGGAGTTTTATGAATTAGCTGAAAAATAAAGGTGTTGTGAAATGTCACAAAACCGACAATAAGATGCATTTGAAGGAATACATCAAAGTCTGTCATAATTTAATTGTATTGTAGTCCAGTGGCAATATATAGTTGAGGGCAAACCATGTGCTGCATTAGGGACTTTTTCTCCTCTGCAATATCTCATGGAGAGAAGAGGCAGCACTTACCCTCCTGGTGATTGTCGCTTATTTCCAAGTGATACTGAAAGATACATTGATTCTTTGAGCAAATATTTTACTTCTGACACATTCCTGACCCAGAAGAGAAAATATCACCTCTAAAGAGCTCAAGACTTATTTACAAATGCTGGCTCTGTTTCAAGCATGGAGAAGATGCCAGGGCTGCCCCAGCAAGGGGAGTTGCTTGCCCTGCCATCCTTTGCAGGGTCACAGACGACGAGGTATACCTGGCTTGTAGTTGTTCCTTTCTGCCCCTGCTTGTCACCAGGGTTTATCCAAGAACACTCGGTTTTATTTCCACAGCAGTTTTGTGACTGGCAGAGGGAGCCTCTGCTGCGCAATACCTGCAGAAACTTCTGTCGAAGCAGCAAGATGCTGCTGACAAAACGGATCCCATCCCTTAATGGTCTTTGTAGGTATCAAAGGATGCTTTGTTAACAGACCAAAATCTTACTCTTGGGCTCAGAAGCAATGAAAGAAATGGCAGAACTGTGTACCCCAAGAGGAGGTTGTGCTGAATAGCTCATCATGCTCAATGACTCATTGAACACTTCCAGCTCTTCCAGAGGATCTTGGTCCTCCCTCACTTATCCCTGGTCTCCCTGGTGTGATTTCTCTGACCTTGAGTGATGTTGTTCCTCCTCTGTACAGATGCAATTTAAAGATACCATCTTTGTCATGGCCTCATGGCCCTCTGTGTCCAGCCATGATTTCTCCCCAGCTTTAAGCTTCGTGGTGCCTGAGTCACCTTGAGGCTGCAAAGCAAGCATCAGTCCCCCAGGTGGTTTTGGAAATGCTTCTCCCAAAGTTTGTGCAGATTGTAACATGCACTGTCCTGCTGTAGAAGGCCTGAATTCCACCCGTCAGCTGAACAGAAACAGCTTTGGGGTGTAAACATCAGGAGGAGGAGGAAGCATCTAGATAGAGCACAGCATCTTAGAATATCACGGAAAAGCAGCACAGAAATCAATGGGGTTTGAGCCTGGCATCCTCAATGCCCAGGCCCATCTCTTGTCCCCATGGCTCTCATCTAGCAGGTTTTCTATAGAACCTACTATGGACTGCATGTGTCCGTCGGGATGTCTGGGTTGCATGGGGACATCTAACCATGGTGGTGGTGCCGCAGTTACTGCTGGTCGGCAGCAGCGCTCAGAAACGTCGTGTGGTCTATAAGCAAGAACCCGTCACAGGAGGACACAAAGCTGGAGCAGCCAGTGCCACCTCTGATAAAAATCTTCAAAATGAAATAATGCATCGGGCTGAGAGGAATAATCCACACCTTCTCTCCCAGGCCGGTGAGGCTTAGCATGAACTCATAGTCTTTCCTCCCTCCGAAGCACACAGGTCATCGCTGTGCTCCTCACATCTGTCCTGAGCTCTGTGCACCGCATCCCGCTGGGCTGAGGCTGAGCTCTGTCATCGCTGGGTCAGTGTGTCTGTCTTCCCCACGAGCCAGACCCAGGTTCAAATGCTGCAGCTGGGAGGTTAATCAGCAACTGCAGAGGGAGTGCTAAGGAAAAAACACATGTCCCTTTCAATTATGTCTGCTCAAATCCACTGCAATGAGCGGAGGGCCGTAACACTCAATTATTCCCAGCAATCAAATTAAATTTATGCTCGTCATTAAAGAGTCACCATTTGCCCACGGCTGCCTCGTTGGGAGCTCTGATCACCGCTGCGTTATCATTGGGGGGTGGTGAATGAATTCTTGTGCATGCTTTATCCTCAGTCAATCTTTGGGGACATAATTTCCTTGCTTTTTAAAGCTGTTCTCATCATAGAATTTGGAAAACACCCCCCAGTCTGATGTATTGTAAAAATGACTTAGTGCATAATGTGATTTGTAGTCTAGAGGAGAAAAATCAAAGCACTCCAGCCTGTTTCCTCCTTTTAAAGCCCAAACCAGCAACGTCAAGTAGGCAGGAAGGTCTGAGCAGGCTGCGGTCTGGGGATGGCACCTCGATGACCCCCAGGAGCTCGGAGGCAGTTCTTTGTGTGATGCTGCACATACGATCAGGGCTCTGATTTCAACACCTCCTGGTTCTTGAGCTGGGCAAAACGTTGGGCTGAAACTTTTAGAAAGAAAGTACAGACTCAGCAACACAAATTGTTTGTGGGTTTGTCTTATTTTTGCCAAGTTCATGTTCATATATAAAATAATGATAACCCTGATGCCCAAGGAGATGATTTCATGCAGTAATGTTGTATCACTGCCTCTTCTCTTTCTTCATATAGTAACATTGGAAGCTTTTGGATAGCATCAGTCACATTTCATAGAGAAATTAAGGTCCAAAACATGAAATTCTTGCACGTTTCGTGAAAATTAGTATCTGGAAAAGGAGAGTACCCACCAGTATTCCTCCAGTAAAGGTTATAGATCAAACAGGCATTCATTAACACAGTAAATTACTGCAACAGCAGTTAATTGTCCGTTTCCTTCTTTTTTACAGTGAAATTCGTCCAGAAGCTACAGTAAATATTTTAAAAGTTGCAAAATGCCTATTATTCATTGGAAACACTAATTTAACCACCAGCCAACAGATTTTAGGACAAAAGAGTTAGAGATGGTGACTCAGTAGCTGACAGGAGCTTGTGGAAAACACCTTCCCTTGCTGAAGAAGGAGGCGAGTACTGTTCAACATCATCATTGCCTGAATGGCACCAAGCTGTGGGGGAGCAGCTGAAATCCTGGGCTGCTGTTCGGAGAGACATGGGCAAGCTGGAGGGACTGGCCAAGAGGATGTTGTGGGATCGGCCACATAAAGTTCAGCAAGAAACATGAATTCCTGGAGCAGTGACCCCTTGCACAGGTGCAGGCTGGGGACCGAGTGACTCAGGAGCAGCTCTGTATAGAAGGGTCTGGGGATTCTGGCCAACAAGCTGAACATGGACCAGCCATGTGCCCATCCTGTGTCGAAGGCCAACCACAGACCGGGCTGGATGAGCAAGAGTGTAGCCAGCAAGGCAAGGGAAGATTATTCTCCTCTCTAGCACTTGTGAGACCATATCTGTAGTATTGTGACCATGTCAGGGTCCTCCAGTGTAGGAAAGATACTGATGAATGGGGAGAGTCCAGGGTGTGGGAGCCACCAAAATGAAAGAACAGGAGGCAACAGGTACAGATTGCAACAGAGGAAATCCCATGCGGACATAAGGGACTAATTTTTCTCCACAAGAGTGGCTGAGCCCAGAGGTGGTGGAGTCTCCATCCTCGCAGGTTTTCAAAACTTGACAAGACCTTGACCAATCTGCTCCAACTTTGAAGCGAGCCCTGCTTAGAGCAGAAGGTTGGAGTAGATAACTTCCAAAGGTCCCTGACAGCCTAAGTCTTTTATGGTTGGTTTTACAATCAACCCATGATTCTTTCAAGCATGAGATTTGGCCACAAATCCATCTTGCTAGGCACCCCGTCTCCCAGGACAATTAATGTAGCTCTGTAATTTGGTGCAGCTGACAGAGGATGATGGATCATATGGGACTCATCCCCTGAGACCTTCCAATGCTGGTGCTCAGGGTGTTCTCAGACAGCAACCTCTATCCCCTGCAAGGACCTGGGCCCTGGCTGATCCCATCTCCCAGGGAGTATGTGTCCCTGTGGCACCATGGACAGTTTTGAATCAGGAACGCTGATGGTTTCCATGACCCAAACCACACTCCAACCAGGGGGCAGGCAGCTACTTGAGCTGCCTGTGCAGCACCCAGGACATTGCAGCGCCAGTTGAGGAATCAGTCCAGACTTGCACCATTTTACTAATTATTATTAGGAAATTAACTGTCATTACTCTAATTGCATATGGCAAAGTCTTGGTCTCTGTTGAGGCAAGTGGGAGAGAGAGAAGCCCATACTTTGTGGACCTTGTACAAAGCCTGCTTAGAGCATGAGAGTTGCAAACTGCAACGGCTGAGCTCAGCTCTGCTCTGTTTTAGCCTACTTTGACGGGACACCCAGGATCTCGCAGTGTGCCCCAAAGAGCAACTGCAAGTGAATCTGGATGCATCTAACTCTTGCATTTCCTTAGTGGCATGGGAAGTAGCTTTAACCATTCTCTTACATGAGATCATAAGCTTTCTGTAGCTCACGCCGTGGGGCTGTGCTTTCAGCAGAGAGAAAGCCAATATTGACAGTGCAACCGCCTGGCTTAGGGGGGGATAGCACGTCTGGGTGATAAATGGAGTTGAACAGGAGGATTTATGCATTTATGCATTAATGTTATTGCTATTGTTTGGCTGGAAAAGATTATCTTCTCTGCATCTGGACTAGTCTAATACTGGCCTGATCCTGTTAACCAGCTACCACAGATGTTTAGACAAACACACCCGTAATCTCAAAATGAAGAATGATAGAAACAAATAGATTTTCAAAGGTGACTTGAGCAAAACTGAAGACAAGCACAGGAAAGCAGGCCACTATCTTCTCTTTGGATTTCTTTCTAATGTAATTTTGTTTTCTGTTCATACAAAGTGGTTATGTTCACACAGACAGTTCATCTACCACTTTTTAATATATATTAGGTCACCTGGAGTGCAGAGGAAAAAATCTTTAGCCTGTTAAAATTAGAGCTGAATTTCTGCCTCACCTGGGAGACTGGGCCAAAATCTGTTCCAAAGTCCTGGCAGTTGACAGAATTGGACTTGGGTTCTGAGCTAAAGCATGGGCTAACTGCAGGGCTTGCAGGGCTGGGACCTGAGTGCATGACTCTCCCTTCCCTGCCTTCTTTACTCACATTCAGAAAAGGTCTAAACTGCTCCAAGTTTTTCTCAACTCTGCTAACCTCTGAAATTTTTCTGCCTGCCTTCTTCCTTGTTACTGGAAGAGCCCAGTCGCCCCATCATTGACATGAGCATGGAGCAGAGTATGTTTTTGGCATAAAAGCCAAGAATCTGCTCATTTTGGGAGGAACGGTTGTGCAGTGGTTACCTCTAAGTACTAAGAGGAGATGAAAAAAGTGCTGGGAGAAAGTTAAAAAATTACAGCAGATTCTTCCAAGGCTAGGAAACATGATGAGCCTCATTGATCTTCCACTCAAACCAGAAACAGAATAGGAAAGGATGTTTTTCATGAATCAGTTTCCTAGACAATTCAGTTTCATGTAAGACCAGTTGGTCTTGGGGTACCCAGCCGCCTGAGCTGGGAAACAGGGACAGGGAGCAGAATGAAGCCCCATAATCCAAGGGGAAATGGTCAGCAACCTGCTGCACCAGTTAGACACACACAGGTCTATGGGGCTGGATGGGATCCACCCAAGGGCACTGAGGGAGCTGGCGGAGGTGCTCACCCAGACACTTTCAATCCTTTATCAGCAGTCCTGGCTCACCGGGGAGGGCCCAGTCGACTGGAGGTTTGCAAATGTGATGCCCATCTACAAGAAGGGCTGGAAGGAGGATCCGGGGAACTACAGGCCTGTCAGCCTGACCTCGGTGCTGGGGAAGGTTATGGAGCAGATCATCCTGAGTGCCATCATGTGGCACATATGGGACAACCAGGGGATCGGGCCCAGTCAGCATGGGTTCATGAAAGGTGGGTCCTGCTTGGCCAACCTGATCTCCTTCTATGACAAGGTGACCGCTTAGTGGAGGAGGGAAAGGCTGGGGATGTTGTCTACCTGCACTTTAGTAAAGCCTTTGACACCATTTCCTACAGCATTCTCCTGCAGAAACTGGCTGCTCATGGCTTCGGCGGGTGCACTCTTCACTGGGTAAAAACCTGGCTGGACGGCGGGGCCCAGAGAGTGGTGGTGAATGGAGTTAAATCCAGTTGGCAGCCGGTCACCAGTGCTGTTCCCCAGGGCTCAGTGTTGGGGCCAGGCCTGTTTAATAACTTTATCAATGATCTGGACTTGGGGATCGAGGGCACCCTCAGTCAGTTTGCAGGGGACACCCGGTCGGGCAGGAGCGTTGATCTGCTGGGGGGCAGGAGGCTCTGCAGAGGGCCCTGGCCAGGCTGGAGCCATGGGCCCAGGCCCTGGGGTGAGGGTCAGCAAGGCTCAGGGCCGGGTCCTGCCCTGGGGGCACAGCAACCCCAGGCACCGCTGCAGGCGTGGGGAGGAGCGGCTGGGAGCTGCCCGGCGGGAAAGGGCCTGGGGGTGCTGGTCGACAGCCGCTGGACATGAGCCAGCAGGGTGCCCAGGTGGCCAAGGGGGCCAGTGGCATCCTGGCTTGTATCAGGAATGGTGTGGCCAGCAGGAGCAGGGCAGGGATGGTGCCCCTGTGCTGGGCACTGGTGAGGCCGCCCCTCGAGTGCTGTGCTCAGCGCTGGGCCCCGCACCCCAAGGCGGCCATGGAGGGGCTGGAGCGTGGCCAGAGCAGGGCAGCGAGGCTGGGGCAGGGGCTGGAGCACAAGGCTGGGGAGGAGCGGCTGGGGGAGCTGGGGGGGCTCAGCCTGGAGAAGAGGAGGCTGAGGGGAGCCCTCATCGCTCTCTGCAACGGCCTGAAAGGAGGCTGGAGCCGGGGGGGTCGGTCTCTGCTCCCCAGGAACAAGCGATGGGACGAGAGGGAATGGCCTCAAGCTGCGCCAGGGCAGGTTTCAACTGGATATTAGGAAAAATTTCTTCACTGAAAGGGTTGTCAAGCCGTGGCCCAGGCTGCCCAGGGCAGTGGTTGAGTCTCCATCCCTGGAGGTATTTAAAAGATGTGTAGACGTGGCACTTTGGGACATGGTTTAGTGGTGGACTTGGCAGTGTTAGGGTAGACGGGGCCATTTGGCTGGAGTCAGCACAGTACAGTGCATTTCAGCTACATCAACAGGTTGGTACAAGGCAAAAAAGATTTCGTTCCTCAGAGCAGGATTCTAGCTGCATAGTCTGGACCAAAATCTGGCTAAAAGGAACCGTGAGCATTTCCTGGCATGTCCCTGTTAGCCCTTTGCTGTTACACAATGATTTAAATAGATATGCACATAATCATAATTTACTCTCGCGTTTATCAATGCTAAATTTGGTCACTGTTGAATTCTGACAGCAAAATTGCTGTCATATTTAAAAGAACTGAATTTTAGGGATGTTGGAAAACCAGTTGTATTTAAGCAAGATAATAGAAACTGTATGCTGTTGAGGAAAATGTGACTGAAAAGAGCCCTGTTGTGCTGGGTGTGGCTAAGGAACTCCTGTCTTACTACTCCTTGTAGTAAGACAACAAAAAAATGGCCATTTGTCAGGTACAAAAAGTGGTTCTAAGGGAAGTTCAAGGGGCCTGCCCATGACCACAGAGAAAGACTGAGCAGCATCTGGACCTTAGTGTGGGTCTAGAGGACAGATCAGTGTCCTGCTTGTGCCATTGATATTCAAAATTAAAATATGTCATAGCTGTGGGTTGTTAAAACAATGGAAAACACACTCATGGTCAGTACCACTTAGAGGCTGCAGTGGGAATCAACTAGTATTACTGGGTGAGCAGGTCTTCCTGGCCTTGTGTTTAATAGTTTTCCACTACTTCCATGTAATGTCACTTGGGATCAATCTGAACATGTACAGACCATGTGGGTCTGGACTGGAGGATGGAGATCTGTCTGACTCTGTGGACCTTCTCTGTGGGTCTGGAAGGAGAGCTGTTCTCCATCAAACTCTTCCCCTGACCTCAGTAGTGCAGGTGGAGGAGCAGGATCTCCATGCAACCTACCAGGGCTTTGTGTCCCATCCCATTGGGATCAGGTTTTGTGGAAATTGTGGGGAAAAGGAGCTGAGCTGCCCAGGTCCTAGAATAAGAATGGGGCAGCACTGACAGCAAAGACATATGGAGGTCTCCAGTCCAACCTACCGCTTGGAGCAGGACAACTCCAACACTAAATTGGGTTGGCTATGGCTTTGCTGAGCTGAACCTAAAAAACCTCCAAGAATTGAAACCTCCTGCCTCTTCCATGACTTGACCCAGGGTTATACCATCCTCCTGAGGATGAAAGTTTTCCTAATGGCCATCCTGAACCTCCTGAGGCTGAATCTGTGGCTCCTGCCCCTGTTCCTTCACCTAATGCTATTGAGAAGAGTTTGGCTCCAATGCCAATTTCCTTTCAAGTATAGAATCATAGAATCATTTAGGTTGGAAAAGACCTTTAAGATCATTGAGTCCAACCATAAACCAAACCATAAAGTAATTGTAGGCTGCTACCATATCACCTCTTCACCAGGCGAACCCAGTCCAGCTCCCTCCACCTCTCCTTGTTGGTCACATGCCTCAGGTTCCTGACCATATTGGTCGCTCTTTACTGGCCCTCTCTGGTTTCGCCACATCCCTCTTGACGTAGGAGTCCAATACCAGAAGCAGTGTTTCAGGTGTGGCCTCTGTTGACCTACTCCAAGGATCCAGTTTGTAAGGTCCCCATAGATTGATGTCCTGCCATTTTGCATATCGTCCACACTCCCCCCCAGTTTTGTATCATGTGTGCATTTGCTGAGCGTGAGCTCTGTCTTGTTGTCCAGATGTTGAATGATGTGATCCCAAATCACCCCGGGGCGGGAACTCATTACCAGTCCCAAAGCAGACATCAGTCCATCGCTCACTGCCATTTGAGCCTATTTCCAACCATCAGAGAGCCGGGTTGCCCAGCCTGTTCTGCCTCAGCTTCCAAATGAAAATGCTCTGAGACATCACCTTGTGTCATCTTCTCCACCAGAATCGCAAACATGCTTATACACAAAAGTGCTCTGTCATTGCAATCCCTCCATGGATTCCCCACGAGCATCATTTTAGCTCCTGAAAATGGATTTGCCATGCTTTTCACTGTAAATAACTAGTATCATCCTCCTATTTTCCAAAGTAAAACTGCCCTCTGATTTTACTCTAGACGTGCACAATCATTTTTCTTTCCCTGAAATCCTCTTCTCGGGGGTGAACTTAATATTTTTAGAATGCAGTATTTGTAATTTGATTGAATGTTCTCAACCTGGTACTTGTGAACCCAGGTTTAGTCACAGTCAAAGGAGATGCACAGCTCACTTTTTGCTCCCTTACTAAGCCAACAGAAAACACTCAGAATGTTTTTTTCACTTTATGTGTTTTCTCATGAAAATACATATTTATAGTAGTTTGATATACGAGCTCACATGGGTAAATATACTTGCATAAACATTCAGATGAGAATATTTGCACAAGTAATTAGGACATGTTTGTTTTTCACAAGTGTTTATTTGGAAGAAAATGTTTTTCTACCAAATATTCATGAATAAAAGAGGTCACGAATGCAAACAAAACAATTCATGGAGATTAGTCTGCAAGAAGATTTCCCTGTGTGTCTGTAATATTTCCACGCACCTCTGGTTGCTATGTAGCCAGTCATCTGCAAAACCTGATGAGCTCTGACAAAGCCTTTCCAAGTATGCAGGATCATCTGGAGCACTGATGGAGGCATTACTATAGGTTCCCTAAAGCACTGAGCTTCAGCCAGTAATTAACAATAATAAGAAATAAGAATATTAATTATAATAAAATAATCCTTGCCCGGCATGAGACCCTGTGTCTGGGCTGACACCTGTTCTTTATCCTCAAGATGCCATTCCCAGTTAACGCTGCCTGAGCCCATTAAATTGAATCCAAAGGACAGGGCGCTATTGTGTTTCTTATAAAACCAGGAGACTTACTGCAAAGACGCTGCTTCAGTCTTCTCTTCCACTTAAGAGCACGCCTTGATTCCAGAGCTTCCTGACATGCTTCTCCCCCTTCATGTAGGAGCGCGGCTCAACCTTCGCGGCGCGATGCTGTGCTGATGGAGCCAGGTGCTCAAGGTGATGGGGCTGGCAGCAGGGTAGTCACGGCATTGCACGCTCTCACCCACGCTTCTGAGGTCTCGCATGCAGTGTCAGGGTGTCAGCTGGGTTCTGCTGTGTGATTCCACCCTCTTCCAGGTGAAAGAGGTCATTTTCACATGCATTTTCTTCTTCCTTCAAGGTGATAAGGAGAAGCATGACAGGATCTTTGTTCAGGATTTAACAATCATCTTAGCCTTCTCCCACTGCGGGTTTTTGAATCATGTAGACTGGATTTTCAAAGCAGATCAAAGAAAGACATTGGCCAGGTATCTGTGGGAGCTGGGTTCCACAGTTCTTTGAGGATTTTCAAAAACCCAAAGTAAAGGCAGAATTACCAAATATTGCTGCTGTAGGTTTGACCCCTTAAGACTGCATGAGACCATCATTGACTTCCTCCTGGTCTTCTCCCCCAAGAGCCACACTCCACCTCCCATTACTGCCTACCAGGCTAGCACCGGAGCTCCTGAGCATGCAGAAGGGGGATGCCAGCCCTCATCTGAAGCTGCTGAATGTTGACACAACCACAGAAGCTTACTCCAACAATTATAAAGAGCTCTTAGCAATGATGTGAGGACCTTGAGCATGCAAATAAGATTCAGGATGGGTCCTGCAACTCAAAGATGTGAAGAAGGAATGGGAGAACCTGACCTGAGGATGAACTGAGGGCTAATCTGGTCTGCAGGTATTCCAGCACTGTCCTCCACCGAGCAAAGTAGTTTGGATGAGGACTGGGGAAGAGGCTCCTACTTTGGTGGCTGAAGGAGAGATTGGAGTTGGGGTCTGTGGGACTATGGGTTCCTGGCAGCGTAGGGGAAGAGCACAAACAGGAGAGACCATAACAGTGTTGGCTTTCCAAGAAGGGGAATATCAGCTGGTTTTGACTCTGATGGTATTCATGGAAGTCTTACCAGGCACTGGCTCCAAATGGAAAGTGTCCAGGTAAGGTTTTCTAGAGTGATCCAAGGCCCAGGAAAGCTGTCTTACAGTGGTGTTACAACTGCTCAACCAAATTGTTTTAATAAAGAAATGAGAAAGATACAGCTCATAACAAATGTAGGTAGATAAATGGCAAATTGATTTCCACTGCATCCTTAACCTAGTAGTAAAACGCATAACAGGATCCACTGAATGGGAGCTGCAGCAAGGCAAATTCAACCTGGAAATAATTGTTAAAGCAACTAAACCCTGGTCAATTTATCATGTCTGAGCTCAGTCTCATGACATGGCGCTCAAATCTGTTTTTGACGTCTCTTTCCCAAATATCTGGTTGGATTCAAAAGAAACAGAGGTTTTCCACAGGAACAGCTGTTTGAATTTACTGCTTCTGCTATGCAGGTGCTCAGATGGGCACAGAAAAGCTTTGCTGGTGCAGGCAAAAGCATCCCTATGCCACTATAATTCACAGAGTTTAGCCTTTATAATGCAGGGCTATTTCTAGGGCAAAAGAAGACACTCTGAGAAAAGCAAGCTAATGCTAACATAAATGTTTCTATGCCCAGGTGCAGAATATTTTGCTGCTGCAGAATATTTTGCTGGTGCAGAAATATTCCCAAAGCATCACAGCCTTGGTGCACCACAGAAGCTTCTGGTCTGGCTGTGGTCTCACTGTTCCGTCTCGGTCCCCCCTGCCCCTGGCATTCATGGGTCTACAGCCCCCCTCCCGCTGTGCCACCTCCACACACCTCTGCTCTCCTTGAGTCACCTGGGGCAGCTCATCGTGGTAGAAATCATGGGCGATCGACTCCAATGGCAACTTCAAATGAAAGCAAACCTCAGGCAGCACAACACGCCGGATGGCCGGGGAGGGGGAGGCAGCCTGGCGTGACCTGTGCCTGCTGTTGCCGCTGCTGCCCCTTCCCAAGGAATTGGGCTGGTGTACCAAAAGGTCCTCCTAAGAGGCAAAGTCCTCGTGCTGCTCCTGCAGCCTAAGGTCATGGATTAATGGGAGTTACTGAAGTTTGCTTGACTTGGTGCCTGTTTTCCAAAGCAAACCTCATTTGCACAACAGGAAATTGTAGCTTTTGGGCCATTACTGGTTTTAGGAATTGCCAATATCCTCTGCTGGTGCCACCAGCAGCTCAGAGCCCATCTGAAAGCATCTCCAGGAGAATGATCCGAGCTCAGGCAGGGTGAACTGGAGATCTGTGCCCTACTTAGCTGGCGTATATATTTGTCAGTAAGTGGGACACTCAGTAACCTGAGATCTGACAGCCTTCAGATCCTGTATGGAGAGATGTCAATCATTCTGGCTTACATTAAACACCTTTCCAGGCATCTGGGCCATATTATAATACCCCAGCAGTGCCAAATTGTGAACGTGAACCACACATGCTAATCTCTTGATCCTGTCTTATTTCCCTTTCGGACAGTCCCTGAGGGGAGGAAAAAAAATGTCTTTTGCAAGCATAAGAAAATTGTAAGCCATGCGTGGGGGAGGGCGGAGTGAGCAGTCATCACCCTGTGTCTCCTCTGAGCCAAGTATGGATTTTTGCAATTGATTTGAGAGCATGTTTATGACCATTTTCACTCTCTGCCCTGGTAATAATCATAATGGAGACATCCAGTTAGCGATAAATGGAATTACGACAGAGGAAATCCTTTGATGCTTTATGTGCTTCTCAGTGTGCTCTATGACATGGTCCCACCTCCCCAGATGAGGTGGGACTGAGCTGGACCTGCTGGCCAAGAGGGATGGGGTAGTGATCGCAGAGAGGGCACTGATCGTCAGCTTGTCCTGCTCTGGGGCAGCATGTGGGAGCTCCTCAGGAGACACATGGAAACCACTGGGTAGCTCAGACCAACTCAGAGGTGAACTTTACATCTTAGAGTAGCTTCTGGTTTATTTTTCTTCTGAGAGTGAATTTAGTGAGGGTAGAGGACATTTTCTTGACAGTCCTAGGGATGGGATTCTTTGCATCCGAAACATGCTGGTATAACTCAGGCACACCATGCCCCTTTTACCCATGCAGCTCTCCTCCATGGCCCGGAGCTTAGGTCAACACAGAGGTATGAATGTACCTGGAGGCACCCCCAGCTCCATCTGTTTTTAGGCAAGAGCACAGTTACTTGAGCAAAGAATACAACTGCAGCAACAGGAAGCTTCTCGCACATCTTAAGGACACGGAGGTGGAAGAGCTTGGCAGCACTTTCTGAGAGATGCTCAGCATCCCCAGGGGCTTGGTAAAACCCTGCTATGTCTTCGGGAAACTTCTCCAAGAAGCTGCCTCTGTCTCATGGAGCACCAGAAATTGCAAACTGTGAACCACAGGGTATTCTCCATCTAGGTGGGATCCAACAGGAGGAGCTGGGCAGGCCCTTCCCAAGCAGAATTTTAGAAAATGAGCATACATTTGAGCCCTGCTACATCTCCCTTGCCACAATGACCTTCAGATGACCTTGCTTCCCAGTGTGAGAGTAGCAGCAGAAGTGGTTTCAGTCCACTGCAACTGGAATGGACTGGGCAGTTTGCCAAGCGAATATCTGCTGGGTTAATCACTGTGCAAATCTAATCAGGAACTGGAATGTGCCAGGCTCATTACTGAAATTAAATTCACCTCCAATTAAAGAGAGAGCTACAAGCTTCCATCATGCAGAGGTGCCCCCAGGCTGCCCCTCCCAAAAACAGCATCAAATCCAGTCCTGCTGAACTGCAGGTTTGCTGAGCACTGGAGGCATTTCCAGGTGCAAGGAAGTGAATTGCTGCTTGTGCTTTCCCCCGAGGCTGTGTAAGGAGTTTGCTGATGCCCTTAATAAGTCACCTTATGAGTCAGAAGCAACTTCAATGGTAGGATTTCCAAGGAGCACTTGCCAAGGGAAATCTGGGGACAGAGTAACTGGAACATCTCCCATGGCAGGATTGTTTCTGGGGTCTGTGGGCACCTTTACAAATTCTCACCTTCACATGCTGAATCTTTCCTTGGAACCTACGTGCCTTATGTCTGCAGTTCACAGCAGATTCACTCTGTCCAAATTAAAAATTGAACTTTGCGACGAGAACAACAAGGCTGCAAAGTCAAGCAGGTAAAAATGCAGAGATGCTGACTTAAAGGTTGTTCAAGCTTCATTTGCCTCTTTGGCTTCTACAGTTAGACTTGCACAGCCTAATCGCATCATCACCACTCTCAACATCATCTCTTCCTCCATCAGTGTTTCACCTGGGCATTATCTGATTTCAGGGAAGAACTTTTAATATATTAGGTCAAAATATGTGTCTGTAACTGAAATCCAGCTCTGGGCACTTGGAAGGGAATTCCTGGCCACCGTCTCTCCTCCAATACTCAAAGAAGAGAAAATCCACAGAGATTTGGGCTTGGCTTTCACCTGGAGATGGCCAACATGGATAGAAACCTTGAAGGCTTCCCATGCACATGTCCTTGTTCCTCCCACACCTCCCACTGCCTACTCTAAAATCACAAAATATAGGTAGGGTCTGAGCTCCTCCAGCCTCATGGCCGGGAACCAGCACTAGATACCACTGAGAAAGGAGCCAGAGTCAGGACACCTGAGTAGCTCCAGCCTGTGGCCCTAGGATAAACTGTCTGACCTGGGGATTGCAGTAGGATCCCCTGCTGTGTGCACCCAGGTCCGTACCTGGCATGATGATGATACCTCCTCAATGCAAGCGGCAGACCCCACAGGCTTGGTGGAAGCCATGCCTTGAGCTATGATCCAGGCTGGATGGTGGGAACTGGAGTTCAAGCAGAACAGAACACTTGCTCCAAAATAATATACCAACAGAAGCCTTTTATAACCTATTTATAAAAAAAACAAAGGAAATTTTCACATGAAGGCCTGGGTTAAACAGGGCAAGAGGGGGATCCCCTTTGCAGCACAGCGACAGCACAGCTGGGATGTTGGGGCATCCACCTGCGCTGTAAATTCATCCTCTGCTTCAGACCTGGGACCCCAGGCTCTTGGAAGCATCCCGCACCTCCAGGGCTCTCAGGAAGGTGCTCTGCCCTCCTCCATCCTCTGTTCCTCCCTCTTTAATGAAAAGCAATTAAAAATTATTTAGGCTTCTGGTGCCCCCTCTGCTAGGTGAGTGCCCAGTGGAGAGCTGGAGGCACAACTGCCCTTGCTCTCCTTGGGTACCACGTCCTCCAGAGACAACTGTTGTAACTCCAAATCCCTGTTCTAAAGCAAGCAGAAAAGATCTTTAAGCTGACATCTCCCACATTTTCCTTGAGGTGAGGGGACTGAGTAAAGAATCACCTCGCTGTCTCTTTTATAAATAGTACTTAGAAATTTGTCTCCAAAGAGAAAAAAAAAGTCTTTTAGAAATTATTGAAATGAAACATTTGTATTGTATCTGATTTTTATGCGCATTTATGGGGACTATCAGGTCTATCTATAGGATTTCTTTAGAATTAAAAAATATTTTTGGCTACCAAAGATTGATGAACCACCAAATTCAGTGTGGCTGTGCCCCAAGTCATAGCCTGGCTTAACTAAAGGAGGAGTTTATAGCCCTGCCAAGGTCAGGGTCAGTAAATCAGTTTTAATTTCATTTTTAAATCATTTTTAATTTCACCGGGATTAGCAAGACATTGAGAAACAATGTTTCATTTTTTTCCAGTATATAGGAAATTATATATATTAAAGAAAATATTTCATTTGCCAGAAAGAGGTTTCACATGGTGTCATTTCAAACTGGAGTATTGAAGCATTTCATTTTAGAAATGCTAACACAACGTCCATTTAGGGGATTTTTTGTTAATATAAACAACTGGTGAGTGCTACACATTTGCAGTAGGAACTGTTCAGCATTTAGGCACATTTCACTGGAGCCCAAAGCATGGCCTTTCTGGATGTCTGGGTCTTCTGGATCTGTGCAAAAGCCACAGGTGCTGAGCAGCACTCAGTGCCAGCAGAAGGAGACTTCGTCTTTAAACAAAACCTATTTCACTCCCTCACAGGTAGATGACCCCCAAGATGGTTGTGCCCAAATGGTCTGCCCAGTATTCAGGTGCTGGGTGGGTATTCAGGTGGTCTCCTCCTTGCCTTGACGCAGAGGAGCAGGGACGCCGGGTATCAAGTCCTCATCAGGTCTCCTGCGCTCTTTCTGCCTGACCCACTCCCCTACAACCAGGAGTGCTGGAAGCCAGAAGGATTATTGTGCCGTTTCGTTGCAGGCCTTTTTAGACCACTATAATTGCTTTGGCATTGTCATCTCCATGTGATCTGGCGAGGAATATTGTGCCTATGATTTACACGTGCCTGGTCTGATAGACACTGTACAAGCAAGACAGTATTGTGATCAATGAAATCTTTGAGTCAGCCTTGAAACTTGGCTCCTTGAGGAACTGGCTCATGACACTATTAATTTGCAACCTCAGGTGTAACCAGCACCTCTGGATTAGCTTCCAGATGGCTGAGAAATGTGTTTGTCTGCCCAGAGAGGAGTTGGTGGCAGGTTGGAGTCCTAGTCCTGTTCCCTTCTCACGACCTTTTTTTGCCTGCAGTGTCCTGCACACTATTTCAAGAGTGAAGGGGAAGAGATGGCAAAAGGCTCCCAGGCAGACACCCAGCTGGGGTCGCAACCACCTCCCTGCCTGCTGCAGCTCTCATTCACCTGTGAATAACATTGGTGAGGAATATCCTGGAGGACTTTTATACCAAGTCCCTGACTGGTACTTACTGTGGTGAGAAATTTCACCTATGATGGACCACACAGCACATGACTGCTCTCAGCATCATTTACTCCTAGTCTGTGCTTTTTTCAGCTTGCCCCTGCTCTCAGCCCAGGCCATGCCCTGGCCTCCCAGACACGTGGGTCAGGGGCTTTATTTTGCCTGCTTCAGAAGGCCCTGCCCTGCTAATTTCATGCTTGAAGTCTGCACAAGAAGTTTTCAAATGCCTTGGAGGTCCCTGCAAAATCCCTCCCTCCCTCTGTCCTTCGATCCTTTGCAGAGGACACTCCTGGGTGACTCTGGCATGGGGATGGACCTCAGGCCAGTTGCCAAAATCTCTTCTCTGACCTGTGTCCCTGCAGGGGTACTGCTGGGAACCATACCGTGCCATCCGCAGCCACCCTTCACTCTCTAGAGGATCACCTCGGAGAGCTGCTGGTTCTGAGGCTACAGGACCTCCTGAGATCCACCTGCCACATGAAATAACTTCCCCATCACCCCAGGGCCTCCTGGTGTGCCTTCTGCTCCAGGTCACTGCAAGAGTGTCTGACTCAACAGAAGTCACTGAGACCATCTGCTTTGGCTCCAGAGCTGCCCTGGAGAGCATGAACCATCCCAGCACCATAGAGCTCATGTCTCTGAGTGGCATTAGTTTCCAGAATGATGTCTGTACCAATTTAGGATGTAGACAGCTCTTGCCAGTCGTGTAAAGCACTCTGCTGGCTCCATTAAGTGCTGGATCGTACTCCTCTTGTAGGTCCCACTCTGGCCATGTGAAAGCAATAGCATGCACCTTTCCATGTGTTGCCAGCAGCTATGTGATGCATGGAAGTTCCCCTCCCAAAATATTCACCAAACACAGCTCCAGGGTGCACAGCTGGGATGTCAAATTGTCCTTCCCAGGGTCTTCATCACAGCTGGCTTTGTCTCAGGGTCTGGCTCTGCTCTCAATATTCACACCAAAGCTTTTTGCCTAAGTTCATGCAGGGAATTCAGAAGATGGGCAAGTTCATGGGCAGGTGTATTTATCTCCTTTGGTGCACCTCACACAGTATTTGTCAGCACCATATTTAGTCTGCTGAAATGTTACTGGTTTTTGCAGGATGGTTGGGTCCTCATGGAGTCTCCTCTGAGACTTTGGATCAAACTCTGTAGGACTGAGCTCTGATGTCCTTATTCCTGTTAAGTTATATTGCATGTCATAAGCAACCTATCAAGATTAGTTGGAGTCACAAAGTAAAATACTTCAAAGCCAGAGCTGGAAGATCAGATCTGGCCTTTAAATAGTTTTTATGCCAGTGGTATAAAGATTTAATTCCTGTTTGCCATTCTAGTATCTATTTGACAGCTTTCCATTCTTCCCTCCTTCCTTCCTTCCTTCTTTCCTTCCTTCCTTCCTTCCTTTCTTCCTTCCTTCCTTCCATCCTTTCCTCCTTCCTTCCTTGTTCCTTTCTGCTGCTCTACTGAATTTGAACATCACTCTGATGGGTTTTAGGCCCTTTGCTACATGAGCGATGTTCCCATCAGTGTGTGGGTCTCTCGCTGGGGTACTCATGCTGCCTCTTCCAGCCTGTGCTTGCTGTCTGACTGATGGATTTAGCTGAGGATCTCTTTGCAGAGGGTGTTAAGAGGCAGATACCTGCAGGATCTATTCACAGCTCCCAAGGTAATTGCCTGAAATGCCTCTCTTGAACCCCCCTGGATCTCAATGCCTGTTTTCCCTTAGCCACATTCCTCTGGGTTACTTAGCACTAGCTATCAGTAGCCTCTTCCCTTGTGTGCTCTGAGGTGGCTTTTCCAGCATGGAGACACTAATTCCCTCTGTCCTCTGGAAATACGGAGATCCCCATCCTGACTGCTTATTGCATCTGGTTACCTGTTTGATCCTCTCCAGGTTTCAATCCTAAACCCAAGCCCTGCACAGCTACCGTTCATGTCAGACCACATGGGGACTGGTGGTCACCCTCTTCTTTAGTTGCTGTCTCAGTTGCACGGTGGAGCTCTGAAGGAGGGCTTGTTCGTGGGATAGCTGGCTGCCAAGGGTCAGAGGCTGTTCCTGTTCCCTGCCTGCCAAAGGGACAGTCCTGCCTGAAGTAGGTACGCTTGTACTCTGCTCCCATTGCAGCTTGCACTGACAACTTGACAAATTTCTGCGAACATCGGAAATGTTCAGGAGCTGCAAGTACAAAGAGGAGCAATGAGGGCTCAGGTGAACTCCTGCCACATGTTAGCAAATAAACATTCAAAGAGCAAAGCTGCACTGCTTGCAAGCCCTGCTACAGGGCTGCGAGGGGAATCTGGAGTGCAGGTATGAGGTGAAGCCCAAAGAGCCTTCCAGTGGGCTGCGAGGGATGCAAAGACCTTGTTATGGAGCAGAGAGCTCAGCGGTGCCCCAAGGGTTAATTAGCAGCATCCTTTGCCTTTGGAGGTGTTCATCTAAGTGCTTCTTCTTGGAGGGCCAGCCATCTTTGTTGCCTAGATACAGCCTTGCCGGGGCTTTGAGGAAGGTACCTGGAGCTTCATTAGAAGAGGATGATAGTGGGATTTTCAGATTTAGCTGCACTATGTAAATTATTACCCGGGGCAGCCCTGAGGCAAAGCGGCTGCCTGTTACTATCAGCCACACATCACATCCAAGCGCTGACAAGACAAATAAAGGTAATTGTCTCTCTCCCCTTAATCAGGAGGACGTGATTAGCTGGTGGAGGCCTTGGCCAGGTGCTCACCGGCATTACCTGCCCAGCAAAGTGAGCATCCCTGCAGACACAGGCTGGGGAGCGAGGACCAGCCAGGTCCAACACCCTTCAACTGTTGGAAGTGAGCAGCAAGCAAGCAACCATCTTTCATGGCTTGGAGGAAGGTTGCAGGGAGTATAATCATTAGAAAATAAAGAAGATCTGAGGAAATGGTGGTTTGTTGCAGTTTTTTGCCATGTTACATGGGCCGTACCTATGCTGGGAGGCTGCACGGCCAGCTCATGGAGTAGGGACATTCAGTGCTGAACCAGCAGCAGTGAAAGCCGAACTGTTGAATTGTTGAGCGAAATGCTAATTAGATGCTTTCTGAGACCATTTCTTCCACTCTGATACCTAACAAATATCTGAGGGAATTATTTCATTAAAAAGCCAACTTTGGCCAGTGATAGTATAGGCAATGATCCTGGTTCACACTCCCTGTGGCTCCCAGCAGGACCAGCACAGCCCAAGGGGCATTGCAGCATCTCTGTGTGAAAATATGGAGAAAGGAAAGACAAACTTTGATGGCTGTGGGCTCATAGCTTTCTAAAACCATGTGCAACTGCTCTTTAAAGTGCTGAGTAAAAGGCTGGACCTACACATAGAGCAGTAACCCCTGATCAGTGAGCTATAAGTGAGCCAGACATAAAGGACTTGTTCCCATGTGTGTCTACCTGCCCTTGCTAGTGCCTGAATTCATGTTTGACCCTGAAAACCTCCCTTAGCTGCTGGACCCAGGGATGCTGTAAGGCCTTACAGCAGCATCAGCATGGGTGCAGCTCCTTGGCACTGAAGGCTCTGCTCTGGCATGCCTGGCTGGTGTCACTGTCCACATCTGTTCCCACAAGGTCCACATCTGGGAACACCTTCCTCATCCCAACTATGGGTGCACCAAGGGAGCAGCAGCGTCTTTGGCCACAGTGATGCCCATATAAGGGGCTGGAGCATGCCCAGGGCATGGGGGACCAAGGGAAAGGGAGCATCTCATGGATTTCTTCTGAAGACTGCTTGGGAGGGAGGATGCTCAGAGTTGCAGGGGTCCACTTGCTTGGTGACTACGTTAGCCATGAGGCTGTGAAGTTATCCTGCAGCTCTCCTTTCCCAGTCTGCGGTGTATCTGATGTTGCTGATGCAAAGTGAGGGGTCACAAAGGGATCACTACAAGAGGCTGAGGAGGACTTCTACCCAGCTTGGGTAACTGAGCTCAGAAACAGCTCTGGGGAAATACAGAATTTTTGGGGGAAATACAGATTTTCTGAAGTAGGAGATATATGTCCTTGGTGGCTCCATCCCACAGCACTTCTCCATCATGCTCTCTGCACCCATGGTGAGTGAGATGCTCTGGGAGATTTTTCCCTAAGCTGTGAAGCAACAGGACATCCTCCTCCTCCTTTTCGTCCTCCTCCTCTTTAAAGGATAAAGCTCCAGTGAACAGGGCATGGATTCCCCCACACTCTCCAGTCCCTGCTTCTGCTCACCATATGACCTAAAGACAGACAAAATGACATTAAGCAGAGCCATCAGCAAAGTAAATAACAAACCACCCTTGCTCTCTGCTCGTACCTTGCCTCAGCAGGAAGCTGCCTGCTGCAGTCTGACTCCTGATGTAGGCTTGAGAAGGGGGGGTGGGCAGGAAACAACGGCAGACAGAGCAACAGCCTTTTAATTAGAAGGCAGTGCAGATAATTGTGACGGTGATATATGTTTTCATTAGAAAAGAGGATGTTGTGCAGTGGCTGTGCCAGAGCATTTAGAAGCTCCTCCTGGCCTGGGAGTGAGAAATGGTCTGCCCTGACTTCGCTGAACACTTCCTTGGGCATGCTGGGGTGGAGGGTCCCTGCTGGGTGTGGGATCACCTGAAAGTCAGTGCTGATGACTAAAATCTTGTCCCAGGGCAGATGCTGGTGGAAGGGTTTGCTGTGCCCTGCAAAGGCTGCGTGCTCCTGCTTTGAACCTGATTTCAGAGCTCTGTCCCCCACCTGCTTGCGAGTGAGCAAACCTGCACATCAGCCTCCGTCACAGTGACAATGTACGTCAAGGTGAGACTTACCTCTACGTGCTTGAACCTCGCTTGAGTGCCTTCCAAAGATGCAAAAGATTTCTGAATGTAAAGAAAAAGTGCAAATCCTGCTGGCCACTAGTGAGACACTGAGACATCTTTCTATACTGGTGCCTCCCCTGCCATCGCGAGCACACGCAGCCACAAGTGCTTGTGCTGTCTAGTGCTGATGGTGACAACAGGGCAAGTTGGGATGGCTTTCAGTGTGAAAGTCTAGGATATTCACCCAGAGATTATGGGACTTCTGAGTACTGATTAAACAAGAAATATATCAAGCATTTGAAAATGGTTTGATTTAGAAATGGAGTATCTTGGTACCAGATTTAACATTTTCAAATTTATTTCCTTTCTCTTGTTGCAGTGTATCTCATTAATTAAGTAGCACAAGTTCCCCAAACTCCTGCATACTTATGCTCATTTACATCTCAGTCACTGGCTTCATTAGGATATTTTTATGCAATTAGAGGTCTTAATCTCATTTCTTTGCCTTTCCCTTGGAAAGAACTTAACACAGAGTGATCCCTAGCAAAACGAGTAGACAGCTTGTGGTGGTTTCAGCAGGGACTGACACTGCAAGTCATCCTTCACAGATGTGGTTTATGAGCCCATTTGCACCTTCCACCCTCTGCTTTCCTCCACCTATAGCCCTGACAGCGTTTTGACCTCTTGCACTAAAGGTTGTGCAAGAGTTTTGTGATTTGTTCTTATGAATTAAAGTGGACAACCACAGCTGTGTCTCCTCCATGCTGTGAGTAGAGTTTTTCATTTTTATGGAGTGATGACATGTTTTGTAAGGTGACTTGTCCTGACACCTTCCTTGCTGTTGTTTAGAGACACCATTTTGTAGTAGGGTCTTGAACTTCTGAATCAGAAGTGTCAGACTCATGAGCTGATAAGGCCAGCTTACACCAGGATTGATGACAAAGTTACTGCTCCCTGAGCATCCTCTCACCTGCTGCATATAAATCAGTTTATTTCATTTTGCCTTAAAATGTAACTACAACACACATAATGTATGATGCAATGACTCACCACCGGCCCAACCATCCACGTGCTGGGAGTTCAGCAGAGCAGTAACCTTGTCCATCACTCCATGAGAGCCAGGCCACCTCTGATGTGGAGCCTGGAAAGCAGCCTGCTTCATCAGTGGACCTGAGTGCAACACACTTAACTGAATTCTTATCAATTCTTCTCAAAATCCCACCATGCAGTCAGTGATGCCAGCCTGGGTGACTTTCTGATTCAGGAGGTGCCAGCAGTGCTGGGCAGAGCTGCCTGTAGCCACCGTGCTGAGCTGCCCTAGCGTATTCACTGCATACAGCATATGTTCGAGCAGCAAAATCAGAGACTGGAGGAGGTGAGGCTGGTGATTTTGGCACGTGTCCTGTCTTCAGGGCAGAAAAAAAGACATTGGATAAGTGTCCTTTAATTTTTAGAGCCTGGCACAGCAACACAAAACATCTTTCAGCACCTGCTGGAAATGGTTGTGATTAACTCCCTGTGGTGAGTGGGAGACTTCCAGTTCTGGTCTTTTCCTGAACAGAACCAAGTCCCAGCCTGGCAGCAGCTGAGCCAGGAGATACAAGATGCAGCATGGCCGTTGTCCTGCAGCCCCTTGCGCTGGCAATGCTACCCGTCTTGCCCATCTCATCCTCTTGCTTTTCTGCTCCGCCAGCACCCTGGTGTTTTGATGAGCAAGTGTTAACTGGGATGAGCCTCCTTTCCCCCCTTGCTGAGTGCTTTGTGCCAGCCCCTGGTGCTGATGATCTGTGGCACAGTCCCAGGTGGAGCATCAGGACACAGCTGTCATCTCAATGCTGAAAAACGGTATCGCAGTGCCAGGCGGGTTTCTGCAGGGATCGGTGCGCAGCAGAGGTTTAGTAAATTGCCTCCCTCTTGTGGTGGCTGTGTTGCTTCATAAGGTCAGACATGCTTCAAACACTGATGGGTTTTGCATGCTCGGCCTTCTACATAGCATCGGAGGAGGAGAGCAGCAACCCTGGGCAGGTGGAAATCCCAGGAGCTGTTGCTGATGAATAGCATAAGTCCATCAGTGATCCCTGCTCTGCTGATGGCAGTGATGGCACTGGTGAGCTCTGGGAGGTGATGCACGACAGGACTAAACCCCAGTCAGAGCTGGAACAAGCAGGTGAGAGGAGCTGAGCTTAAAAGCTGACAGCAAAAAATTAGATCAGAGGGCTCCAGAAGTCAAAGGAGATTGAGTCTGAACATCACCCTCAGCTGCAGATCCTTGCGGAAATGCAGGAGCCATTAAATAACAAAACAAAGCCAGATACAGCAAGAAGGAAATGCGAGCCGTCTGCCAGGGGTTGCACCGAGAGCAGTGATGGTTAAGGGCGCACTTCAGAGGAGATCACAGAACCAGGCAAGCAAAACTGGTAACAGTTTGGCAAAAAAAACAAGCCAGATCTGGCCTATATTAAATGTGGAGCTGAATGTCCCTGAAATAAGTGTCCTGCAAACAGGGAATTCTGCAACAACTGCCACAGAAAGGAGCATTATGCAAATGTATGCAAAGTGATCAAGGCATATGTAATCACAGAACGTGACAATGCAGATAGCAGGTGAATTGTTCACTGTAACAATGTCCTAGACAAAGGAAAGAAAACAGTGGAGGAATTAAATGGAGACCCACACGCTACTAAACTCAATCAAGGCACTCGAGTGATGTGCGGGCAGAGTGAGGCAACCCAGAAAAGTGAGAATGCAAGTCAGAAAGGAAAACAAAACCCTGAAAAACAAAGTCAGAGGGAAAACAAAGAGAGAAGTTACCAGTGACAGGGACATAGTTTGCAAAATGTGTGTTTACAAGGGGTGGGCCCACTTGGATGCAGGCTGACTTTGGGGATTGCAAAGATTTAAGGCCAAACAACTCTTAAGACATTTGTTTAATCAATGAGGCAGCTGGTTGTGCTCCACCCTTTTGCACTGAAGAGATCAGGTTTTGCAGGAACTAAAATGCAGAGGAGATGGCATTGTTCCAGAAAATGGCTGCTTTATGGTGGCTGGATGCATGGAGTGATGGCATCAGGAAAAGGTTGTGTCCATCAAAAGCAACCTCATATAGGTAAGAAAAGATACCAGCTCTCGAAGCACTAAGCCTGGAAACAGCTGCAGAACAGCAGCTCAGTGGGTTAGGTATCCAGAAAGTATCCTTTTCTCATCAAAGTACCAATTACCCTACATTTAATGGGTTTCACGTCCTGAAATGGCCCCAAGTGTGTCCTATTCGCCTGTGCTTCAAAAACAAGCACCTGAGATGTCTTCAGGAAGTAAGAATATGCAGGAAAAAAACTGGAAAAGTAGTGAAGAGCAATACCACAGTGTAACCAGTCAGCCAAGGTCCTTGGGGATTGCATGATACAGGAAGGATAATTATGAATTTGTGCATTGCTATATGAAGATTAATTAATGAATGAACAGCCTAGGGACTGGTAGCCCTAATCTTAGGCAGGGTGCTATCACATAAAGCTCTCTATAAACAACAAAATAGAGCAGAAGACACACATTGCCCAGAAGATTCAGCCTACTCAGGAGACAGAAGGGAGATGTCTGCAGATCAGCGCCCAGTTAAGGAGGTCAGGTGGGAATGTCACCCCCGAGCAGGGCGCAGTGGTGCAGGAGAGTGTGTTTTTGTGCTGCCTGCCCTGCTTTGAGGACTAGACCCCAGAGTGGGCTCTTGGGGTAAAACACAATGCTACAGGAATTAACTTATGCTTCAGTATTACGTGAGCTGTTGAAAGCTGTTCTGATGCCAGCCAAGCTGGGCTGGTGGCTGGAGAGGGTATGTTCCAGTTGCTTCCAGGGCTGTGATTCAGATGGAGGAGTGGAAAGGACATACAAAGACAGAGAACGAATTGCCTGCTGTGATGCCATGGAAGCAATGAAAGATGAAACCCATGCATAGGAAAAGTCAGGAACAGAGTAGGACAGAGAATGATACAGTGTGCATGCTGAATTCCTATAGGCACTGGGAAAAGGTTCTGCCTCGAAGCCTCAAAGCCAGGGCCAGAGATGTAGACATCCCCAACCTCCTCCTCTGTCTCTCAGGGCCTGGGTGGTGCTGCCTGGCTGTTTGTGACTTGTCTGGTTCAGGTGTAAATGCCCCATATGCTGAGCATCCACCATGTGTTTTAAGAGAGTCTCTAGACCAGGTTGCCAGGAATGCTCCTTTGATTGAAGATATTCAAACTAAAATTTCCTTCTCTATATTTCATCCTACCTCTTCCATTTGCAAGTTCAAATCCTTGCAAACCAAATCCCCTCAGTTGTGTTTGTGGGGCAGAACAGATGATAGAACCAAAGCAGCAGAGGCAGATGAGCTCCATGACTTCACTGACAGCAATATGGACAATATCTCCCTCACTGCTGCTGCAGGAGTGGGGAAGAGGGAAGAACCAAGTATGACACAAAATCTTCCTGCACAGGGAAGGGACTGTGCTCTGAGCAATCCTACCACACATCCTAGCACTTTCTCCTGCATGTGAAACACCTGCTATCCCCACCATAGTGTGGGCACCCTGGAGCTTCTTGTAGGCTCCCTGTTGCGTGCAGAACGGGTATTACTGGAGACTTTCTGAGAAGACTTCCAGCAAGACAGAAGTGCTGTTCCCCTTGATGACCTGAGAGTATCTGGGATCAGAGACAGCATCAAGTTAGCGTGTCAATGGTGGGTTGTCGGATGTCATTCCAAGAGCAGTTCAGCTAAACTGACTCTAGAGTTCAGCAAGGAACAGTATGTTGACATGCTGAAGCAGATACGTCGTGAAGGACCTGGCTGTCGTCCCAGGGAGCATCTCACGATTACCCTTTCTAAGGTACATTGGTCTATTTGTTTCATCCATTCAGCCTGGCCATTTCCTTGAGGATAACACAGTGAACGGGGGCCAGATCAAATCAGGCAGATTTTGCCCATGCCCAGGTACTCCTCAGCGGTAAGGACTGCTTGCTCACTTGTTGGCTACCACAGCAGCCAGTAGTCCAGGAGTCTTAAACAGGTGATGAAGAGTAGGGATTTTTTCAATACTTGTTGGCAATGAGGCCAAGGTCACCACAGACCATTTCGAGTAAATATCTGCCACAACTGGAAAGCTCTTTCCATGGAGGACTCAGCAATAACAATATGGACTGTGGATGTGGCTTCTTGAACACTTCCATGAAAACACTGGGCACATTTCAGGCAGGTGATGAGCCTCTTCACATCTCTCTGTGGTGAGGTTGGTTTTGGGCCATCAGGAATGACTTCACATACACAGTTCCTAGACGTGTTTTAAGTAAGGACCAAGAAAATTTCATCAAGAGTAATAACAGAGCTTCCTTTTAAAGCAGCCTTTAAGGACAGAGCACTCATGTTTATGAGTCAAAATGATTTAAACCATACAGGCAGTTTCTCCAGGGGTCAGCCCCATCACTTCCAGTTGAAACACACATCAGACTGGGACCAGGGCAGTCATTTTTACAACTTGGTCAATGAAGATGGGCAAGTTAGGGAGAAGCTATTCTACAAAAACTTCATCTGGAGGTGGAATGACACGATCTCACGTTCTCGGCATCAGCCAGCACAGTGCATCAGCATTGGCAATCAGTTACCCTGGCTTGTAAACAAGTGTGTAATCACAGCCCTCCACTGCAGCATTCATAGGAACACACCTGGCAAGGTAGGCTTGTTTTTAAAGAGGCACCCAAGAAATAGCTTTTAGCCTGGCAGATTTTGATTGCACCTCCACAGATGTAATTATTGAATGCCTTGATTTCATTAACCATAATGAGTTCTTCCTCACCCATTTTTCCGTAGTTTCATTCAATGGATGGCACAGTGCTTGCACAGTAAGTAACAGGTCCCTCCATCCCACCTGGCGGTGCATGACTCAGAATGGCTTCAGTGCCACAAAGTGATGCAAACACATAGCATAGCCCTCTATTATCTCTTTTCACCCAGATGAATGAACCCTGAATCAGATGTCAATGACTGCTTGACATTCTTGGAGATCTCTGCATGCTGGTGAGTTTATCTCCATACAATTTCCCTGTTGAGAAAGCAACAAAGGGCTTCAATGCCTGCTGCTCTGTGCAATAGGAAGCTGTGGTAGAGGTTGAGCAATCCAAGGAATGCTTGAAACGCCCACTTGAGTTTTGGCTCTCTGGAGCCTCGTGTTTTGCCTTTTCTCCTCGTTCTCTTGGGTAGATGTCTGTTTCTCAGTTCCTGTCACTTGGCCTGTTTTTGGCAGGATCCTCCTCTCCTTGCCAGAAGCCCAGTGCTGTGTTTGTGGAGCAGAGTGCACAGGATGGAAGCGGAGGAACAAGCACTGGAATGCACATGAATACTTCACCAGCTCTTGCTACAACAGGAGAAAGGCAGGGAGAGAACTAGCCATGACATGACATTGTCAGGACAAACAGAACAACATCCTTTGTGTGACACAGTGTCTTGGGTCAGCATTAGCATAATTCAAACCTTTTATCTGCACAGGTCACTTTTCGTTTCTCCTGAGCCCTTGGAACCATGTGCACAGTTGTCTCATTACTGTATTTTACTCAAGAGCAGCTCACTCAACTCACCCAGAGCTCTGGTGGCTGCATACCCTGACAGTAACCAGGTGGTAAGCATCTCATCGTTTGAAACCATGATCTCTGTGGAAATCATAGTTTTAGATAGTTAAGCAGCTCCCTCCTCTAGCCTGCCATGGGGAGCTAGCCCTCCAGCAAGGCTGTGCATGTGGATGCTGCAGGTATCTCAGCCCAGAAACCCCCACATGCAGAGAGTACACCTGCAGGTGGAATTAAGGGGGGCAGTGGTTTGCAGTGATTCATGTCATTGCCACCCTGCCGGGCTGTTGTGCCAGCCCTGCGGTAGTCACACCAACACACCTTTCAACGGGAAATGGACAAGGGGTGAGATACAGACTCGTGATGTCTCCCAACAGTTACATTTTGAAATCCACATGTCAGAGCCTAGCCTGAAACTTTAGGAGTCTTCATATGCATTTCTGCTTTTCTAAACCATGGCCTCAGCATCAGACCATAGATGATACTGGCTCAAACCACCTCTCACCAGCACTGTGCATGGGCAGGATGGGATATGCTCTGTGTTTTACTGGATCTGTCGCAACTCTGTCTTTGGTGCTGTGAAAAGGGGACTTGTTCCTGCTGGAGACACAGGATGGGAATTGTCTGGTGCTATAATTCCACCTGGGAGGTTTGTGAAGTCCTTTCTACCAGTGTCTGGTGGGAGCTGAGCTATTGCTGTAAGTCCTGTACATCCTTCCTCCCATGCTGCTTTTCCAGATGAGCACATTTGCCTGCTCATGACCAGACCATGACCATAGCTGGCACCAGCGGTGATTGAAACACCATCCACAGAGGGAACGGGTCAGCCCAGCCCTGTGCAGGCTCTGCCTTTGGGGAAGGCTAGAGGTGATGGACATGTACTGTGAGCTCCAGGATCATTTCCCTGCTCCCCAAGCTGAGAATATCTCCTAGCTCCTGGTTTGGATGAGACAGAGGAGCTTTGTGCCCCTTTCGCACCTGGCTGTGAACTAAAGGAGCCATGGCTGTGGCAGTATTCCTGATCTGACCAGCCCGGAGGAAACCCAGCCCTGCATCTCCCTTCACACTGAGGGGCTGCCCTTGGGAGAGAGCATCCCTGGGAGCTGCCGGAGATGGGGAGTGTTGCACTGACACACACCGCAGGCAGAAAACCCTTCAGAAGAGCGCGTTTTGCAGGACAGATGACTCTCTCCCTTCTCTCCAAGAGCTCTGCAGGGGCTATCTCTAGCGTGCGGGGTGCCTGCAGCCTCTCCACATTTCCTGTTTTCATTCCAGTATCTGCAGTGCTAACATACCGCATGCCTCGAATTCCAGCCCTGACGCACCAGGAAAAGGGGCCAAGGGCAGATTCATGGGAGTCTCGGAGCCTTTTGTGCCCTTTCCCCAGCCAGGCTGGGGATACTGATAACTCCCTGACTCCTTTCTTCATCCTTTTTCTTCCTTTCTCTCTTCTAATTCCCAGAGTTGCTGTGTTATCCCTCAGCACTTTAATGCTGCAGTATTCTTCTGACAGAGAAGGGCATTGATCTGCCCTGCTTTACTAAGGGCAGCAGCTGGAAAGAGCTCCCTCGCTGAATCAGTGCTGTTAGTCTGGCCAGAAAGTGTGTACAAAAGATTGCTCTGATGTCCAAGAGCTTTTGCAAAAATGTGGCATAGCCAACATAATACCATTTCCCCATTGCAGTGATAACTTTCTAATTCCTCCCTCCTAATGGTATAAGTCAGGAGTAAAACCCTTAAGCCAGTGGAAGGATTGTCTTGGCAAATATTTAATAACACTGTTTTAAGTGCAGTGTCAGCCAGATCCATCCCTTCTGTGCCTTCCCTCAACTCCCAGCCAGCACTGATGCACAGTACCCAAGACACACAAAACATGCAGACTTGGCAATTCGTGACTTAAGGGACACATTCTGCTCCTTTTAATTCCGGTGGTTAGTTGAGGCCAGATGCTGACAGCAGAAACCGTAAGCTGTGGCCAGTCTGAAACCCAAGCAACGTGCAACAGCACAGGAAAATATTTCCAGCCCCGTGTACAGCACCTGCCGTTGGCAGGACCCGCTCTTATCCTACCTGCTGCTGGCACCCATGGGGGATCGTGGCTAAGCCATGGCAACTGCAAGTACTGGTGGCATCACCCAAGGGATTTCCTCCAAAAGCCATGCCATCCTGCAGGTAGCTGTCTTTCCCACCAAGGATGGTGACAGGGGTGCAAGAGCAAGCAAAAGGAGAAGCAGTAAATTTCCACCCTAGGTGGAGCTTTCTCCACAACCCCCCTCCAGCCCTGCCCTTGGCTTTGAGCTTGCAGCCCTTCTGGGCCAAAAGAAAGCACCTCCACAATATTATGTGCCTACTGCCCGCTCCTCTGTGACTCCCTGCCTGTCCCCTCTCCCAGAGGAGAGGAGCAGGGTGAGGAAAGGAGGGAGACCCCAGCTCCAGTCTGCTGACCGCATCGGAAGGGAGGATTATCTCTGTGTGTCACAAGCGGGAAGCCAGAGGAGCAGCAGTGAAAGCCCACCAGGCTGCATAGCAGTAGGCAGATGGGGCTCCGGTATGCCAGCAGACCTCAGCCCAGCCCACAGCGTTTAGATTTCCAGCCTGGGATCAGCTGGCATCCAAAGATGACTTCTAAGGTGTCTCTGCAAGATAAGATAACCCATGAGAGCAGGCTTCAGTGCCAGGGCAGAGGCCACACTGCTCCGAGAAGTGCGTTACGGGTGTAAATGGAAAACCTCCTCTGCGGCAGACGAGGGGACAGAGCAGCGGCAGCTCCTGCTCAGGGAGAAGGTGCTGCAGCCACTGCCCAGCCCCTGGGGAGGATCCTGGACACAGCAGCCAGAGGCTTTGTGGGTTCACCCCAATTTCTCTGAGCATTTCAGAGCCCATTTTAGCTGCACTTCTGTGGTGGATTCCTTTGCTTAGGGCTTTTGATGAAAACTCCTGGTTTTCCCTGTTTTAAAATCATATTATCTTCCCACTGAAACAGCAGCTTGAGCTGAGAGGTTTAAAAGACAAACACTGTCTCTCACCACATTTTAATTATTTAATCAGGGAAAGGGCTCTACTTTGTCTTACTTTTACTCACTTAGAGACACAGGTAGTTTAAAGTGAACACATGATGATTTAAAACTGAAAGTGCCACTTTTTAAGGAAGCATTATATTTTTAAAATCTTGCTTCTGCTAATCAGTTTTTTTACTCCTTTCACCTTCCTCCCCTTCTTTATTTTTTACTTTCAATGCACCCTAGACACACATTTTTCTTGTGAGAAAAACAGGGCAGCTTTTTTTAAAAAATACAAAACTATGTGAGAGACAAGAAAAGATGATCAAATTGCCTATTTTTTCTAGGTTGAAAGCACAGAATCACTGTGCAAAGTTCTCCAGCATTCTTGCACAGCTCTAGGAAAGAGGCTTGTTCTGAAAAGGCTGTTCTGATGAAATCACATTTTCCATGACAAAAAAAAGTCTTTGTCAAAGACATCTTGACAGCTTGCTCTTGGCTGTGCCTGCTGGCTGGAGACAGGGCTCTTTCAGTTATTTATGTAAATGTTGTCAGGGGCTGAAGTGCGGAAAGGGGAGCTGCTCCTGTGCCTCTCTGAGCTGTTAGCCTGGCTGGCAACGAGGCTCTCCCAGGTTATAATACCAGACAGAACAAAGTGGTGCCTATAGGCATCCCAGCCAGTGAAGACTTGAAGCCTCAGCATCTGTGGAGAACAGTCTCCTTTCTCCAGATGAAGCTTCTCTGGTGCAAGAGACACATGGGCAGGAGGCCATATGGTTGGAGCCTGCTGAACTGGGACAAGCCATGGATCTATGAGGTCTATCCATCCTTCTCACAGCCTGGAAATACAGCCGCAGCTGGAAGAGAAAAGGCCAGATGGAGGTTACCAGCTCCTCTTTCTGCATGTCCCTCAGCCTTGTCTAAGGCTGATCCACCTGCCTGCCAGAGGCAATTTGTACATCATGTACTGGTGGCTGAGACCAGCTTGGCAATGCCTTAATGCAGAAATGAGGAACAAATGGTTTAAAATAGATCCTCTGATGCCTTCTTTGTCTGTGTCTTTCCAAGTGACCTCTCCCACCACATTTTTTAACATCACTCACAAAAGAGGCATGTCCTGCATTTTCTGTGCCTGATGATAAGAAAGGTCCCATCCTGAGAAGTTTTGTTCTTAATCCTGATCTTCTGCAGTTTTCTGGAAGCCATTAAAAATCCCATCTCCTTCTGAATTTTACTTAATCTTTGAGGACAAGAATTTAGGAAGATTCATAAAAGGAAGTGAAAATTTTTGCGCGCATGAGGAATATCCTGTTGTCATAATAGACAGCAATGAGAAATACAGAAGGGGTGTTCAGGGTTTAAGTCAATCTCATTTAAGCTGATCTTCAGAGATTGGATTGAGGCTTAACATAGAAGGAAATGTCCTGCATCTGCAGGCCTCTTGCACCTTCCGACCACTGTCACCTGGAGGAGCCGGGGCCATGTGCACAGCACTTGCTCTTCGTGAGCAGCTCCAGTGCCCTTACAGCCCTAAGGGAAAGGCTTAGGGACTGCAGGACTCCATTTCCTGGACACACCGGTGCTTGTTGACCACGACCATGGTTTTAATAGCATGGCCAGTGGACTGAAATGATTTAGGTGGCTGTCTAATCCAGCTGTGCTGGAGCCCCCGGAGTTGTCCCCTGCAGGATCTAACCCCCGTGGGCAGCAACTTGCCCCGCTGGCATGCTCACCATGCTGCCATCACTTCTCAGCTCAGGGAGTCCATGAGCATAAGCAAACACAGGGGTGAGTCCCCAGGTGGGTACGGGACATGCTCAGCTGCTGAGCACACACTCCCTCTAGACACCCCTGTGTGCCAAGTGGCAGGATCGTGCTGTGCAGCACCTTCAGAAAGTCTTTTTTCCGCAATGGTTCCTCATGCAGCGTGGCTTTCCTGGTGTTTTAAACAGGGCAGACACTGTGCAGTGTGAGCCACTGCTCCCCTTAGTCCCATAAAGCTTCCTCCATCCCAGCCTTAGTCTCACATGGTCCTGCCCTCCCATTGCTGCCTCTCCTGCAGGTCAAAATCAGTGTCCTGGGGAGAAAGGTAGGGAGTCCTGAGGTTTGTAAGCAAAATAAATCAGGAGCCTGGAGCTCCCGAACCATCTGTCTCTCCCTGAACGCTATGCAAGGCAGAAGCCCAGCCATCCTATTAGCCCCTCTGCTGCTGGCAGGACTCCCAGATCCCTCCATTTGTGACCAGCCAACATGCCCTTCATTTTTTCCTCTCAACCTTCATTTAATGCGTTTGGGAGTCCAATGTGAGTACTGCTTCCAGATAAAAGCATCTGTTCCAGATAAAAGCATCAGCTGGAGGCATCAATGTGATTTCTAAGTATATGAAGAACAGAAGGCGCCCTCAGAGTGGACCCGACCTTCACAAGCAGGAGCTTATGGGACTAAGTGGGTACAGTGTGGGGCAAGGCTAGAGGTGGACCATGCTGGAGGAAGGGGAGGCACAGGGGACCTTCCCTTCTGTCCGACTGGGTCTACCAGGCTTTGAGAGGGCTTGCTGAGGTCACTGGAGCAGCTTGGGAGTGAGAGGAGGCACAGAGCAAGAGGAGGGAGAAGGTGAAGGGGATGAGGCAGGGAAAGACCAGTGGGGTCTGTGATATGTCAGCTTTGGGGGTCAGTGATGAGTGTGGAGGTGCGGGAGGGGAGGAAGGCTTCTGCTGACTTCCCAGGGATGTGACTTCTCATTGGCCTCATGGATGTGTCCAGCCCTGGTGACTCCAATGGGAAGGAAGAGTTCTCAGCTCTGGGGGACCCTTCTTGTGTGGCCTTGAGAAAGAAGCACTGCTTTTCTCTGCCTCAGTTTCAGGACCTCCACTGAGACCTTATCAGCACCGCACTGCAGGCTCTGTGGATGAGAGCATCAGGCACGATCCCCCCATTGCATAGCTGGTTGGCACTGTGCACCAAGGGTTAGCTGTGTGCTAAGAGTTTCTCCTCAACAGCCCATCTCTGGGGCCAGCTGCCAGCCTGGCCCATCACAGAGAGCTGTTCTGGGGTCAGTAAAGGAGACAACGATGCTGCTCAATGGAAGACCCCCTACTTTTTGGAAGAAGGTGAGGTCTAGATTTGTCACTTAGATGTGGGAAGGTGCCAATCCCCTGCTACCTGCTGGTTCATCAGAGCAGTGAGACTTGGCCCTGCCTCTTGCTTTTAGCGGCATCAGGGTCCTGCAGCAGCGGAGTGGGGCAGGGGTAGGTTTTTGTTTTTTTTTTTATTTAAGCTCTTTCAAATCAATCGCACCCTTGTCCTTCTCTCCCAGCACTATGCAAAGTCAGTTCAGGGAGCAAAAAGCAAAACCCAGATTCCCTCTCCTGGGACACAGTCTCTTTAAAAATCCAGAGCCTTTGCTGGGATTCAGGTGGTGACAGTTGTCCCTGACCAGTGACAAGTCTGCCAAAGTGACAGTGCCACCATCACACCAGACACTGCTGCTCTGTGGAGGAGGCTGGACTGGTGATACAGACTGGCTGGAGTGGGATATCTCACTCACTGCCAGCCACAGACTGACCCTAGAAAGCAGAGAAAACCAGCAGGTGACAGAGCAAGGAAATGCCACTGCAGATGAATGACCGTGAATCATCCCCACGCTCACATTTTCTCCTGCATTATTATCCTTTTTAAAAATTAAAGATGGTAATAGGTTACTGTAGTTGAAAGTGAGATAATGGGAGATTTTAGGGAGATGAAATTATAATGGTATCCAGGGAGAGAAGGGGATAGGGAGAGAAAATTGAAAGGGATTCATTATGAACTTAGCCTCACTTATAAATATTCCCCCAGGTTAGGACCTTATGGTGTTAATAATTAACCAGAATCTTATGAAGGCTAAAATAACTACAACATGCATGAAGATCATCGCTTCAGTATTCAGCATGTGCACAAACCTTGCCCGCCACTCATCTCAGTTACTGTGGCAACAGTACATCTGCTTTCCACAATATCCTTCATTAATCATTTACACTCAGGGAAAAAAAAAAAAGTCTTGGAGGAATGATACCACAGGAGCTATTTCTGCTCTCCTCCTGCCAGTGAGTGGGACCAGCTCTGAACGCAGCCTTTCAACTGCTATTTACAGCCAAACCCCTACACGATGCAAGGTAGGGGCTGGGTGCTCCACAGCTCTTAGTCCATCCACAGCCTCGGTGGGTTTGGGTTATTCCCTTATTTTGGTGATGAGTGGCATGACCCCTGGCAGAAGGGAGCAGGGTCCTCAGAGGGAAGGATACCTGGAAGAGGGATGTACTTCCAAAAAGTTTACTTTTCCAGTGCTATTTCTTTTTCTTGCCCACTGCAGGAAAAGAGCCTTTGGGAGGTGAACTGGGAGGTACCTCACACTCAGACAGCACTCCTGGGGAGGCTGGGGGGGCAGGAGGAGGGCTTGCTCTCTTCCTCTGTCTCTGCCCCATCTCGTCCTTTGGCAGTCGGGGTGAGATGCAGCACCCCCAGCTAAGCTGCAGCTCACCCACTGATGCCTCCCTTGCCCAGGAGGAGGAAGCAGGCATCACTCTTTGCCCTAGGAGACTGTCCAGCAGCAGCGTTAGCAAGGCGAGCATCTCCCAGCACAGCGGGACAAGCCTCTTCCAGCTGCAGCTCAGCCCAGGGACAGCGCTGGCCCTGCCACGGGGATGGCGACCGCCTTCCCCATCCCCTCCTGGACCTTCATCTCGAGGCTGCACCTCGCTGCTTTACACAGGTCCTTATAAGACTGAAGCAGGTTATTTAAAGAGTGCAAATAAACTGGGTATGAAATAACTCCCTTTATAATCTTTCCTGGAGTATCCAACATAAGACAAACTGCATATTCAGCATGGAATTGGTACCAGACCCTCAAATTATACTTTCTGTGTAAAAGTATGTCAATGCTTTACCCAACAAATCTGGATCTGGGTGAATTTTATCTCCAGTTTACTGATGGACGAAGTGAGGAATGGACAGGCCATGTAACTCTTCCTGATACAGGTCATACACCTGAAGGCCAAAAAGATCTGTTTTCTCCTGCTGAGTGCTCATGCACATTATAATCGAGTCATCCCTAGGGTTCCTTGAAAAACTAAGCAAATTCTGCTCTTTCATTTTCTCCAGCTATCAAATAACATGTATCTTTTCCGCATTCTCCCCAGCTAGCCAATATCCATGTGGAAGCATGGCCTGCAGGTCTCATGTGCATCCCAGATGGGCTTGCTGCTGTACAGGTGTAACATCTCCCCTCTTAGTGCTTCCCCCAGCCGGTTGGGACCACCCTCTGTGCCACACCGCTCTCCTCATGACTTGTTTGCCCATGATGCTCCCACACCTTGTCTGGCCCCTGCTTTCCAGGAGAGAGAGCCCAGACAGAGATCAGAGCAGAGTGGCAAGGGGAAAGCAGGAGTAACATGGGGCACAGCTCTTTCATAAAGGCTCTCCTGCTGACACCTTGTTCCTCCAGACAGAGCAGCATCTTCATCTGTGGCAGAGGAACCAAGTCAAGCCACCATCAGCCTTGGCGTTGTGGTGCTCCCTGGACACCATTGCCCTGAACATGCCAGGAAGGAGTACGTTCTGGTGGGACCAGACCCCATTATCCCAGGTGTAAGAGCCACTCCTGTGTCCCCTCCTCCCAGGATTCCCTTATCCTGGGATTTTCAGGCTAGTTTAGTGCAGTTAGCTGGTAGTCACTGACTCTGAAAGTTTCTGTCTCACTGCAGCCCAACAGGCCTTACAGATGAGAAGCAAGCCACTGGGAAAAGGACTGGGCATATGTTAGAAATAACCTGTTTCTGAAGGAGCAACCTCAGACACCAGCCATTTGTCAGGGCACTTTGATTTTACTGACTCTGAAATTCCAGTGTGGAACTGATTGCGACCTGCTCTACCACAAATCAAACCATCATGGATGAGCAGCTCCAACCAGAGGACCCTGCACTGAAAGCACAACTCTCCAGCTGTGTGCTTTGCCCACCAGACTCACCCCTGACTCACTTGGTTCACCTCCCATAAGCTGTTCTTCCCCTGCAAGCTGATCTCATTGAAGCACCGAGCCCCAGCTGGTGTCAGGGGCCAGGCCGGGGACCTGCCCGACCTCGGGTGGGGTCATGGACTGTGGGGTTGTGGGTATCCCTGCCCCACAGAAAGAGTCCCCCAGGTCTCACCAGCATCTCCTGAGTGCACAGCAAGGACGGTGTCCAGGACCAGAGCAGCATCACAGCACCTCTCCAGTGTCCCCATCAGCCTCTAGTAGAAAAGACAGAACCCCTCTTCCCCATGAACTTCTGTACTCTATGCCCTGGACAACACAGAGATGGATAAAGGGAATCCAATCAAAGCTTTCTAATAAACAGGACATGCCTCTGAATTTCATAGCCCTGGGAAGGGTGAACCCATCTCTTCAGCCAAGTGCAGAGGTGTCAGTACTGAGTCACTTCTTTGCTCACAAATTCTGTGCCTTGAGGAAGTGAGATGAGGAGGGGTTGCTGCGGAGGACTCAGCAAACGAGAGTTACTTGCACCTTGCAGGATATGTCCAGAAATTTTTCCATTCTCAGCTGCAAGAGTATGCTTGGAGAGGGAAGATTGTCAGGAACTGGGTGTTTAACCCTGGGAGCCAGCAACTTCAATTCTCTTCGTGGAGACACATTGCTGCTGAGAGCTGGTGCAGAGGCACCCGGGAAAAAGCATCAGCACCCTGCCATCTCAGGAAAGCCTTGACTTCCCAGGGGCATCCCAGGACCATCGTTCTGCCATGTGTACCCAGATCCCAGCAGGGAGTTTTGGAGTCAGTGAGGACTCATGATGGAGTGGTTCAAGGTTTCTCTGCAGCACAGTCAGAGCCAGCCCTTCATCTTCCTTTTTGTTCCTGTCCTTTGGGCGACAGCTCAGTGGCAGAATAGGTTAATGGGAAAAGGTGTTCAGGGATACCTGCCCTGCATCCCAGCAGGGTTGTGTGCTGGTTGCTACAGGAAAATGGTCCTCCTGAAATTTTGGAAGCAATTCAACAGCCAGCCCAGAGGAACACCCTTCTCTACTGTGGCTGCAGGTGTAGGGAGCATTGGTCCCAGCTCTGGATGCATCACCCTGGACTGAGGGAGGAGAGAAGAGGTACACGGAGCAGCTCCAGACCAAGGAGCGAAGCATGGGCTCTGTGCAGTGTCACCCAGCCCCTGGTAATGAGGATAGCAAATTAGACTTCTTTAAATAACCAGGACCTCTTCAGGAAAGAGAGTAAGATCCTCAGACGGCTTGATCTCCACTTAATCCCTGCAAACAGACACCTCTGATTAGGAGGATTGGTTTCTTCTGGCAGGGGGGATGGATCGAGGGCTTTGCCTGGCAGAAGCAAAGCAGTGACATCTGGTGCTATGTTTCCTAAACCCTAAGAGCACCTGACTTCTGTCCCCAATTTAATTCTCAGCCTTCTCGCTTTTCCTCCTCATCCCAGCACCAAAACTGCTTCATTAGCATCTGACCCGGGGCACGAGCATCCATATCTCTCCATCTGTATGCGCAGCCCTAGCGCACATCGTTCCAGGGATCTGAGAGGAGCACTGAGCCTCTGGATCTGGAAGGGGCAGGCGAGGTGGGCAGAGGTGAGCAGGAGTTGCGCCTGAGGATGCAGCGACAGCTTTGTCTGCAAGGGCTGTGCGGGCAGCGGGGCTGCTCCTCGCCCCCCTGCACCACTGACACAAATTAGAGGAGCCACATCACTGACACAGAGGTCTGGGTTAATGAGCAGGGGCACTAATGAATCTGTATGTTATCTCAATGTATCCTCTGCCTCTAGGACAGCCCTGGGGCGCTTCAAGCAAACAAATGAAGGAAACATGTCTATTAGGGCTTGCTATGCACCTGAGCCAGCCCCGCAGGCCAGGAGCTGGCTGGGTTCAGAACAACTGTACATCCACAGCAGCAATTTATCCAGGCTCACAACAAACATTTTTGGTGACAATTTTCTGCAAGATTTGCCAGGGTTTTTATCAAAACCAAAAATGAGATTTCTCTTGTTTGGTTTTTTTTGTTGTTTTTTTTTTTCCAGTCTCATTTTCTTAATGAGATTCTGAAATTTCAACCCTCCCCCAAGATATACGCTGTTTTCTGTGTTGATGAAGATCAGTTTTGGCTGAAAATAATTTTGATGGAAAACGTTCAGCTGTCTCTCCAGCAGGGTAAAGCCCTAACAGAGCCCTGTGATGCAGAAGTGCTGGCATGACTGAATGCCTTTGCTTTAACAGGCAGCAAAGAGAACAGCCCCTGGCAAGGAGAGAAGAGCCCCTTTCAATCCCAGTTGCATTCTTGGAGCAGTTTTGGAGAGGCAGGAGACCCACTGAAGTATCTCAAACCACCATCCAGTCATGATGAGGAACACATTGTTTTCTGGCTCTTTTCTTTCCATCCTAACAGAAAGCTCATCATGGCATTAGAGCTAAGAGCAAACATCTACCCCACGAGAGAATTTTTAGCAAGGGGTAGACAAGAAACCCAAATGAAATCATGCCAACCCTGTCATGCGGAAAATGAGACTTGCTCTCATATTATGGGGTACTGTCCAGCAGTACAAGATGCAAAGATTAAAAGACACAACCAACCAAGTGAATTATTGGTGAATGAGGCCAAAAAGGACTGGATTATATTCCAGGAGCTGCTGCTGAAAGACAAACAAAATGAATAATATAAACCGGACCAGGTATTCATTAAAGGAGATCAGGCCCTGGCGGTAGATATTACAGTTAGATATGAGAGTGAATTAACATCTTTGACAGATGCAGCGGCAGAGACTGTTAAGAAATATCAACACCTAAAAGAGCAAATTCAAGAATTGACAAACACTAACATCACCAAATTTGGCTCTGAAGACACCTTCCAGACTGGGCAGCAGAGGAGAGAAAGGGAGAGGATGCTGATGAGACTCAGGGCTGAGCTGGGTACCGGGATGTTAGGCACCTGGGCAGGCTTGGGTGGACATCTAGGCACTCAGAAGTGCTCAGGAAGAAGGGAGGGACATCTGGGTCTATATTTTGCTAATGTAATTCTAGGGTGGCAGTTTTGTAATGGTTCAGTCTCAAGGGTCTTTATGAATAGCAGTAGCCTCAAAGTAGGGTGCCGCTGGGGAATTACACCACTGACAAGGGAGTGCGAGCGGGATGCTGGACCCGTGTGGGATGGGGTCTGCAGAAGAGGTGATGTGATGTGTACACTGGAGCTGCCACAGCTCCCTGCAGGAAGAGACCTCCTAAAGGTGCCGGCAAGGTCTCACCGCCTCACCACCCTGCACTCTTGTCTTCTGGAGGGGACCAAGAGGTGAGAATTATGACTGCTGGGAGCATGAGAGCATCATACAGAGCAGCATCGGCAGAGCAGCACACCTACAGGAACCAAAGCTGGGAGAGCAGTGGAGCAAGAACAGGATGGTTTTGTGGGAAACCCTGGTCTGAAACAGCTGGAGGCATGGGATGGCATCTGCCAACAGGCAGGACATCTCAAATGCCAACATCACCTTGGGCCTACATCTGAACAGTGAATTAAATAGGTCTCAAAATATACCTGGCACTGGGACCAACCAGCATGAGCAGCCCATACTATCTCCTGGACTTTCCCAGTCCCTGCAGCAGGATGGATGCATCCGAAACAGTCTCAGGAACGCTCCAGCTGCTGACCGTGTCCAGGAATTGCTTTGGAGAGAGCTATCTGGCACAGTCCAAAACCCAGGGCCCTTTCTGACAATTTAGCAGTGCAGACAATTGCATTTCTAACCCTGGCAAGCACTGCCAGGCTCTTTTTAATGTGTCTGCCATGGTCTGCTGCTCTGCAGTGGAAGTGAGGACTGAGGGTTTGGTATCTGGCATTGATTCATCCCAGAGAGGAAGCAACAACTCATTTTCTGCCATTAGATCCTGTAAGAATACTTTTAAAATCAGAGTTATGGGCTAACATGTCCTTTTCCATGGAGTGGGTAGACAGATCAACTAATCAATCAACTGATCGCTTAGACATACAAGCAGACCATCGTCACCGAAGGCTGAGTGGAGATCAGTGGCATGCACTGTTGTAGCAATTTCACATTTGCTGCCATGTGATGGAGCTCGCATTTGCCATTTTTATGATCATTTATGCCACATTTGTCAATTTGTTGGCATCACATTCAATAGCGTTATCAACTGGTTGAAGCAATTTTGAACACAGTTTTACTAAAAATACATCGTATATGTCCCGGGGTCACAGGGCACCCACAGGAACATGGGCTCCTGCAGCCCCATGCGTGGCATTGCTGGAGCAGGCTCTTCATTGTCTCCACCAGGGAAGGACAGACTCAGGGACAACGACAGCAGGCGTCTCTGCAGTGACAGGTTGGGGACAAATGCTACTGCAACACATGGCAGCACCAAGAGGCTGATGGAGCCATCTTCCCTTTGGGTAATGTTCTGGACCTCTTCCCATGGAGCATTACCCCTCTTGTCAGAGAGTGTGGAGGTGGATTTGTGCCCTGGGCTGGACAGAGTCCTTCCCATCTCACCAGCCTGTTCTCAGGGACACAGGGGTGCAACCACCCCCAGCCCCTCCACCACCAGCCAATTACCCCAGTCAGCCTAGGAAAGGATTTATGGGGCATGGTGCTATTTCAGGGACTGGACTCAACCAGCCAGAAGTCTTTTCCAGGTCTGGGTTCCTAATTAAAGCCTTGTCGATTCTAACACCTTCCAAATGGAAAGAGACATCTGCTTTGTCCACTCATGTATCCAGCACACCAGATAATAAGGTAGACAGATTTTAGCGATCAGGAATCCCAACATGTGGATTATTTCATTATACATTTCCTAGAGATTTTGCTGCGGGACAGCTGAACTGTATGGCACAGTATGAGAGTATGAAGTAAGCTAATTCAACCCAAGCAACTTTTTGAACAAAGGAGTGCAGCCATTTATCTTCTTGTTTAGGCATACTAAAGAAGACCCACTGTAAAGGCACATACAGTTTGCCCAAGGCTTAGCCACTGCGCATTGATCTGCCCCCAGGGCCAATATCTATTAGCGAGAGCAGAAGAGGATGGTATCATCTAAGTGTGCTGAAACGCATGGGTTGTGGGGGAGGAATAAGCAGAGCAGCTCTTCCAACTCCAGCTGCTCCCCAGCGAGGGAAGGCTTCATGATCCTCATCCTGGCTGGATGGTCCTATTACCTGGGGTCTGGTTTTGGATCCTGGAACTTGGGGTCTGGTTTTGGAGAAGGTGCTGTGCAAGGCAGGCTGTGGACCCCGCTCTCCAGGGCGGCCAGGCAGGCTCTGCCGTGCCTTCAGCACCAGGCTGGCACTGCACCAGGTTTGTGCTGGGTTTTCATCCAACGTCCCCTCGCCCAAGCTAGGGGACGAGGCAGGGGCAAGAGAGGCCTTCAGGGCGGTGGCAAAGGGCCCCCATCGCCGGCTGGCCCGTGCCCACCTGGTGAGGCTGGCTCCAGAGCGGTGCCGCTGCCTCCATCCCGATGCAGCCAGCCGTCAGGAGCGGGAGGGAGGAGGGAGCTGTCTGTTTGTATATTTTACACTGTAACCTTTTGGGGTGGAAAATAGCTCTAAGCACCAAAGAGGAGAATTAAAGTGCATTTTAATGATATGTGTCTTATGTCTGAATGAGCATCTCGGATTACAATATCATTTGGGTCCATGTGATGAAATCCAGCCAGTGAAAAATCTCCCACCAGCTCTTTCTACATTAATACACATATTTACGTTTTAGAGCTTAAATTTAACTATTATTATGTTCTTTCAAAAGTAATTAAACTAGGTTTCAAATGAGGAAATAACCTCATGTACTCTCTGCCCGCCAACCACACATGAATATTAAAGAAAGTGGTCAGAAACAGATCTATTTGTGAAAAAAATTATAAATTAATTAAATGCAGTTTTCCTTCCCTGCAGCTTCATTCAACCTTTATATCAAAAATGACATGAAATGCATCTGTGTTCATTTGTTTAAAAAAATCCTTTGAACACATCTCCATCTCCATTTAAATTAAAAAATGACTTAGCACAAAGAATAACAAAAAGCCTTCTGTGCAGGAATACAATGAGTAATGAACTTCAAATCATATCTGCATGAAAGATTGTCAAGTTGGATATTGTTTTTCCATATGACCTGTTTTTTTCTAATTATTGTATTTTTCCTGGCTCTGATTTTATAAACAGTGGCACCTCTCCCCTTAGCTGGCTTAAAAAGAGGTTTGTTTAATCTTTGACATTTCCTATTTCACAGGCTTCTTTGCAAGTGTCACACAATAGAGCCTTGTTGGTCTCAGTTTAATTAAACACAATTACTTTGCTTTAAGTAGCAGAGGCAATGACACTTTAAAAATTTCCAACTCAAACAGTTCCTTTTCTGCTTGAAAAATAATACAGTGTCAGTGAATAATTAAAACATACAAATCATCAGAATTAATTAACATCTTAACACTTCTAAGTGCTTAAGAGTCTTTATTTCTGGACATTTCATTTGAAATGCTTTTTGGAGACTGCCAGAATTCACAAGCAGCTTTTTGGTGATATTCTTCTGGGTCACGGACAGAGACCTTCACCTTTCTCAGCAGCCAGGCAAGGAGTTAAATCCCCGCAGCGTGCCACAAGGTCACCTGCAATATGAAATCCTCCATTCCCGTCTCCTCTGAATATGCAAAGCTGACTCCTGCACCAGCAGAGCCACCCCACGCTGGGATGTTCCGCAGCATCTTGCAAACCGAGTCCTGTAGGAACCAACCCTATTTCAGTGCAATTCAGATCCGTGCTGATTTTCTGGTTTGTCAGTGGAAAAACAAAAGATGTGCATCCATTTCCAAAGAGTGCTGTATCAGCCGTAGCTGGGAAGGCCCAGAGAGCTTTTCTCATCGCCTCACCTTCCCTGCACAGACTGGAGACCTCCAGAACCGCTCCAGCACTGGCTCCACAGCACGTTGGGCTTCCAGTCACTTATTTCTATGCTGTTCACATGCGGTTGTATAGTAATTTGTCAATATGCAGTGCGGTCATTCCCATACACCGGCCCATCAATATTTATTGCAGTAATTTCCACCCATCTGAATAATAGAAATTGCAGATGAAAAAGCCGGTCAGCGGCAGTGACGGGAAGGAAATTGGGTGTCGCAGTTCTCAGTCGAGTGTCTGGAAGAGGCTGCTCTTGACTTGAAATGTAGCTTTGTGCCTTTCATCCCATTACACCTACTTGCTCCAAACCAGTTCTTTTTCCTCTTTCATGAATACACTTTTCAAATGATAATGGGCTGGTGTCATGACCTTGCTGAAGCAGAGACTGCCGTGCTAAAAATATTAACGCTTTTCATCTTTGCTTCTGAGTCCCAAATGGTTTTGCTGGTTTTCTCTGAATATTTCAAACATATTGATATCATTATAGAAATGAACTTGCCCCTTTCTGGCTATAATATGATAATCCACTGCATATGCATGTGAATTTTGATTTCATAACCATTTTGGCTTTGTGGCACTCAGTCAGCCCCTCTCTGCCCATCAGACTGGTGCATCATGTGGCAGACAAGCAACTTATTCAGGATGCCATGGCAGAGCCGGGAACAGAGCCCTGGATGTCCACAACCCAGTGTGGTCTTCAACACACTCACACTTTCACTGAACACATCAATGTAGGAATTGCATCTCATATCCTGTCCAAGCTAGATCTTCTTACCCCACTGCACTGGCCAGTCAGAGGGGTTGAGGCCTATTGTATCTACAATACCACCTTTGGAAATCTGGCAGGGCCAAAAGCATGGTGCACAGCCAGCCCCAGGCATCCTCTGCACTCCAGGGATGTTCAGGACCAGAAACCTGGATGTTCAAGACCACCTGAGGAACCTGAAAATACATAAGTCTATGGGACCCAACACGATGCATCCCAGACTCCTGAGGGAAGTGGCTGATGTAGTTGCAAGCCCACTCTGCATGATATTTGAAAAGTCATGGCAGTCAGGTGAAGCCCCTAATGACTGGAAAAAGCAAAACATGGCACCCATATTTAAAAGGGTAGCAAGGAGGACCCTGGGAACTACCAACCTGTCAGCCTCACCTCTGTGCCTGGGAAGATCATGGAACAGATCCTCCTAGAAGCTATGCTAAGGCATATGGAGGGCAGGGAGGTGATTCAAGACAGTCAACATGGCCTCACCAAGGGCAAGTCTTGCCTGACCAACCTAGTGACCTTCTATGATGGAAAGACCAAGATGGGGTACAGAGACAGTGGGTGGTGCAGAGCTCCCCTTGTGCATGGCTACAGAGCTTCCAGCTGCCTGTAGGACCACAATGGGGTACAGAGATGGTAGGTGGTGTGGAGCTCCCTTTGTCCACAGCTACAGAGAGCTTCCAGCTGCCTGTAGGACCACAACAAGGTGCAGACTAGGGCTATATGTGTTTCCTTATCTTTAGGTCAAGGTCCTTGTAGAAAGTTGCAACACTCTCTAGCTGAGTAGTAGACGAAGGAGAGGACAGGTGAGTACCATGATCCGGTCATGTCCCTGTTTGGAGACATGGCTGTCAAAGACAGGAGCATCGAAGAACAGAGCAGCCACCCACTATTGCCATGGGCAGCCCCTGCCTCCCTGCCCAGGGCTCTCCCAGCCTCATGTCAAGGCTATCCATCCCATGCCTCCCTGACAGTCAGGAGACACCCATCCTGGGCCAACCATGTCACCAACCCCACTGCAACATGGGCCACCACCTATGTTTTCCCCACTGTGACCTGGATGCTAGGTCTGGTGCCAGGAGCTCATGTGTGGCTCAGCCCTTGGCTATCTGGGGAAAAAGGGTGCATGGCTTTGCCATGGCTGTAGGGAGCTCCTAGCTCCCTGTAAGACTGTAACAGGGTATGGGTTGGTTGTCTTATCTGTCCTGAAGTGCCCTGGCAGTGCTGGCTGAGTGTTGGAGGTGGGAGAGGACAGGAATGTGCCATAGTCTGGTCGCATCCCCATCCAGGCGTCCAGCTGTAATAGACAGAAGAAGCAACAAAGGAGGAGCAGCCACCCTCCACCGCCATGGGCAGCCCCTGTCCATACCTCCTCTGCCCTCTCCTCTCAGCCCTTGCTCACCTGGCTACTTGTCTGCCAGCCTGGTCTGCTGCAGCCCTTTTGATACCCATCCTGGGCCACCCACATCACCAACAACTCCCCTGTGACATGGCCACCACCAATGTCCTGTCTGCTGTGACATAGCCATGACACCACCAGGGCTGGTTCTAGCAGATGGTGGCTGCCTGCTGTAACATAGCCATGGCATCACCAGGGCTGGTGCCTGGAGTTAGTGCTGTGTCAATGTGACATGGTTATTATCTTCTACTGTCCAGGCAAGAAGAAACAACTAAATAATAAACATAAAAATAAATAAGTAAATACATAAATAAATACATAAATAAATTAACAGCTGGCAATACTGGGGTGGGAAATTAGGTAACTGTAGCAACAATTTAAAGAACAGAACCTCAGCAAAAGATTAGAAAAGAATTAAAAGCAGCAAGTCCTACCCACTGCCCAATTTTAAAGATTTATGAGGTACTTGCTGCTGAGAAATGTGGGTTTGAAGAATAAATTCAGTGGACAAGGGAAGAGCCACTGATGTCATCTATCTGGACTTCTGTAAGGCCTTTCACATGGTCCCCCATAACATCCTTCTCTCTAAACTGGAGACATATGGATTTGATGGATGGACTGTTTGGTGGATGAGGAATTGGTTGGATGGAGTCATCCAGACAGTAGTGGTCAACAGCTCAATGTCCAGATGGAGACTGGTGATAAGTAGTGTCCCTCAGGAGACTGTATTGGGATCAGTACTGTTTAATATCTTCATCAGTGACACAGACAGTGGGATCAAGTGCACCCTCAGCAAGTTTGCAGATGACACCAAGCTGAGTGGTGCAGATGACACGCCTGAGGGATCGGATGCCATGCAGAGGGACCTGAAGAAGCTCGAGAAGTGGGCCCATGTGAACCTCACAAGGTGAGGTCCTGCACCTGGGTCGGGGCAAACCCCATGTATCAATACAGGCTGGAGGATGAAGGGATTGAGAGTAGCCCTGCGGAGAAGGACTTGGGGGTACTGGTGTATGAAAAGCTGGACATGAGCCGGCAATGTGCGTTCACAGACCAGAAAGCCAAGCGTCTCCTGGGCTGCATCCCCCGCAGCGGGGCGAGGGGGGATTCTGCCCCTCTGCTCCGCTCTGGGGAGACCCCCCTGGAGCCCTGCGTCCAGCTCGGGGGTCCTCAGCACGGGAAGGACATGGAGCTGTTGGAGCAGGGCCAGAGGAGGCCACAGAAATGATCAGAGGGATGGAGCACCTCTGCTGTGAGGAAAGGCTGAGAGAGCTGGGGGTGTTCAGCCTGGAGAAGAGAAGGCTCCAGGGAGACCTTATTGCGGCCTTTCAGTACTTAAAGTGGGCTTATCAGAAAGATGGAGACAGACTTTTTAGTAGGACCTGTTGCGATAGGACAAGGGGTGATGGTTTTAAACTAAAAGAGGGGAGATTTACATTGGGCATAAGGAAGAAATTTTTTACGATGAGGGTGGTGAAACACAGGAAGGGGTTGCTCAGGGAGGTGGTAGATGCCCCATCCTTGGAAACATTCAAGGCCAGGCTGGATGGGGCTCTGAGCAACCTGGTCTGGTTGTAGATGTCCCTGCCCATTGCAGAGGGGTTGAACTAGGTGACCTTAAAGGTCTCTTCCAACCCAAACCATTCTGTGATTCTATGAAACAGTTGCCTCCCTGGGTTACTCTGCAGCAAAGCTGCATCTTCATGGCAGCAGTTTTGGTTTGTCACCGTGTCATGATTTGTTTCCACTCTACTGGAGTGGAGTGTCTCTACCCTCCTCTACAGTCTCTATCCTCCACCACCCCAGCCTTGTCCTTCACATGCCAGTCTCATTTGCAAGATGGACTTTCTGCTATTAGCAAGTCCTCTCTGCACCTAGAGCAGGGATTTGGCCCATTGGGAGCTCACCACTTTGTAAAGCAAATTAGGGAACAGGCCCCAAATGAGCCAGTTGAAAGTGCTGATTTCAAGGGCTGGAGCTGTGAAGTTTATTAGATTTCAACGGGTGCTATGGCAAGTGCATTACTGATCTGGCTGAAGGGGTCATCAAGGGCTCATGGGGTACAGCTCATTTCCAGTTTCAGTGTGGAGAGGATGTTCCCAAGCACCAGTGATGTGAGTGGTAAAAGGCCACCTACAGATGAGCCTTTCTCCTCTTCGTGCTATGGCAGATGAGTTCAGTGACCGTGCCTAGATCCCCACCACCTTTGGACCTCACCTGCAAAACAGGAATGAAGGTAGCTCCCAGTCCTGTGGCTCCTGAGAGGGACAATTAAACCTTGGACAAATAGCTCTGCTCTTGGCTTTTGCATCCTTCACCCGTAGAGGAGACCCGGCTGGTGATACCTCTGTGGGGGCTGATAAAACAGCAGAGTTTTGGAGCCTGCCAGCCTCAACTCTCCAGCCATGAGTTGATGGGGATATTGCTTGGACTGGCTAGTGCCACTTGAGCATGGACCTAGTGCTGGGTCCTGTGTTCACTGCCCTCCAAAGCCAACACATCTTTGCGTGGTCCCTAGTGGTGCTTACAGATGTGTCACAGATGGGCTGGGGGTAGCAGCCAGGCAGTGCCCGATGACCACCAGCACGGGTTGTGCGCTGTGTGTGAGCTCAAGCTGCAGGTCTCGGTGCTGTGTGGCAAAGATTTGCATGAGCTGGAATGGGGGTCAAGCTCCAGGACTTGCTGATGCACCCATCATCCTCAGGCCCTGAAGCAAAATCTTATACCTCTGCTAGAGAACTGACTGTGGCCCTGCATGCTTCCTGAGACAGCAGACAGTGCTCCTCTGGGAGCATCTCCTGTTCAACCAGCGCTTGCCCCTGCACCACACTGCTCCGGGCTGATGCCTGCCAGGCAGGGAAGGAAGATATGGCTACCATCCTCCTCACACAGTCATCTTGGGTGACACCATGTCAGTAGCTCAGGCATGGTGGAATGCTGGGCAATAGCAATCCAACAGGACTAAGCTCTTGCTTGCAGGGTTGTCTCTGTGAGATGCTCCACAGCAATCAACCGCCCATTGCCCTGGGACAACACATGCACCATAAGGGCACAGACTTGCCCTTTTCTCTGCATAGCCACCCTCCACTCAGCTTTTTGTCTGCCAGTCCCGGCACAGGAACAGGAAAATCCATCTCCTTTTACACCAATGATTCACTTTTTTACGTTGAACTGGAGAGGCTCCTCAGAGGCAACTGAGCTGAGAGTACATCCCAGCCTACAAAAGCTCTGCAAAGCTGCATCTCAGACATTGCCAGCTCTAACCTCTGAACAGGTTTTCCAGGAAGACTTCATCCTCTGCGATGACAACAGCATGGGTGGTCCCACTATCAGAGGTAATCGCTTTTTGTGGTACTTTGGGGAAATCTCAGTTTTTCAGATAGGAAAGGTGGACATTAGCGTCTCAGTCAGTCAGGGTAAAACTGGTGATACAGAACCAACAATAAAGTTTTTGTCTACCCTGGACTCTGGCAAAAAGCTTTGAAAAGGAGGCAATGTTTACCTTAGATAACTGATAATAGACTGGGTATAATGTGCAGCCAATTTAATACTTAGCAGCTTTATGCCTATAGCAGGTGTTTGTTTAAGAGAGATTTCGCAGTACAGAGAGAGGTAAATAGCAGATTTCTTCCTTTAATGGGCCTCAGGCTCATTAAACAACATTTCACTTTCTCGTGCACAAGGTTTTTATTCATTAAAGGGATTCACTCTGTTTCTTTTCTCCTTTATTGACAATTCACCTAATGTGTTGAACTTTGCGCATCTGGATGGGGGGCAGGCAGTTGCTGTGTCTCTGCTCCCAGCCTGGGTGTACTTTCTACCTCCACAAGTGGCTCCTCTCACACTGAAAACACACAACTTGACAAATTTCATGTTTTCCAGATTCATTCTTTTCTGAAAGACAAAGTGTGTCTTCAACGGGCTGCATTTTTCAACTCAACCTCAAAACATGCAACTGGCAGACCCAAAAAGGCATGGAATTTGCTTTTGAGATGAACCAGCTTATCAAATTCAAAAATATCTGCAAGATCTTTGACATCTGTTTAATTTTTTGCCCCCACATTGATCATTTTTCTTCTCCTGCCTCCAAAATCTGTGCATGATCCTGTTTCTTCAGGACAGGGCTCTGTGTAATGGGGACAGTCACCACTGTAAGGTACACACAGTAGGAATTATCTGATCAAGAAAGAGCCACAAAATAAGGAAACCATCAAACATTGGAGGAGGTAGTAAATACTCTCAGACATATCGTATGAGCTTTTTTATCTCTTAAACTGACCGTTCTTTCACAGGAGACTGCCCTTTCCCACACTTGGTCAACTTCAACCAGCTGCTCTGAGCCAGCCCAGACCCACAGGCTATCCCATGTGTTTATTTGCACGTGCATGACTCAGGTGTCGCGATCAACAGAGGACAGTGGTGAGACTTTGCCTCTGGTGTGTGGGACACTCCATATTGTTCTAGCGTCTTTCCTCACAGGTCTGGGACTTACAAAGCCGAGAGACTCCCATTCAAGGCACTTCTCCTTAATCACACGGCCAATGGCATCCCACGCCATCCGAAAGCAGCTTTTGTGCTGACGGCTGGAGCCAGCCTTGGCATGGACCAGAGAAGAGCGTCTCCTCTCCAGCCTCAACGCAAGGCAGGGAGCCAGTGCAACCACAGGACAGGTGACAAAGTCCTTGACTGCCCCTATTAAAACATTTGCAGCCACATGCTAAGGAGCAGGCAGGGTTTGAAGCCAGCTGCCCTGGCAGGATTTGGCTGTCAGAAAATCCAGATGTTGCCACTGCATGCTGGAGGTCCTCTCCACTCCCCTCCTCTCTTGCATCACCCCCTCTGACCAGCTCCTGCTGATTCTGCTCCTTGAGGCTAATTTAAAGAGCCTCAGGAATGAAGGCTCTTTGTTCCTGATCTCCTAATTCTCTCATGTTCATAAGGTCTTGGCAGGATTTGCTGAACTGACACACAGCTGTAAGGTAGGAATTAAAAACAGCTAAAGGTCCACTAGTACAGACAACTCCAGAGACATAACCTGGAGTAAACACAGGAGGCTGTTGGAAATTGTTGCATATTTTGCTGCTATCAAAATGAATTTTACTGCTAAAGAGTTCAGCCCAAATGCCTTATTCCCCTGAGACCTGTATCATGATTTTTTTAACTGACTTGCAACCCAGTAATAGCTCCAGATACATAACTTGAATCCAGTGTGTGAACGGTGCAAGAGCTGAGGACAATTTGCACCCACCCGGGTTCAAAGGCACAGCTCCTGAACCTTGAGCCACAATGCAAGTGTGGAAGCACAGATGTCCTGCCCAGAAGATGCACTTGCTAAAGTGTCCGGCTTCACGCTAATGTAGAAAAGATCAGATGCAGCAGTTCACCCATACCATCTACAGCTCAATTCAGTGGGATAAGGGTGTTTCCTCAGAGCAAAAGGCAGTGAACTAGAAAGAGAGCTTTGAATTAATGGCTATATAATTTGGTAGTGGGATTTGAAAGTTCCTGATCAAAGAGAGATTAATGGTCCAGATAAAAAAATACAAAAAGAAACAGATGCTTCATGTTTGCACAATTGGCAGAGCTATGAAACAAGGCAGGAACAGCCCTGCATCAGCTCCAGCACATGGCCTTGAAGGAGGACTGGGTCTACCACAGTCTCCACCGCCAGCAAGACAACTCAGTAATTTAATAAAAAGTTCAAGCAGCATTTCTTTTGTGTCGTTTATAACAGCATTTATGATTAGCTTGCTGTCTTAAATTAGTCACAACTTCAGGCCCGTGGGAAGTAAATAAATACTAGAGAGGACAAATTGTGATGGTATCATCGCTTTTGGTGGGATGCTCTGTTCTTTCCCACCACATGCCAGGGTTTCCCAGGCTCAGATTTCCTGCGCTGAAGAGCTTTGCAGGTCCTTTGTGATAGGAAAAAATAATAAAAGTTTGCCCCATTCTTTCTTCCTGAAGAAGAAAGGCCTGGAAAAAAGCCTTGTAAGAATGACATCAAAAGATGAAAATTAAGAGGATGGATGACTTAGCTCTTCTATCTAAAGCACTTTCTCATTTGAACACATTTGAGCATTTTTTTCCTTTCAAAGCTAAACAGCAACAAAAAAAGAAAAAAGTTAATGATTTTTTGGGGTCAAATAAACCCTTTCTTTCCATTCACCCATGACACTCTCAGTTTTGTGTCAAGCAGTTGACAGTGATTCCAAATTGAGAAATATTTATCTTGAAATAACATACTCTTTTTTTTTAACACAGATAACCCCTGCAACAGCACAAACTCTGGGCTAGCCTCTCCTTCACCCCCTTCTGCGACTTCTGGCTGCACGAGGCGTTGCTCATACTCAGTCACTGCCTGACCACCCGATGGAGCCCCAGTGGCTGAGCACAGCCTGCCTCTCCATGCAGCAACCTATCTCAAGGTCTCCATGGCTTGTAAACTTTGGGCCAGTTTTTTAGCTGCTGGAAAGGATAGAGCACACCCAGCACATGCCTGCACATATCTGCAGATTCATCAGTCTGTTTAAGTTGAAAAATCATGGGAAAACTCAAGAGAATACAAAGATTTGCTATTTTTTAAATTAAATGCTTCCACTTTTTTTTCTTTTGCTTTATTTTTGGCTTTTTTGTTTCATATTCACTCAAAGCAAAATTATTTTCCCAAGTTTTGTAGCTCAGCCAAGCAAAAGAATTCATAAAGCTCTAATTATTTGCATCTCACAAAAAGTCTTTGATTCAGAGCAGTGACCTTGATCTGATGGATGCACAGGGAGTCAGTGATCTGCTCCTCTCAAGACAGCTCCAGTGAAATCCCCCTTGTTCACTGTGACCCCTTCATGTGACAAAGAACCTTCACATCATTGCCCAACCCAAACATTGGGAAACACAGATGTCTTTATGGAGGAAACCAAGAGAGACAGGAGCCCTCTACTTTGGAGATGGAAAGCCAGTCGTGATACCAAACTCCCTCAGTCAGGAGTCATTGGCTGTGGTAGGTCATAGGGTCTTCAAGACCATTAATGGTTATGGCAGGTTCAGAGGCTGAAAATCAGAAACCCAGTGGCAAAATCATGAAAGGGATTGTAAATTCCCTCTGTATTTCCCCGTGCCTGCCCCTACTAACATCTGTGAGTACAGAAAGCACCATGAGGCTTTGGCTACATCGAGGAAATGCCCACACCTACAGTGTGGTGACACAGCCAAGATGGTAATGTCACACTTGGAAGGATATTGCTTCACTTGGAAGTGCCTCTACATTGGAAGGATATTACTTCAGAGTTTCTTATGAAGTTTGACTCTTACTCTGATTTTAAAAGATAAAATACTTGAATAATCAGGAACCAGAACTTTAAATAGACACAAAATGTCTGAAGTGATGAAATCATAGGGAGAAGCACAAAATCATCAACTCTTACCAGTGCTCCTGCACCCTCAGTCTGAGTCAGAAAACTCAAGGGACTGAAATTACTTAATTTGTCATGCCGTGCCCAGAGCACCAGGCATCTCCTCAGCTGTGTCAGCTGCAGCATTTCTGCATTTCTGTTTGAGTCACTGCTGGTGACACAGGGAAAGGCTGTGCCATGGCATGGGGTATCTCCCTTTATTCTTGACGTCAGTGGAGATATTTGCAGGATGAGCATGGCTTTCTCTTAATTTTTATGTAGTCACAGATCACAAGGCCAAGAGACACTGTCTTGACCAGCTAGCCTGGCCTCCTGCTGGCACAAGTTCACAGCATCGTCCTGGATTTATTTTTGATAATCTAGAAAACTATCCACATTTGATTTACAACTAAGAACCAGAGGTTCAGGGGCCAGCAAAGCCTACTGCTGTCTTTAGCAGCCAAACAGCTGAAACAGAACATGCTGTTTACAACTTTCAGATATTTTAGTCTAAACATAGTACTTCCAGTGCTTTTAGTTACATCAGGGATCCTAAACCTGTCTGGTATTTAATTTCAAAATGGTTGTATTAATATTTCGTGAATCAGGTTGTACTCCTGCAAAGGGCTGCTGCCTGCGTGCTGTGCATACCTGTCTCAACCAAATGCTCGGGAGCTGGGGGAGCACAGCCAACTGTACACCACAGCTGTCACCTCAATAAGCTGCATTTTATAGGCCATCTGATTAGTTGTCTGTAGGGTTTGCTAGCCTACCACACCATGTATTTGCTTCATCTTGGGAAAAGAAAAAAAAAGAAAAAAAGGAATTAAAGAGCAAACAGTGCCTTAAGTGCCTATGTCGTATCTTCTCATGGAAGCAAAGCAATATTTGCAGCCTGACACAAGGAAATAAACGTAGGCTTTTCTCTCTGCCACAGACTCTGCAGGATGGCCAAATCCCGGAGCTCTGCCCGATGCAGGGGGATTTCGCCCAGTAACAGCATGAGTGCCGCTGCCCCCTCCCAGCACTGCTCTGCAGGAAAGGTCAGTCAAGTCACTAATCCCAGGGCAAACAGTGGCAAAATGTGTCCCAGGCGAGTGAGTGCAGCTTATCTGTGTTTGTGAAGAGGTGTCACCTTGCCAGTCAGGGCATGTATCTACAGTGGACACTAGATATATTTGATATATTTCCCTCCTTTCTCTTCCTTGTTCACAAATGCATTTGTTAATGCACAGGGCAAATTTTCCCTCTGCAAAGCTGACCCCGTAACGGATGCCAAAGACTTGCAGAGCCTTTCCCTGTTGTGCCAGCTCTCCAGCAAGAGATCTCCTGACCCCACAAGCCCAAGCTGCTGTGTGCTCACACCAGAATGTTCTCAGACCTGCACTGGGAATGACTCCCTACTGCCAGTCTGCCCAGTATGAGAAGAGCTCACTGCCACCTTCCCTGCACCTACCAACACATCAGTTGGAGAGCAATAGAAACCAAGCCTCTGGGTGCTGGGCTGGGGCTGTGCAGAAAGCTGATGCATGCCATTAGGACATTGATCCAAATGGAAAAGATGGACACAGAACAAGCGTTGGATCAAGCATCTCAGCTTGGCCCCAGTCCTGGGCCATGGTATCCCACAACCTAAGGTCATTCATTTTGGCACAAGGGGAGGACAGGACGTGCTGTGCTGAGATGCCAAGAAGGAAGCTGGCAGCTGGAGAGGTGGGTGCTCGGCTGCACCTTCTCCAGTCATAGTATTTTCCTACTTACAGTGCGTAATATTGGCCAAAAAATGACTGTGCACCTTGCTATCCTTGGCAGAGGCAGCTCAGGTCAAGGCTGCGTGCAGGTCTTCTGTGCACCCTGGGCTCTGCAGCAACCTTCAGAAGAGATGTTGGGAGACCTGTGGCTCCGAAAGGTCTGCTGCTTCTGTAGAGCTGGAGGAGCCTGGGCAGGCTGCCTAGATAGGATGCTATTTATGTTAAGCCTCTCTGCTTGGCTGATTAATGGGAATCTGGGGGGAGTAGATAGCTGGTGGTCTGCAGGATGCCTGTGACTTCTAGGGATGTCCTTGCTGTGACCTGGCATGGTAACTGCCTCCCATCAGGCTGGCTTCAATGCAGAGACTTGCTGGATTGCGAGAAGACTTGTCCCCTGGTCCCTAGAAATCCCTTTCCTGTCACTACCCGGCTGCGTACCTGCTCCCTGGTCTGCTCTGCATCCCCTGCCAGAGCACAGGTAGGAGACACCCAGCATGACACAAACCCCATGTTCATGGCCCCACATGCTTCTGCTTCTCCCTTCTGCCCTGAAAAGCGAGTCAGTGAGGTCTGAAGGACAGGTTTGTCCTGAAATGAGACCTGGGACAAAGTGACAAGTCAGGGAGGTGAGTGAGCAGATGAACGATGGAGTTTTGGGGTAACACTGCTCAGAGGACCCTGGTGGTGTCAGGGCCCAGCTGTGGCCCCAGGTCACCATGTGTCCTCACAAGATATAGCCACTATGTGGTAGTTGGGGTCACTGTGCAGTGACTTGGGGTTGGACAAGTTCGTGAAAGCAGGAGTGTCTGGCTGGCCACTGAAGGCAAACTTTGGGTAGGTTTTAAATGTTTGCTTTAGTCGGTCAGGATTAAATTTGGCTGAATTTCAACAATCAAAATGTGAATGACCAAAGTTTATTTAAAAATCCAATTTTTAAGTCCTTTTGGTGGCTAAGAAGGGCTTGTGCAAGCCCAGAATAACTGACTGCAAAATCACATGCAAAATCAAAGTCTTTGGATTCCTGCCTTATCAGAAACAATCTCAGCTGACTGCTGGCTTTCAGCCTGGATACTGGTAACACCTCATGGGTGTGGGAAAGCATAGTGTGGACAGAAAATAAAATCCATTATAAGAATGCATTCGGTGCACTACAAAACAAATGAAGATCGAATAGCCACCAGGATAAGGAGAAAGAGATGGAATTGCTGAAGTATATTTGAAGCAAAGATATAGGCTGAAGATCTCACAGGTCCTTTACTAGATGGAAATGATCAGGTTGTCACTAGTGGTCTCCTGGGCTTAACACAGCTCCAAGGAATTCAGGAAACTGTTTTGTTAATATCTGGAAAGAAAGTGGGAGATGCTTTCCCACCAAGCTGAGATAACACAGAAGTGTCTGCTCCACCCCTAAGAGAAGAAGGGTGTTAAACCGCAATTGAGAAAAACAAAGTTTAACTGATTGCTTAAAAACTTCAAAGTTAAACAGCTCCAATAACCTGAAACTAAGGGTCTGGAAGGGGATGCTCGCATAGGATGATGATATTTTTAATAAATCTAGGGATGCCATGAAAGATTTACAAGGTTGGGAGAAAACAAATGCTATGGCAGTCTTCGCATAAGACCAGCAGGGAGGCACACGGTAATTAGAGAGCTGTTACCCTGCTATAAACACCGGGGAAACTCAAGGAATGGCTGTCACATACTCAGAGATGGCTGTGGAAGTGGTTACATACCACCATTAATGACACTCAGTAAATAGGTTTTCAAAAGAACCCAGTAAGTTCTTGAAAATCTGCCTCGTGGTGAAAAAGGTGAGATGTTCAGTGTATTTAATTTGTCTGTGAACAGGCTAAAGGGTGAATTGAGGGGGCTGCAAAGTTAGAGAAACTGTGAGACTTGCCTGTGAGCCAAAACTGGAAAAGCTCAAAGTGAAAATAAGTTGCAATTAAGAGTGCAAATAAGCAACATCAGGAGTACTTGATTTTGGCATGTGATGCATTTTCCAGCAGATAATACCTGCATACAAAGACTGCAAGGCTTCAAAAAGCATGCCAGATGCATTTGGCTCAGGGAAAGAATTGGGGAAATCCATGAGCAGTCACACAAGCAACTGGAGTCATCTCTCCTGGTCTTGATATCTATGGAGATCTTCCAGATACGTCCTCCACTGAAAGATTCAGCAGATCTTCAACAGATTTATTGCAGTATTTGAGAAGTGAGTGTTTGTACTCCATATCTTAGTATAGCATTATCTATAAAAAACCATAATTCAGTCTTCCTCAAAGAATTACACTTACTATAAGACTTCTTATCTTTAAACCTTACAGAACGCAGAGAAAATAAACTGACTAAAACAAGTTGATGACACAACATATTTCACAGAAATATAAGTAGTTTAAACTGGCAAGAAACTAAAGAAGTTTCCTAAATCAGGCAGAAACCACTAAGTATGAAAATAAAAATTAATCTACAGAAATTGTAATGTTTTTCAGAGCAGAGTTAATCAGTTTGGTTGTGGTGTCCATGGTGGCACTGACCGTCCAGGCTGCAGTGGGGACTGCTGGTGCCGCATGCGGGCAGGCATGATGGCCAGTCTTGGCTCCTCGTCGCTCCAAGTTGTGTTTTATGGCCTCTTAGCAAATGAAACTGCAGTTTGATCTGATGATGAGCTGGAAAATACTGATTCACAAAGGCCCACATTTCTTCTTGGAAATCTCTTAATTTCGGGAAAGCTGTCTAGTTCACATGTGAACCTGCAGCAGCTGGCCAGCTCAGCCCAGGTGCAAAGCCCCGTATCCTGGTCCCATTGCAACCAGCTGGGTCACCTCTGACTGGGGACATTGGGACTCCCCCAGGTGCTGGTAAACTGGGCTTAGGCAGCTGTTGCTCTTAGCAGTGACGCTGATGGACAGCTGTCAGTCTCGCAGTCCTGGAAATGTCTGGAAACGTCCCCATTCAAAGGAAATGTAGAAAAGTTTCAGTTTCAGCCCAGTTCGACTGAAACCAAAATGCAACTACCCCAAATATTCATTTTCTTGGAAATCACACTTTCCGACCAAGTTTCAATTCCTTTTTTTAGAAAGTGCCTAAAGCCGTGGAGTTTGTGTCATCAGTGATCAGCAAATACAATTCTCCCCATGGCTGGTGCCAGCCACAGACACACCCAGGTGCCCTGGAATGGGGACCATCGGGATTTCTGAGCGGGTGAAATTTAGAGATACGTTCAGGCTCCTACAAGCAAGAAACAAAATATTTGCATAAAAACCACTTCCCCTACACCTGTGTTATTACTGCCCTGAATGATGAAACACTGCCCTATTTCCATAACAATCAAAATGCCTAAAGAAATGGCCCAGAAGTGCTCAGGACTCTGAACACTTGTGGCAGCACTGATAGGATCAGCAGGACAGCTAAACCCTTGAGGCTCTGAGAAGAGAAGCAACAGAGTTTTTATACATATATTTCTGTTATTCCTTGTATCTTTTGCTGGATTTCTCCACCATGAGGACAGCGCTGTTAATCTTATTAACTCTTAAAATCTTAAAAAGGGAATTTAAATCCTACTAATTACCTAGTCCTATGAAAAAAAAAAAAATTGCAAGATCATGAGTCATTTAGTAACTGCATGGACTCCCTTCTGATGTTATTAAAGCTCCAGGCTAAAATTATTTTCAAGATCACATGATGAATATGTAAAGAGAGAAGGAGAAGAACTGGGGTTAAATCCATTTTCACTAGGTCCACACAGCTGCTTGTAATTGCAAAGTAACTGCTGCAATCCATGATTTTTTGAACTGTTATTTTATTATATGTTGTATTGTTTTATTAGCTATCGTACGAGGCCTCAGATCAGTGGAGACACACTCAGTTGTGAACCTCAGGAGTGGACTCCAGAGCTGCCCTCACTTCTTCTGCCTACACTTGTTGGTTTGTCAGCAGCAGGTTTCTCTGCCTGGGCTGCTGCTGGTTCCCAAATTGCTTTAAAATTTTCTCCTCTTGTTTCTTGTCTCCCTTCCCCAACCCTGCAGCTGGACACTCTTGGGTGCTACGTCAGGTCTAAGATTGCCAAATTAGCATTTTTAGATGTGAAAAATAATGTCAGTGACAGAATAGTTGCGTGCAAGAAAAAAAAAAAACCAAAAAAAACAAAACACAAGACCAACAGGAGACATGACAGAGAGCGCAGAAACTCTCTGTTTCAGTTCAGCTGTCAGTGCGCAACATGAACTTCCACTTTCCAAGAAGCTGGAAAATGTCCCTATATTGCCACTCTACAAAGGCATTAAAATGATGCTTCACCGCCTGAAGACCCTGTTTCCCTCGTTCTGAGTTGTCCCTGTCCTAAAAATGTGAGAAACCAAGTACAAAAGGAACAATAGGAAAGAAAACAACAACTTGCTCTAGCTGCTGCACAGCATGTTCCTGGCCAGCCTTGTAGATTGCCAACAAAATATGAATTAAATGCATTTACTGCCATTCCTGCCGCTGAGCAGAGGATCTGGGAAACAGGTCCATCTGCTGCAATGCTCCCCTGCCCATGCTAATGACAGCAGGCTCCTCAGAAATGAGCTCTGCTTGAAGGCACACCCAGGGGTACATGGGTGAGAAGAGGAGCCATCGGTACATCATCTGCAACGGAGACCCTGGCAGAGCCATCGCAGCTTGGCCAGATCTAAGGGGTCTGCCCCCAGGGGAGCTGCAGAGCGCGTGTCACCTGCACTGGTGTGGCGTACACCAGCGTGGCATGCAACCATTGCACACAGACCAGCTCTGCCTGTTTGCAGAGCAGTGACACGTAGGCGCCAGGGATGAGGAGGAAACATGCTCCCTGAGGCAGGGGACATCCAGATAACCAACAGGGAAACGACAAGGAGTGCCCAAACATCAAGGCTAAAGGATGTCTGATGCTGACTCTGGATCATAGAATCACAGAATCACAGAATGCGTTGGGATGGAAGGGACCTTTCAAGCCCATCCAGTCCATCCCCCTGCCATGGGCAGGGACATCTACAACCAGATCAGGTTGCTCACAGCCCCATCCAGCCTGGCCTTGAATGTTTCCAAGGATGGGGCATCCCCCACCTCTCTGGGCAACCCCTTCCAGTGTTTCAGCACCCTCATCGTGAAAAACTTTTTCCTTGTGTTACTGATTTTTCTACTCTTACACAATGTTCTGACTGTGTATATTAGATGGAGATCAGAAAGACCACAGGAGCAGGAAGCAAAATCATGCAGATCTCCCCGGTCGGGACACAGAAGACACCAAGCGGGATCTGGGAGGAGGAGGTGACAAAGGTGCCGGCAAAGGTGACAAGCACCCAAAGCGCACCCGTGGGGCCAGCCCGCACCCCTGGGACCAGGTTGCTGTGTGGCAGTGCGCGGGGTGCAGTGCTCCTTGCAGATGGGGTGTGCAAGCTGTACTGCAGCACGGCGGCACAAGGGGGCACAGCTAAGGCTGTGTATGCTGTTAGCACTGGGGTTACCAGCCCACACACGCTTTGCATCCAACCTTGCCGTAGAAGCCAGACAGCACAGCATTTTTCCTTATAATTATCTTTCCACCTTATCTCTCCGATGTCCCAACTAAACACATACTCTTGCTTTAACAGCTCTGTTAACAGAGTCCATCACAGTCCTTGTGAATGTCTTCCGAGGTCTAATTACCTTTATTATTAAAGACTGTGCCTCACTTTCAGTCTCAGAGTGTTTGATTCCCACTTTCCATTGTTGAACTTTGCTAATTTATTACATATTAGATTGATTCCTACTACATCCTGGGTCTTCTGGACCCCTCTTGCGTATTCAGCCCATTTTGAGCATGGTAGGCAGGGCAAGGCCTGCAGCACTCTCATACCAGTGTGACCAGTCCTCCACCATCAGGTTATTCCTTTCCTTCTGGCATAAAGGCAGCATCAGCAGAGCTCCTTGGGAACAGCCGTTTATTCTGGTGCAGGTTAATGAAAGCTGGTAATTGTTTGAGGACATCTGTGATACCCTTCAGAAGTACCTCAGAGCATTTCCCTCACGCCAGATAGATATGGAGCATCTTTTATGGCACGTCACACACTTATGCTAGCCCCAGGGCCTGAGTGGGGTAGTGCTGGCCCTGTGGGGCCCTGGGCTCAAGTTTGGGTGAAAGACCCTCGCAGGCAGTTTGCAGCAGGTCTGTTGCGTCCTTCTTTGCCAGGCACCATTGCTCCCCAGTGCTGCTCAAAGATTGCTGCTGCAGCTCAGGGGGTGCGCACAGGGGACTGGATGCTGCCTGCGTGCATGTGCCATGCAAGGGTATATCAGAAAAAGACTTTGAATACCAAGTCTGATCACTCTGATGTCTTATTATTTCTGTTACCTACACAGCCTCAGTGCAGGGCTATAGGAGCCAGCACCCATCTCACCTGATCTTAGCCTCTAAGAGCAGGTGCCTGCTCTAAGCCAGTCATCTCAGCTTTCTCCTAGACCAGGACTACCTGAAAGCAATTTGTCCATCCTATGAGAGAAGCTATGAAGATCCATGAGGCTAGGTGTGATCCAAAATCATGTTTTCTTTGTTTATGCTGCCAACTGTGTCCTTGGCTGCAAAACTATGAACACATCTCTTGCTTTTCCCAGCACACAGTAGTATCAGAGATGAGCATGTTCAGTGCTTAAACTCTTTAGGGACATGTGAGCATGGATCATAGGATAGTTTATGTTGGATGGGACCGCAGGAAGCTTTCATGAAAGGCAGTAGGACTGCAGGCAAAATTTCTGGGCACCTCCGGCTTTCCAAAGTTAGGGACTTCAGATGTTGGGTATGCCTAGGGCTATCAGAGCAAGGCAAATGGGTGGGAACTAGACGTGATAGTGAAGCTTTTGAAATCTTTAAATATCACTGTGAAAACAAGTTAGGTGTAAGCTAGTGAGGGGTTTTAGCAGCATATCCAAGCCTGAAACACTGTCAGTGGAAAGAGAGCTTATGCCCTGTAGTATGTCCCACTGCCAGCATAAAACTTTCACTGCTTCCCCTAGTCCCTTTGGTTTAAAGGAGAGGACAACCTGGTTTGGTACCTTGTAAATTAACTGCAAGGAAAAATAAATAGAGCTCCAAAAGCTGCAAGGGACAATCTGATGGACACAGCTCCAGCTCATAGCCCCAGTTTCTGGAAAGAAAACATGCCACTGCTATGCAACCTGGGAATGTCATGGCTGGGAAGGTTCGTGGGATGTGTAGCTTTCCTTAGGAGAAGGGCACTGAACTAGATCACGAGGCACCCAACATCTGCAGTACATTCCCTGCAACCCAGGTAGGACACATTGATCTGCATTTTCCTGAGGGAAAACAAATGCGTTTGGCAAAACTTGGGGCAAATGTGTATTTTGCATACAGCAATGTGGGTTTATGCAACCAAGCCCCACTCCAGAGCACTTCAGTAGAAGATTTCTAAATGAATACATGAAAAAAATGTTTATTTATCAGGAACAACCCTTTTGTGAGACAGGCACATCCCACCTAATGCTGGCCCTAGTATGGACCCTCCTCGGGTCCTTGTAGCTCCAGGCACAAGCCAGGGCCATCAGACAGCCCTGAGCATGTAGGTATGCTCAAAGCAGTTCAACCCACCTCATCCCCTCCCTTTCCTTCCTTCTAACTAATCAGTTTAGGAAATTTATGGTATTTACAGCTTGGCTCCGATTTCTTGTTTGTGAGAATGCAAATGAAAGGTTGTTGAAGCTTGTCGGGTGCTGGAATACACAAAGCCTTTGTGATATGCTGATTTCTCACACCAGGCTCACCCTCCTGCCAGGCGGCTGATTGAGTTGCCACCTTCCCGACTACTCTTTTCCCAGGCAGCTGGAGGGTGTGGTGCCACCAACATTTTTTTAGTGGCAAAGCCAGTTTAAGAAATTCCTGCCCCCTCCCCTTCAGTTGTGTCAATACAGCTGTCTGGGGAGCTGTGTGGCAATTTGGATGGCTTACATGGTCACATTAAAAGAATATTTGGGAGGGATTATTTTTATACACCTGGCTGATCTCAGTGGTCTGGTCAGAAGGGACCCTGCACAGCAGAGAGGACACCAAGCTACAGCAGGAACGAGCAGCCAGGGGGTGGAAGATCCTTAAACCAACATTGCCACCAGTGAAAACATCATCAGCTGACACCCTGATGGCATCCCAACCCTCCATGGCTTCACAGGCACCTATAAGTTACATACTAGTTGATCATTACCTATGCAACAGTCCCAGTATGTCTCATGGTTGGAGACTCACCAGCAGGTTTCCACGGGCAGCCCACCTGAGACACTGCCAGCACAGCTTGGTGCTTTTCCATTCTCACCAGTGGGCTGGGTGAAGGCTTCTCACGGGTGCGTGGAGACCCTACATGCCTCCAGAGCAGGCTGCCATTCCATGGGATTTATAAAAAAGAGGTTCCTGGGGGGTGTGAATCCCATGAGAATTCGAGAGATGGGGTCTGATGCACCTTTAGGAAGAGGGCTCCAAGGAGATCTGCGCTCTGAAAATGCCTGGTCAGTGAAGCTACAGCTTGTGAGAAGCACGAGGCTTTGTATGACTCTAAACAGAGCAAAGACTGTCCCTGGAAAACCCAGATGGCCTGTGCCCTAGGATGAAACGGATAACCCACATTGCTAACACAGCACAGTAACACTCAACTCTCTTGAAAATACCCTGGAGAAGCTGGAAATGGGGGATGGAAAGGTTCAGTGGATGCTAAAGATGGCCAAAGCCAGAGGGTGCTGGAAAGGTATGAAGTCCTCTCCAGAGAGCTGACCCTCCTGGAGAGCACCTGTTGACAAATACAGTGGGGACCTGATCCTTCCTTGGGAGCACCAAGCAGAAAGGAGTGAAGTGGGTGCTCCCATCCGAAGGAGTCACTCACCCTCAGCCCTGAGCAGCTGGTTTGTTCTTATCTCAAAGATGCTGAGATTTCCCCATGCGACATCAAGGAGGGATTCAGGATATACCGGATGAATGGATTTCCAAGTGAAGCAGGTGTTTTCAGAAGGGGAGAGGCTTAGAAGTGGCTTTTTATGCTGAGTCATAGAATCATAGAATCGTTTAGGTTGGAAAAGACCCTTAAGATCATCAAGTCCAACTGTTAACCTAGAACTGCCAAGGCCACCACTAAACCATGTCCCTCAGCGCCACATCTACCCATCTTTTAAATACCTCCAGGGATGGAGAAAAAACCACTGCCCTGGGCAGCCTGTGCCAGGGCCTGACAATCCTTTTGATGAAAAAATTTTTCCCAACATCCAATCTAAACCTTCCCTGGTGCAACTTGAGGCCGTTCCCTCTCGTCCCATCGCTTGTTCCTGGGGAGCAGAGACCGACCCCCCCGGCTCCAGCCTCCTTTCAGGCCATTGCAGAGAGCGATGAGGGCTCCCCTCAGCCTCCTCTTCTCCAGGCTGAGCCCCCCCAGCTCCCCCAGCTGCCCCTCACCAGCCTTGTGCTCCAGCCCCTTCACCAGCTTTATGAGTCTTTGTGAGCTGGGGGAGGTGAGCGTGCAGCTGCGTCAAACTTGGCTGCCACCAACATGAGCATGCTTGCACTGGTGGCAGAGGTTAGCTCTTCCAGCTGAACCCATTGCACAGGGTCTTTTTGAGCTGGGCCACCAACCTCACTGTGTTTCCTTATTCTTGGGACAAGAATTTCTTTCAATTTCTGAAAGGTTTGGGGAACAGGGGAATTTTGTCTTAGTTTCTCCTGGATTTGCAGCAATTTCTAATTATACTGGAACAGGCAATTGCCTCCCAACAGCTGCTGCTCCTAAGATAATGATCAGCACAGCACAGGGTGATGAAGACCGCCTGTCTCATGCCCCTGAGGGGGAGAAGTTGTGATAGTTGAAGGCTGGAAGTGTGCAGGGATGACAGCATATTGGCTTCAAAACAGTTTTGTAAGCTTTGTAAGCCTTTGCTCTACAATGTCAGTGACACAAAGAACAGCTTACTAGTCCTATTCTCCATAGAGAAGTTGTAAATAGATCATAATCGAGAACACGACAAGAGTTATCTACCTCTCAGACTTCACTGTAGGTGACAGCAAGCCGCATTTCATTGTTGGTAGTCAGGCAGCCAAGAGCTTGGACCCTGGAGCTAGCAAGGTATTGAGTCCACCCTCTCCTCTCCACCCATTCCACCTCCTCCCTGCCCAGCTGGCCGCATTTCCCATCCTTGAGCACTCCATCCATGTGAGAGAATGTGTTACTTCTCTCAAAAAGTGGCACCAGTACAAAGAATGAAGGTCCATCACCACTCCAGAAGCAAGCCAGTAAAACAAACCTCTGATCCTGCCATGAGTCATGTAACCTGGAGCTGACACCATGAAAACCATATAGATGCATGGGAGGAATTCCCTGGTGCCATGGAAATAATTGGTCCACAGCTGTCAGAGAAATATGGGAAATGAGAGAGATAAAATCACCAGCCTGGGGAACAGCAGTGGCTCCATGAGCAGAGAAGATGGCCAAGAGATTCAGGCCTAGTGAGACCACTGGCCAGCACAACAGCTGAGTCTTGCAGACTTTGTAAAAATTGTGCTTGTATTAAATTCTATCTGTGAAAAGCAGTTCTGCAAGAAAAACACACTGAATTAGGTTGGGTTGCCTGTACCAGAGACAGGGCTGGGACTCTGGGATTATAGCTCTGTCCTGAATTTGTTTGGTCGGGTTTTTTTTACCAAAATTCATCAGATGCAGCAGATTTGACAGATATCTAAGCAGCAGCATTGGGGATCAAAACTGATCTCCGCTTTTTGTTGGTAAGGTATGTCCTGATGGAGAACTGGGAAAGGCGCTTGAAATCAAGATGTAACCAGAGTTCAGTGTCAAATGCATGTGTCAAAAGGAGAACCAGCTGGGATCTGCACAGAGCAATGGGTTAAAAAGCTAATTGGTTTCTCCAGGGACCAAGAAAATGGTGCCAGGAGTTTTGAAATTAGCACTGAAGATAAAAAGGGAAAGATGAGTAAATATGAGAGAATACTGCAAGAATGAAATGAGCCTCTTCAAATCAGTCGTCACAAGGAACTGGTTAAAAAGTGAGTGTAACCAACATATTTGTCAACGAGCTTTGGGCTTCTGCTGCCCACTTAGAAAGTGGTTGATTAAGGTTTGGCAATATCAAGTATGTTGGCAGCAATGAATACCTTTTTATTTCAGGGGAAGGCTGTGATTCATGTTCCTTACACTTCATTTCTTTTGAATATTGCCACTTTGGACTGTAGATGTAGACAAACAAGAGGGTGCACGGGGATGTATTATTTCCAGCGCTCGGCCCCAGAGCAGAGACCAGCAGCCGTTCATTCTTGGCTATAGCTGAAAATGCCAAAAATCTGCCAAGCCAGCCCTTGTTTGGCTCTGGGGATGCCCCCAACCCGTAAGCAAGGTTCATCACAAACTCATCCCACATAAAACCACAACAAATTTCAGCTCTTAGCTGGATCTGAACAAGTTGTTCTGAGTTTTGCACTGCTCCCAAGGCGAGGGCTTCCTAAGTAAACACTCAGGTCATTGATGTGTGTCCTGTTCTCTCTATGGCACACCAAACCTTTCTGGTTGTTACGGCATGTGCTGATAGCTTTGCCACCTATCCTCACACACCATCAGACATGTTTTTGCACCTGAAAATTAATTTGAATGCATGTTTTGTTTCAGCCCTTGATAGGAGCCAAATGTTTTGCAGCTCAGGTTTTCAAGACACAATCATAATGACAATTTTTTTATTGTATTTTTAGTTAAGATAAAAAATATTTCAGCCCCTTGTCTTCCACAATTTCCTAACAGTGTCCACATCTGGTGGACGTACAGTTATACAAACCAGGGCAGACTGGAAAACAGACAAGCCTAGCAATCACTGGGCTCTACAGAAATGTCTCCCAAACAGCTCCCTCTTGCACAGTGACGTTTGCTACCAGATTTATTTCCCATTAGCACTGCTGGCTGTGTTGATGGGCTATTGTCCCCGTTGATTTTTTTCCATTAAAACCACAAGTGTACGATCCTGCCTGTGGGAAGCAGGTGTAGCCTGGCTGCTTCCCCGGGGCTGGTTGTTCAGGGCACAGTCCTTGCTGCACCCCTCCTTGCTGGCCTGGACCGTGCAGACTATGGCCTCCATCCTCCTCCCCTTCTGGCTGCTGTGATGGGGACTCTGGAGAGCCCTGCCTGGCCCTCACCCTTGGAGATGACGGGAGGGAGCAAAAAATGTGGCTGGAGGTCCTGCTGCCCTTCTCCCACTGCCCTGCCTGCCACAGGCACAGCAGTGAGAACTCCTAAAACCGCTGTCACGCCATGTAGATGGCTAACAGCACCATCCTCCAAGGGGATGATCCACCACCCCCATAGTAAGTGGAGAGAATAGCCTCTTCCAGTCTACTGTGAATGGGGCATCGCCTGGACTCGCCAGGCTGTTCCCCAGCACTGATGGAGGCAGGCACTGGCAGCATCCCCAGGGCGGCCAGCTCTTATCAACCAGCCTATTTTTTCAGGGACTAATCTGATGGAGCAAAAAACTGATGGTTTTGTCAGTGCTGGATGTTTCTTTCTGGCAGGAAATGTTATTGAATGGTGATTGAAGGGCAAATGTGCTGAAGAAAAATGCCCTTCCTCCACCAAGTGTCTGCACCAAGCCTCTGCCCACATCTGCTGATCTCCACCCCAGCAGCTGCTGTCCCACAAGGTTGACCCAGGCTGATCTCAGGCTGCCCAGCTCACTGCTCCAAGCTGGGACCAGCAGTGCTGCCAGCTGCCTGCCTTTCACCACTCTCTGACCAGCAGCAGAGGAACATGGACAATTTTGCTGCTTGTCCTTCCCCAGTTGCCCACTCACCTTCAGGTCATGGCACTGAGAAGGACCAGCCCAAAGAAAGTAGAGCACCAAGCTTTTCCCAGGTCAAACACACATTGTTTGATAAGAGCCTGAAAATACTAGTTTTACTTACGGCTCTGTGGCAGCCTGAGAGATCGAAATGTGCCCAAGCCAGGCCAGTCCATAGCTACCAACAAAACCAGCTGCCTGGGGCTGTTTGCAGCATGTCTCCACCCTCCCTAAGCTATCTCACTTCCAAATCTGTCTTCTGAGAGCCCACACCACCAGCTTCAGGCACACACAGAGCAACCTCAAACACTGACGGGGCCAATGCCAGCCCAACTCTATCTCTCCAAAGAGCCCCAGCCATCTTTCTCTCCTGCCCTAACATGCTGCAAGTTGATCTCATGAATGGTGACCTCCCAAAGCCCTGTCAGAGGCTGAGGCAGCTCCACAAGAGCTACTTTGACTTGTTCATAGTAGTTAGAAGATGCTGCCCTCTCCTCGTTCCCTGCTTCATACCCAGGACATCTCTGTCCTTCCCTGATCTAGGTGGCAAGGAAATTTCTTGATTTCACCAATGTGGGAGCAAGGGAAGATGAAGGGGAGAGTTGCCTGTTTGCATGCTCAAGAGCAGTGTGATATGGTCCTCAGCCCAGCCAGCTTTATGGTAAAAGACCAAATAAATGGATTGAGAGTTTGCAAATGGGCACAGAGAGGACCTAGAGTCGTTCTGCTTCTTGTGGGCACTAGGAAGAACTCTGCTGAATTCTCTGTTGGGTTCAGGGAAGTATTTCCTTACATCCTGAGCCATTTTCAAGATGGTATTAAACTCCACAGACCTCATACTTTGAAAACATTCACTGTGCGTGCCCCTTCTCCAGTTGGTAGCTTGCAGTTCTCCATGCATGAGTCCCCACAACACATAGTCCAGGTTAGACATTAAACATTAAGCATGATATTTAGAAATTACCTATAAATTATAATTTATAGTGCTGCCAATCTGTCCAGCAATGCTGAAGTTCAGGGAAATTGTCTTAGTTCTTTCCCCCATAGGGGACTTTTGAGGCCTGTCTTTTCCAAGAGGCATCTCAACCGCTCTTCTTTGCCCTCTTCTATGAGGTTCCGCAGGAAGATGATGGAGTCTCCTTTCTTGGAGATTTTCAAAACTCAAAACAAGGCCCTGAGCAACTGAGGGTCCTAAACAATTTGATGTGAGCCCTGCTTGCAGCAGGAGGTTGGACCAGAGACCTCCAGGCACCCCTCTAAACCCAAATAATTCATGGCTGATGGAATCTACTGAGAGCTTTCTCCTGGGGAGAACTTGAATGGCTTCATCTTGGTGAAATGGGGAAGCTAACTTGCTTCAACCTGTCCTTCTCTCCAAGTATCACTGAGCATAACAGACTCAGGCCAGTGACTGAGGCTCCAACAACTTGCCCCTGCTTTCGGCAGCACCCATATGGAGGTAGACATGTCAAAGTGCTGTACAACATAGTAGTCAGGGTATCACCCCCCTTTCTTACATGCGTCTGTCCCTCACACATGCAAAACTGGGTGATGCTCAGCTGCACTAAGGCAAAGTCAAGTAGTGGCAAAAACATTACCCAGGTCCTCATAAGCTGGAAATGCCTGGGATATGAGGTCTTTCAGAAACCACGCAGCCATCAGTATGACACAGATAATGTGATCCCAATATGTCAGCAGAGGTTATCTCCAGTGAAGAGAAAGAATTACAAAAGACATTGTATAAGACATCAGCAAGACCAGATCTGGTCAGTGAAACACGAACTCTTAGGAGAACTGAGGCACAGGAGGACTGCAATTGTAATGATGGGAAAAGAAACCCTTTTCTTAGAACAGATGCTACATGGGCTTGGCCTGTTTAGCCGGTAAGATGAAGGCTTCAAGGGATGGCAGTTGTCTGGGGAACATTATGGAGTCTGGAAGGGAAGACTTACGGTCACATTTCAGCTGCTAACCAGAAGAAGGTTCTCAGAGGGATTGTGCAGCACCAGAATCTTGCCAATGGATTTGCTGTTCCTATCTGCCTCACCAGGATTGCATCAAATATTACCTGGGATAAGCTGGCAATTGACATCAGTAAGGTGCTGTCCTCAGGAGTTTCTGTCTTTCTGCCTTGATTGCAGGGGGATGCGAGACAGCCTTCTTAGACCAGCTGCCTGGCGTTTTCACAGCTGGAGTCAGGTGAGCTGAATTTCCCCAGCGTGTGCTCTGCAGCACAGGTTGGTTTAACCAGTTTAACAAAGCCACCCAGCATGTTGGTGTTGGAACATGCAAGTGCAGCCAGACTGATAACTAAAACCATTTCCATTAAGCAGGCAGAGGAAGCCAGGCAATGAGCCTTAATGGGATGCTAGGTGCAACCACACCGCAGCAGATCCCAGCCAAGCTGTGGAATCTGGCACGGGCAGTGCTACAGCTCTCCAGGCCTGGGTCCTGGCACACCTGGCAGTGTAAGAGGTGGCTCACGGGTGAGCAATATTCTTAGTGGTGGCCTTCTTAGTGTGTAAGCGTGAATGAGAAAGCATACATGCTTTTTAGCTGGCAGCCTGGTGCTAGCCAAAACGCACCATCAGTGTAATGCTGCACTGGCTGCTGAAGAAATCAAAACTGTGGAGGGACTGTTGTTTTGGACTGTGATTGTATGTCTTGCAAGATTTGAATGTGAGTAACCCTAGGAATGTGTTGTTCCATCCATTAGATGTGCTTTGCTACCTCTCTCTTGATGTTAGTATCTCTTAGAGTCAGGCTAAGCAGACATGCCTGCTCTTGTTTTACCAGGAATCCTTCTGGGGCTTTGGCTGAGCTGAGATTTTACAATGCATGGATCCTTGCCAACTTTTAGCCTGCACAGGCACTTTGCCCATCCTCAGCACGCTAGGGTTTGCAATATGAACCCCTGAAGGGAGCGGGAAAAGATGAGGCAGGGAATATCTATCCAAACAAGTTTGTACACACATATGATTTTGTAATATGCTGCCTAGAAGAGACTTGTAGCCATGCTGTAGAAGAGTCTGGAGAGTATTGTAAGGATCTCAGCCCTGCCCCTCCAAGGTGGATCAGACAGGCATGCACAATGCACTCTGCTAGCATTTGGCTACCCCAACCCAGCCTCTGGGGATGGTTTTGGGAGCAGTACAGCCATGCAGTGCTGTGAGGACACAGAACAGCTCAAACTTGGTCAGTTCATGTCTCCTTCATTTACCCAGCCCTGCAGGAAATTCTTAATGAGGTGACAATGAAGGTTCCAGCCATCATTGACTGCACATGGAGGCTGTTTTGCATGCATCCAGCAAGGCAGGAGGTGATTTCAGAGTGAAGACATCGTTTTATAGTTCCATGTTTGAAGAGCAACCCATGTTCTTTCGCCAAGAGAGAGACAGTGGGTTTTACTAGCACCAAGAATAAACAAAATATCAGTAACGATCATGATTAGGCCCCAGGTGGATGCTGCTCTCAGATATGCTGCTGGCTTCTGAATCATTCTGGGGAAAAATTAGCAAAGTCCTAGACACCTCACCAGAAATCAGAGTCCATCTCAGGGCATCTCACTCTTCCCTGACCAAGCCACCCTACTTCAGCTAGGGGTGTGAGCAGAAAGACCACCTCTAAAAGAACATGTTGGGGAACAATAAGGTACTGAAGCAAATTCTACCATTGAAAATTTCTCTGTAGAGAAGGGAGACACAGAAGCTGACTGATGGTCTTTACCACTCAGGGCAGTTAAATTCACAGTGGCCATGAACCTGCAGACCAAAGACAGTGGGCAAGCAGCCCTGCTGGACACCAGCACCCACCCTGACACCACCTCCCTACACCTCTTACACCCAGAGGCAGCCTTGCTCTTGCACCCCAAGCCTGACAGGGAAACACGTGCGCATGGTGGCACTCAAAGGTCAAGCTTGCTACTCACTTCCAAAGGGTTCCCTAAAACAAAATGGGCTTATTTGTTGTCATGGGTTGTGTCTCCATCACCTGCTCTGCCCCAGAATGGCCCTGGTCCACACCCTCCAGCAACACCTTTCCTCAAGACCTTTGGTCTTTCCAGCTGACTTGCTGGCTGATGGGAAGCACACTGGCCCCCAGCGCTCCCAGCCTTGTATGTGCCACAAACTGCTCCTGGGAACCCCCATTGTGTTACTAATGTTTAAAATGGGACACAAATGCATTCAAGCTAAGTGATGAGTTGACTGTGTAATCAGAAACAAGTCATGAAAGAAAACACAGGCTTTGAAGGTACCTGCCACAAAGTCATCTCTTGTCTCCTTGATGCCACCTTCTGCCAAAGCTGTTCAAGGGCAGTACTCACCACTGGTGAGGCCGCCCCTCGAGTGCTGTGCTCAGCGCTGGGCCCCGCACCCCAAGGCGGCCATGGAGGGGCTGGAGCGTGGCCAGAGCAGGGCAGCGAGGCTGGGGCAGGGGCTGGAGCACAAGGCTGGGGAGGAGCGGCTGGGGGAGCTGGGGGGGCTCAGCCTGGAGAAGAGGAGGCTGAGGGGAGCCCTCATCGCTCTCTGCAACGGCCTGAAAGGAGGCTGGAGCCGGGGGGGTCGGTCTCTTCTCCCCAGTAGCAAGCAATAGGACGAGAGGAAATGGCCTCAAGCTGCGCCAGGGCAGGTTTGGGTTGGATATTAGGAAAAATTTCTTCACTGAAAGGGCTGTCAGGCCCTGGCACAGGCTGCCCAGGGCAGGGGCTGAGTCCCCATCCCTGCAGGTATTTAAAAGATGTGTAGGTGTAGTGCTTAGGGCCATGGTTGAGTGGTGGACTTGGCAGTGCTGGGTTAATGGTTGGACTTGATGATCTTAAAGGTCTTTTCCAACCTAAACGATTCTATGATTCTATAATGCGGGGGCTGCCCAGTCTGACAGTGATGCTCCCTCCGCTGAGGAACTGGGTCAGAGGCTTGGTCTGCCTGAAAACAAATCTACAAAAAACCCCTTGAATGCTGGACCAGTCCCCTGCCTGACCCCACAGGACAGCCCAGGGGAGCTGCATGGCTGGTGGTCGGGGAGACATGGGCATCCCAAGGCTGATTGTGTACCACAGCCTCAGCCACAACTTCTCCCTGCCTCTTCTTCAAGGCAGGATCTCTTGCTGCGTGTTGTGTCATTCCTGAGCTCTCTTCCCACTCCCTTTCCCAACAGGAACGGGCTTCTCAATTTCTACCTGGCAGCCTGGGACACCTTGTTTTTCTCTCCCCTCATTTTCAGAGCTTCGCGCAAGCTTTCCCAGTATGCTTCCCTGCTTTGTTCCCCAACCTAAACATAGCCTCATGGATTTTCCAAGCTTTCTATGTCACACAATTTGAGAAACAGTGGCTCTACTCACATCACATGTTGTCACATGCTGGCAGCTCAATTCTACCTCAGGAGAAGACAATTGGTATCAGGGATGAATAAAAGCTGAGAAAGGTGAGCATCCGATGCCCCTCTGTCTCCCACAAGAGTGTTACCATCCTGGGCTTCCCTGCCAGTGCCTGCCCCTAGTCCTGTCCCACAGCCTGCATCTGCCTTGACTCATTTACCGTGCACACTCTCCAAGGCAGGAGCTGCTGCCTGCTCCTATGACTGCAACGTCTGAGCACAACAGGGACCCGTACCTACCCATGGACGTTGACTAATAACAGCAACAGGAGGGAAAGAGTACACAAAGGCACCCGAATAAAAGCTGTCCTTTTAGCTGATCCAGCACTGTTTGCAACCCCACAAGTCCAGCGCCCAGGAGGAATTAGCATGATCGGAAGCTCCTGCCTCTCAGCAGCTGCTCCCGTGGGACTGGCTTCAGCACAAATGGCTGCTGCCAGATTAATTTCACTCCGGGCTGTGATCTGCCTGAGCTGCCCTGTCCAGGGCTGCAGAAAAGATTTTTTCTGCTGACAGGTAGCCCTGGCAAGGGGGACGTTCCCAAGCAGCTTCTGGCACAGGGTGGTGCTCCCACTCTTTCCACACTGGTGTAGAGCAGAGTAAATCCTCTTTGATCAATGCAAAATCAGGTGTAAAACAGGAGTATCCAGCCCAGGCCATTTCATTCTCTGAGATCTAAGCAGGCTCGTAATCTTCATCAGCGTTGCTTCCTGCTTGAAATGCTTTTCATTAGCTGCTCATTCAGTGAACACAACCACTTCTGCTACCTCAGCAAAACACATGCCACACTTCTTGCTCAGCAGCAGAAGGCAAACATTTTATTGCATTTTAATCACTGGCAGTTTTGGCAGTTGCTTCCTGCCCTCTGTGTTTCTTCTACCCATCCTACTGAGAACTCTATAAACTTTGGTTGCAGAGATGTGCTTGACCAAAAGCGATCTGGTACCTCCTCAGCCTCCAAGTAGCTGGACAGCCTGATGCAGTTCCTGGGAAGCTGAAGGCTGAATGCTTGGTTATCTCAGTGGCCTTTCAATCCAGTACTGGAAGAAGTGAGACAGGCTGAGCATATCTGTTTGGTTGCAAAGGTTGGCTGCCCTGCCAAGACCTTTGTCATGTCATCAATCTTGCTGGGAAATTTCATACAAAATTTTTCTTCTGAAAATAATGATTTCTTGGAGCTGAAATGTTTCAGAGGAACATTTCAATGCCAAAAAAAAAAAAAAAGTTTTGAGTTGAAAAATGGACAAAACCCACTAATGGGGTGCCCTTTCCCAACCCAGCCATCGAGGAACCAAGCCAAGCAGACCAGAAACCCTCTGTGCAAGCGGTGCAGCCCGCTGTCGGGACAGGGCTAAGGCTTGCTCTGACACTGCAGTTTCAAGTGAAGAACTGTTGAGTGACTAGAGAAGGGCAGGTCCCAGCCCTGGCTGATTGGGTCCAGCCAAGATCTGTTTGCCAGTCAGTGTCCCTGATGGCTCTCCTGGATGATGCTCGGGGACAGGCTCTCCTAAGCGGTCACCTGCAGATTGCTCCCTTTCCCCTGGGCAGACCGTGCTCCGCAGAGCGTGACCCACTGCTCCTCTCCCAGGCTCAGTTTTCCTGTGCCTCTGAGTCACACCGAGTGTTTAAAAGAAAATTTTGGTGCCTCATTTCTTCATTTTCCTGTGTCTGGGGGTTTTCCAGCCTCTGATCCACACCCTTCATGCTGCCAGGGAGGAACTGGTTCTCCTCGCTTGGGCATGATCTTTAACGTGCCTGTAATTCACTCACAGCCCCTGTGCTAAGGTCAACAACCTTCTTCCTTTGTTCTGCTGCTGCTGCTATGGCAAGGCAGAAGCAGGCAGAAGACGGAGCAGGGAGCGTTTTTTAGAGCCCCTACCAGCTGCTGATGGAGCACAGACAGGCAGCCATAAACTGGCTGGATCGGGGCTGGCAGAACCCATCGCTGTCCAAGGACGGGACTTGCGACTGCCTGGGGTGGTGGCAGTGGGACTGCCAGCATCCCTCCAGCAGCATCAGCCCCTTCCCTGGTCGGGCAGCGCACTTGGTTCCAGCAGAGTCCTTCCCCGTTTAGGAAATGAATGACAGGATCAGGCCCTGTGTGTCAGCTTGTGGCCATCATCAGCTGCGACTCACTGTGTGCAATTCCCTAAAGAAGAGAGTAAATGCTGTGCACAGAAACTCCAGGGGAACAAGAACAAAGGCAGATCCCTTCTCCTTCCCTCAGCGTTATCTAGGATCGATCATTGCCTTAATGTAACACAATCCCCTCCGCTCTGCTGCCTGCCTCTCACCCTGCAGAGTCATGCTCAAGCGATTTTGTTTCAGGGTAACACTGAGTTAATTTGTCTGAAGCCCTGTGGGACTTCCCAAGCAGACCTTTCCAGCAAGGGGATTTTGCTGAGTCTGCGAAATAATTCAGCAGGGGAAGGGGTTGTTCGTGGGCCCCAAATTCTCCATTTTTTCTCCCTCAGCTCTGACTCCCCTGAATCACTGAGGTCTCGGATTGCCCCAGGACAGTGGCTCACTGAAATGGTCTGAGTTCAGTATTTTCTCCGCTGCACAAATTTTGCCATGTCTTCCTCCTCCCCCACAGCACCCTCAAGGTCACATTGGGAGGTTTTGTGATCTGATGAAAGGGAACAGAGAGGAAAAAAAAAAGCCCGGCGAGATGAAAACTGATCCCAGGCTCCAGCTCCAGCCTCTTCCCTTCTGCCCCTCTTGGCTCACTCTGCACTGCCCTGGGACATTCGCTCCTTGCACCCGGGACGCACTTTTGAGATGGTTATGAAAGGAATTGTGCATTCAGGTATTCTAAGAACTGGTTGAGTCTTTTGTCTGGAGAACGGATGGGAAAGCTTATGCCTTAGTGCCTGCTCCTTAAGTAAGGGATTGTGTAACCCTGGCATGCTGCAGTGCTCCTGCTGGCAGGTGATGAGAAACTGGGCAGAAAACAGGCTTTGAAATGCTCAGCTGGATAGAGAAGGGCCTCACTGGGAAGCCCTGACTCTCCCTCACCCCACTCATAACCTGTCAGCTGCTCCTCTGCCCAGAAGGAGATGCTCAGAGATTTACCAGCAGCCAGAGTGCTTTCATCTGTACTAGTAATTTAAATATACCTGGCACTGTTTCCTGGCCCTGAAGCCACTGACACAGAACAATCTATTAAACTTTCTTATCCTCCAAGCCAGGATGGATACATCCAAGTGCACAGGGCAATAATATCAAGTCCGTGCTGCCCTTAAACTTTTTCCAGGAATTGTTTCTGAAAGCACTAGTTGGCTGGACCCCAAATCGTGCCAGGGACCTGCAATCACAGTGAGACCTGGTAATGTTCTTGACAGCCACGGAGGCCTTCCAGCCCCAGTCCCTGCGGTGCAACCCTCTGTCATCCCCATATTTACCATGGCTGGAGCAGGGTGTGCCGGGAGAGGCAGCCCCAGCAGGAACCAGTGACTTGCACATACTTATCCGAATAGCACAGGGCAGCTGCAGCTGGCTGAAACATTGTGCCAGTTTGCTTAGTCCTTGAGCTCCCACTGTCCTGAGGTAATGGGTGTTGTGCATTCCTATCCCACCAGCAGAGACCTGCAGCTCTCATTGCACTGCTCTTACCTGCAGCACCTCGCTAACACCTCAGCCTGCCTTAGGAACGTGAGGCAGCATAGGGTGTTTTCCCCTCTGATGCTGTCCTACACCCAGCTACAGTCCAGCTGCTGTGGAGGATTTGGTTTTGGTGCATCCCTGTCTGGCTGTATGCACCAGTGCTCGTGAGAGGGCTGTGTGCAGTGTGGGAGGGGAATAAAGATATGGGAGAAAACACCACTGTTGCTGAAATTACGTGTGAGAGCAAGATGAAGCTGCTTTGGGACACTTGCTGAAAAAGAGCTGAGAACAGGAGTGTGGGCTGTCCCCTAAACCAGGGTTGGGACAGCAAACTGCTTCCCATCGCAGCTCCTCACCTCGGACCAGCGTGGGCAGAGGCAAACAGCATCCTAGGCTCTGCCTGTTTGGGAGGCAGTCACAGCAGCTTTCACATGGGGGAAGGGATGAGGTTAGGACACCTGCAGCATGAAAGTCACTGGCAAGGCTGCACATGTCCCTGAAAATCCCTGCTATTGTTTGAAGCTCTCCTCAGCACCAGTGGGATTTTCCTGCCTCGTTTCCTAAAATCCCCACCATGGTTTTCAGTGCTAATAAGGTGGAAAGACAGAGGTTTTGTGCCCCTGTGGCAAATACAGGGCAGCAGGACTTAGGAAGCTGCAGGAGTCTAGTTTCACTGTTCTTCCTACTGCTGATGGCAATGGCACTACAATCTCCAGCAAGGTCATTTCAAGGTTATTTCCCATCACACTGCAAAGCTGAGGAGCTCTTGGCCTGCCAGTGCACAGTAGGACTGAGCTGCCCAAACAGAACAGCATGCCCAGCTCCCACCTCTGCATGAAACATCCCTAGAGAGAGCTCTGCCCTTCGAGACATACCCCTTCCTAAGGCAAAGCATCTGGGAAGAGTCTGCACAGAGAGAAGCTCTCTCTTCCCAAGGAAGCCTTTCCCCATGCCCTGTGTCCATGCAGGATGGCTGAGCTCTCTAGAGGCTCATGCAAACCAGGAGTCTTTGGATGTTTGGAGCAGGACCCTAGTGCATTCCTCCACCTCTCCCTGGAAGGCGAGGTAGGGGTTAACCTACACTAAGGCCCCCTTTCAGCCTGGGCAGGAGCATCCTGAGCATCCTGGGCAGGAGCATCCACCATCTGAGTTTCTCTTGCAGGTCTCTAGGCTCCCCTTTGCTCAGGAGTACACTGAGCAGCTCTGTCCCCCCCGATCCCTCACTTTTACCATTGGCATCCATTTTTTCTGACACACCAAACACAAGTGTGTTGCACTGCTGCCATGTTCCTCGGCCTGATTGCTCAGATGAGCTACCCGATACGCTCCTACTCCTTCGCTGGGAGAGTGCCAAAGTGCTTTTTGCAGAACTGCTGGACTCTTTTCCAGCAAACATCCTGTCAGTAGCTGGATTGTTTGAATATCCAGGGAAATCAAGCGCAAACTGCAGATTAGCCAGGCGTGTTCCCAAGAAACAATTTTATCAAAACTTCTGGCAAAGACACTGCGTGGTTTGACAGAGCCTTTTCAGGGGTAGGCATGGAGAGCAGAGATTCAAGCACCGTCTTTGTTTCAGTGGAGTCAGAAGCTTGGCTCTGCTCCTCTCACTCCCAGTGCATGCCCCAGGTGCAGGCTGCAGAAACAACTGTCTTCATCCGGAGTACGTAATTAAATGTTCATTGGTCCAGGAGAAGGCTGGTGTGCATGGTGCAGAAGACACCCATTCAGGTACCTGAGCTGTTTCTTTTCCTAAGGTAACTTACTAACCACAGGACTGTCTTAGGCAATGACAACCCAAATCACATCTTCTGAAGCATGATTTCAGATGTCCCAGGTTTCATTTTGCCTCATAAATCAAATATTTTGGGAAGCTCTGTCTTTTTTTTTCCTTTACACAAAACCAAGCTTTCATTTCCCATAAGCGGGGAGCACAAGTTTGAGCCTCCTGAGAACATCATCACGTTTCTGTTTTGGGTTTTCAGCAAGACATCATCAAATATCAGGTGGAGCAACACACTCCAAAGTGGCCATCACACTCCACCCTAAGGAGCCAGCAAAGAGATATGTAGCTCAACCAGCAGGATCAGCAACTGTGTTTGCAGTGTGGGACATCACAACACCCAGCATCAGAAAAATCACGCTTCTTCCTGAAAGTTTTATATGCTATTGTTAGCAGCAGTAATCCTACAGTACAAGAGCTGTAAGAGATTAGGAAGGAAGAGCGTTCTCCCTGTGTTGCAGTGATTACACAGTAAATTTCCACAGATTAGCGTGCACTGACTTGAGGGTTTCTCAGATACATCAGTCCTGTAATTGCTGCTACTTTTGTGGGCTTTTTAAACAATAAAGGAGTGAAGAAAAATAGTTGTACCACTAGCATGTAACTGTGAAACCTCAAAAATGGATGTTTTTTTCCAGAACAGTGGTAGGGCCCAAATCTGCTTTTGTAATCATTTTGTTGCTGTTGCTTGGATTTTGGGCAAGTGTGCAGCTTTGAGACTGCTTTCCTAGGAGCACAGGACGGCTGGTTTCTTTAGCAATGAGTTTCAGTGTTGCCAGCCACTGTCAAGCCTCAAAAGTATGAAATCACATTAAAATAAAGATATTTAAGAATTAAAAATGCATGTTGCATCCTATTTTGCCTACTGCATTCTGACCTTGTCTGTGTTTTCAAGCTTTTGTCCACTTCAACTAACCTGAAAATAAAGAAGCAGCTCAGATTATCGTCCACAAGCGGGTTTGTGGTGGGAAACCTGTGCATGCACTTGTAGGTCCTACCCTTTCCTACTGCACTGTGCTCTCTGTTCACTGTGCAGCCCCCTGTCCTCAGATATCCCCCTGCCCACTGGAAAGCCATAGCCCTGGCTTTCCCACAGGCCCCAGACAGTCCTGGCCATCCAGCTCTGCCATGCTGGTACCTGCAGGGAGAAGAGTAACATGCTCACTGCCTGTGTGCCTGGCTCCCATGTATTTGGGTTGTGTTGGAAAGCTGGGCTTTGTCAAACAGCATCTGTCTGCCCATCACCCACAGTCCAGCCTAGGCTGAGCGTGCAGTTTCTTCATTTGGAAGTAAAATCTAACAGGAAGGATGTTTTTTGTTCTGATTTTCTTACTTAAAGACATTTAAACACTTCCAGATAGGGTAACTAGCTGGGATTGATCTGTCTTCACGTAGGCACAAAGGAGGGCACAGACTCAAGGAGACACATCCTTTTTCATCCACCCTGTGCCATGGTGCTTCTTCCCCATTCACATGGGTGTCAACAACAGCCTTGTCCAAGTTCCCCTTTGGCAGCGTGACTGGAGCTATTTCCTATGGTCTGTACCACTCTTATTTTCCATGGGGCTGTAACAGGAGATGGAACAGTGACATGTGACAGACTGATTTAGGCCCCGGTGAGAGGATATTTACAGAACTAGGACACCGGCAACATATTACAGACAAGCAGGATGTCTTTGCTTCTCTAACTCTATGGATCAGCAGAGCTTAACCTGTTTGCTCCTTCCATAAATGTCCCAAAGAGAACCGAGAGCGTCCCCTGGCATTTCCCGCCAACATTCGATTAGTGTTGTTGCTATCAGGGGTTTACAGAAATGCTCTGTTACCAGCCAGTGCCATGCCGGGTATAACCATGATGGCAAAGTACAAAATCCAGAGACTGAGGCAAGTGTAGCAGAAGCTGAATTCCCATTTCTTTTGGGAATTTCAGCAACAGCAATGGGAACATATCTCTTCAGAGCCAGAGACTGCTTGCAGCTGCAGGTGCTCCTCTCTCTTGCCTGGGCAGAAGTACAGCTCCTCTGGTGAGAAATGCGCACACGTGGTTGCAATGCCCTGGTCATCCTCATGTTGCATCCAGGGAGTCAGAAACTTTCCCCATAAGCGTGTGTGTGAGTGCTCCAGCCAGTACTAATGGAAGCAGACAGAGAGAACACGAGGCAGCCAGTGAACCCAGAATAACTGTAGAAATGAGTGGCCTTTCCACTGAGAATTACCTGGTGCCTGATTGCCAACCAGAGCCCAGATGAAGGCAAGCTGCCGGGTGGCCCCCGAACGGTCAGTGTGTGGCCGCTGCAGGGTGCCAGGGAGGAGCAGGGCTGCAGAGGCAGCAGCGCTCTCGCCCAGTAAAGCACTGTGGGAGGATTTGGAAGCTCCCAAAGTTAGTGCTGTGGTTGGGTCACTTGGCCAAGCCCTAAGTCAGGTACTTTGTCCCTGTAGTGAGCAGGAAGGCTCTGAGGTCAAGACGTGTTATGCCACTCTCACAGACAGTTGCTATTATCTGTGTAGCAAAGATTATATCCCTAAGCCAGTTAGGTCCCTCTACCACAGTGTCCATGTGTCCTGAAAACCACTTTCCTGACATGAGTCCTGTCCTGACGCTCCCATGACATCTCATGTCTTGCAAATATTAACTCCAGATCATCTAGACTATAAAGCTCCCATCAACCCCCCCAGATCTATCTGCTGCCTGTAAGCAGCACAAGGTGGGAAGGAAGCAACTGGTTCCCCCTGAGAGTCTCTGATGTTACAACTTGCTCCCTTCAGGTCAGCAGACATAGGCTGTTAGGCCACACCTGCCCTCTTCTAGACCTTGTTTTTTTCCAAGGGAATTTGCTGATGTGAATGCATAAAAGGCAGGAAATGGAAAAATTCAAGACCTGTTAATGAGAGGAACTCCCCTAACCTTGCCTATGCAGAGCATCCCAACAATCTGCCAGGAACTGCAGTCCAAGAACATCTACATGGCACAGGGCTGCAGTCGAGAATGAGAAATATTCACATGCTGCACCCAGTGCACGCGACTTCACAGCCAGCTTGAGCCTGAGTACCAGGGTGTACACTGCATATAAATAAACTGTTTCCTAAATGACTTGTGATGCCGGCATGCCTGGGTTTCACCACTGTCTTGTCTGCTCCATCTTCATATATGCTGTCCAGCTCCATCTTCATATATGCTGATATATGCTTATGCATATATGCTGATGCATATGCTGATGCTCAGCACCCGCCATCGGCCTCTTCTTCGTCCCTAACCCAAGTGCTCAACTTGCACTCTTGAACAAGGGAACACAAAATTTAACGGGTGTCCAAAATTTTCTTTGGTGTTAACTGTTTGGATTGTGGATATTCCTGTTGTTCTAGAAATAGCTGGTAAGATTTCAAAGCTCCCTAAATTGCTAGCCCCAACCTCATGAATGCCACAGGCAAATGACAGATGCTCAGTTCTTACTTCAACACACTTTGAGTTGCATCGGTGACACCTTTGTTCTAGGAGATATGCCCCACGGTAGCTCACAGAGGAGTTACTCATCAGCTGCTTGATAGGAGCTCACTGGCTGTGAGTGATGGAGGAGGAAGACGGGGCTGTATTAGTTACAAAATGATTACAAGCTCCTGACACAGTGTGCCCATAAAAAGGCGAATGGATGATAAAAAACAGGGCTGGGAGACACCGCAAGATGTCAGCTAATCCCCTTCCCAGCACAGTGGTGCTTCTGTCGCTTATGACAGGAATGTGTCTGACCTGGTTTTAAAACCCTCTCATGCTGGAGTCGCAGGATTTTCCCCAGACAATTTCCCCAGCATTTGCCCTTCCTGACAGTCAAAAGGTTTCCACTCATGTTGAACCAAAACATTCTTTGTTATAGTTTATTTTCACTGTTTCTCTTCTCCTTGCCCATGAACAGTTTGTTGCCTTCAGTTTTGTGCAGATTTTTCACTTGAAATGGCTCATCAGCTGTAGAAACTATGTCTGCCGCTATAAAAACATCAATTTTGTAGGAGGCATGTAAATGGTTTTCCTAAGGCTCCACATTTCATGAGCACACACGCACACACATCCACATGCCAGCATACTCCTCTTATTATTTTGGGAAGTCCTCTTGTTCTACCATGAAAGGCAAAAAAGAGATCTGCCTGCCCCAGGCAATGGGACCAGCTCTCCCCAGTGAAGTGGGAAATGAAGTGGAAATAATATGCCAGAGTCCAAAACTGAAGTGGGATGCTTCTCACCTGCCCTGTAAAATGGCTAAAAGCCAGGGAATCCCATGTGAGCTAGTCATCCCCGGCTCCCTTTGTAAGCACCGGAGAGAAAAAAGTACAAGTGATTCATCTGGTTCTTACTTACCCATCAGGCAGGTGAACCGTGCCCCAAAAGTGCCCCATTCCCTGTATTGACCCTGAAGCTGGTCTAGACGGCTCGCTCAGAGGCAGACAACGACAGTGTCTCCCACATCTCTGGATACAGGGGAAAAGGAGTGTGAAGCCAAGCTGAGAAGCTCCAGCGCCAGAGACTCAGTCTGGGCAATAAAAGGATCAGGGTCTTTTCATCTTGCAACTTGGAAAACGTTCCTCTGTCCCTAATTTTCATTCTTTGTTTTCTCTTTCAGTGTAATCTCTTTATATGGAGTCCAACCACTGTCTCTCTGCAGTTTTCAGACATCCTTAAACTTCAGAAAATGTGCTAGAATAGAATAGAATAGAATAGAATAGAATAGAATAGAATAGAATAGAATAGAAGACAAGACAAGACAAGACAAGACAAGACAAGACAAGACAAGACAAGACAAGACAAGACAAGACAAGACAATAATGTCAGTTGGAAGGGACCTACAACCATCAGCTAGTCCAACTGCCTGACCACTTCAGGGCTGACCAAAAGCTAAAGCATGTCATTAAGGGCATTGTCCAAATGCCTCTTAAACACCGACAGGCTGGGGCATCAACCACCTCTCTAGGAAGCCTGTTCCAGGGGTTGACCACCCTCTCAATAAAGAAATGCTTCCTAATGTCAATTCTGAACCTCCCACGCATCCTGATACCATGTCTATACCAATACCCTGAGCAAGACCCGTTCTTGGCTGGCTCTGCTGTGATGAGGGGCAGGCAGAGGAAAGCCTCACTTCTAAGCAACTGAGGAGGATAGCTGGTGCTTCCAGACATGCCTCAAGGGAGGAAAGCTCGTGAGGTGTGCATATGTGAGAGGTGCATTTGTAAGGTACGCTGCACTGGGGAAGTGGGATGGCTCCTTAGCTGGCAAGCTCTTGCCCTCACTAATGTGCCAGCCAAGCTCTTGGGCACTGGAACTGGTGCCAGCACAAATCCAGACTGACTACTCTTTAAGAAGGTAAATGTCTCTGATGGGGAATTTTTATGATACCCCTTGAGGTGAGTTAAACACACATTTGTGCTTAAATATAAAAGAAAAATTTAATGAACAATGCATTGGGCAGAGTCCTACCGCAATACGTGGTTCTACATGGAGTCTGCAAAGATGCAGATTCCTTATATACACTTGCACCAGCACCAGTCCCTTGTAAGGAGTTGTTCTGTCTCTGGCATTCCTGCTTCCAGCCAATTTAACCCCTTCTTGTAGTTGGGCCTTTTTGCCCTCCATGCCAGATCATTCCTCGGTCACAAATTACCACTCCTCAGCAGTTACAATTAGAATTTCCCCTTCATCCTAGACAAGACCCGGGAACCAAGAATTAAGCCCCTATGGGCGTAAAAGCGAGCAGGCTGCAGTAATGTCCGTATCTCCTTATGACCTTGTTGGGGAGGAGATGACCGAAGTGCAGCTCCCACAGGAGTGAGACAACTCTCCAGGAATCTGCCTCGTGAGGAATTGTCTCCAGGTCCAAGCTGAGACCATGATCCAACTGGAAAATCCCTTGGGCTCTGTGCCCCAACTCCTTGGCCACCCATGGTCTAGTGTTTAATGAACACCCAGATGGAGTGTTTAATGAACAACCCAGATGGGGCTGGGTGTTTTCATCAGAACAGATGATTAAACCCTGAGTGCGGGGCAGGTCTACGCAGTGGCGAGCAAACACCAGAGCTGCTCTCAAGCCAGGTCCCAACAAGAGTGGCAAAGCCATGCCCTGAGCTAGTGAGATCTGCCCCCCATTTCATTTACTAACAAGATGGCTTAACCCCATCCTGATTGGGAAGAAAAGCTTAGAGATGTGGCTTAAGTGCCTTAGGAAGCATGTCCTGGACTCCAGCCAGGCAGGGTTGTGCCATTGGGAAAGGGAGACCCTCCAGCACGATTTCAGCAAGACCTCTTTCAGGAGGTACTCTCACTGCCCAAAATCCAGCAGGATGTGCTGGCTAATGATGTCCTGGTGGTCCCTTCCCTCACACAAGGGACTCGTGGCAATTCTTGAGGTGGAGAGTGTGTTTTCCCTGCATGCTCCAGATCAAGGCTGTAGATGCAGGCTGAGGAGCAGTGTGTAAGGCTGTGGCCAGCCAAGCTCCTGGTCATGCAGGAGTCATCTTCTGTAAGGACTCAGGAGGCTCTGGATGGGTGCAGATGTGCAGATAGTTGGGTGCAGATGTGCAGCTGGTGTTTGGGCTGAGAGATAGATGGGAATCAAACCTGGGGAGTAATCTGCAAGCCATGGGAAGAGAGTGCATAGGATCTACCAAGGAGGTGAGTGGGATCATTGGACAGCCAGGATTGCTTCGGAGCCTTGCAGAGCAGCACCCCAGAATGAGCATTTAAAGAGCAGATTTTGTGAATAGCCTGAGAGTCCAAATTAAGGATCAACAAACAGAGCCAGATGGACACTGCTGCCTTCTGGACATCTGCATCATTTATTGATGCTATCAGCACTCAGCCATGCTGCCAAAACTGGAGGCACAGGCCCTCTGCCAAGTCTATGCCCAGCACATCCTCCTGCTCTGCCACAAGGACAGGAAAAACTAACCAGGGCTCACGTTGTGAACAGGAACCTGGCTCAGCTGTCCAGCCTTCCTGTGAAAACCTGTCCCAAAAGCCAAGCTTTAGTAAAACACTGTCCTGCCAGTTGAACCATCTGTCTTGCTCCAACTTATTAATGAGCCACATTCTTACCTTTGCTTGTGGACTTTTTCAGCTCTGCTAGTTCTTTTCAAGCAGCTTATCTTTAGCTTTATATCAACAACAATACTATCCTTCAAATCTGTCCCTGCAAGATACCCGCATCCACAATCTTTTCAGGTCCATATGAGTGAATTAAACATTTCCCAAACCATTGGCATGAGATCAAGCAGCCCAGACCCTCCCACAACCTTGCTATTAAACTCTCTGAGCCTCCAGAGCGACATGGTAGATCCAGCCTTTCTAATGGGACTGGTACCTGCTACACAAGGAGTCCTGAACCATGCCCAGAAGTATTTTGGAAGAGCATCAGTTGGCCCAGGTGAGCCATGCCCACAGTGGAATGGGCTGTTTCTTGGCATCATTTACTTGACCACTGTAATGGTGCAGAAGAGAGCTTTGATTATTAACAGCATCATTCGCTCTGATTTTACTCCACATAAGTCTGCTGCAGCAGCCAGGAATACTAGACCCTGCTGCCTTCAGGAACCTTCTGGAGTGCTTGCTGGAGGCACAGTCATCTCCAGTACTTATATATCATTAGTGATCTCATACAATTCTCAATATAAAAAAAAAACAAAAACCAAACGCAAGCAATTTTAAGCCTGTAGCACAAGGAAGAAGGCTGCCTCTATGCAAATGTAGCCAGAAAATCCTCAGACCGTATTCCTGGAGGCACTGCAAAAGGTGGCTGAACATAAAAGCTGTGGCTGTCTTCTTCCCCCTTTTCAGTGGTTAGTTTTGTCTGGTTGGGATTAGCACAGCATTGAACATGTCAGCTAGGTACAAAATTGTTGTCAGCACTAGAAAAATCACTTGCCCTGTGGACAGGCTTAATGCACAATAAGCTGCTCTGGCAAGGGCACAGATTCAGCACGTCCAAACACGGAAAGCGAACAGAAGAGCTGTGTTGCTCGTCTCTATGATGAATGAACTATAATGGACAGACTCCTAGTTCAAATACCACAGAAAACTTAATTTCCCAGTATGAACAGAGATCTGATTTATACAAACAAAAACGTGGCACTGAGTCTGCACAGAGCCCCAGGACAGCGTGTCAGCTAGTCTTTCCCAGTCCACGCTCGGCACCGTTACTGCCGCATTAGTGCTGCGCACAAAGAAGGGGTAACCTGATTGAAAGGCAGAAACGGCAGCAGCAAACAGATGCCATCTGCCAGGGAGCTGACCCTGAGCCACTGCGCCGTGAAACAGTGACTCCGGTGTCAGCAGCAAAGCTCTGCTTGCAAGGGTGAAACACAGAGCAATTGACCTTTAGGTGACAGTTTGCAGAGTGTCAGCTCGAATGACACTGGGAGAGGGGTGTGGGTGTTTTTAAGGTATATGATATCACCCACAAGCAGGAAAATAGCAAAATTTCCCCTGGGAAAAAAAGCCTGTGTTTTCTCCCGATGTTAGACTTCTTGGCTCACTGCTTCACAGATCCTCTATTGGAGACAACAGCTTATCACCAGGGTACCTGCATTTCTCATAAAAGGTAAATTGCCTTTTAACTTTTTTAACATTGCTTTATAACCGTCCTACTTAGATCTAATGATGTGCAAAAGTTTACAAAGCATTTTCAGATGACCTGGAATGCTTGCCAGCTTGTGAGTAGAGCAAATAGCTTAGCCAGGATAATAGAGAGGAAATCCACTGAATAGCTCGAGTCATTAAGATGTTTGCATTTGATGAGACAACCACTACCAAGGGCCAAAGAAAAAGAAATTAGCCAGTGCTGCTCATGCAAGGTGCTGTGAGGCATGCCTGCATCCATCGCTGACATCCCCAGCACCCGCCAGTGGGAGTTGTAAGGCTCAAGTCTTTTCCTAGTGCACCAACTTGATTGCTTTCTGCCCAAGATCTTGAAAAGCTACAACGCACAATTATGCAATTCCACACACAAGCAAATAAATAACAAATTAAATCCCATGGTAACCACATCCGCATTGTTCCACAAAGCTGTGGGGAGAAGGGTTGAGGCAGCAGGTGTTCGTCTCTGGTGCTTACTTTGGGAAACATCATCAACCTGAAATTATACCATGGAGTTAAAATCCTCTTCCTATCCATCTCCATTCTTGTAGCTTTCAACCATATTTTACAACTTTAAGGAAACTTTTTTTTTTCCCCTTTATTGCTGAGTGAAATGCACCCTCCTTCCCAGGAGTAACTGGGTAGCCAACTGCCCAGAGAACGGGGAGGACCACTGCAGCAGGACTAAGTGCTGACCACTGTGAACTCCGAGGGGTCAGGGAGGTGGCAACAACATGCAAGCATAGGAGCCCTTGGGCTCCTTTTGGGTATGATGTCCCTTCTCATCACGCACACCTTGGAAAGGGAGGCTGAGACAATCACAAATACCTTAGAAGCAGCAGATGTAAAGGAGAATGTTACCTTTGTCATTCAGCCTCAGGGACAAAAGCAAAGGGAAGGCAGAAGGGATCAGGAATGCAAGCAAATAAAAAAACTGTTTCGCACTGATAGCTTCTGTGAAGAGGCCAGGAGTCAGACACCTTCAGGTAATGTGTTACAAGGGTCCTTGTCCCTACCCAACTCTCAGCTCCACTGTGGGAGATCCTGTGATGCCATCAGGACTTCTGTCTACTTGCTCTAGGACACTGGACCTTCCTCCTTCTCTGTCTCCTACTATTTTGCTTTCTCACCCTAGACTCCAGTTCCTGGAGCAAAAAAAAAGGGAGTTTTGCTAGTGCTCAGGTGGGAGATATCGCACTGGGGCTTGTGTTTCACCCAAACTGTCAGAACATCATTTGAGGACTAATACTGGATGGTTATATCGCAACAAATCCAAATTAACTCTTTGCTTTTTCTCTCCAGCTGGCTGTGGCAACTCAGCACAGCATGTCCAAGTGGGTATCTGGAAGGATAACGGAGAATGCATGCCCTTCCAGAGGGACGTTAAAGTCATTCCTAATTGGGCTCATTATGTGCTGACTCCCCGTGTGTCATTTCAACAGCTCAAGGGCCCCTTATGAGAAACTAATGACTTCAGAGCAATGTACATTACACATAGTTACATGGAATTCTTCCCCAAGCCTCATTTTCCTTTGTAGGAGTCACAACAACACTGTATTTTTTATAACTAGGCAAACACTGTAACAGCAGCAATTGTCTGTGGTAAAGAAATCCCAGGGCAAATTAGATCAGTCACAGGTAGAGTGATGAAGTCTTCAAAATCCACTTCTGCACCAGAGAAGCTGTGTCCTTCGCAATGCCATCGCTTCCTGATGTGACCTTCTTGTGATGCAGCACAGGTGTTTTCGCAGGCCTATGGAGTTCCTCTTGCTGCGACAAGAAGACAATTGATTTCAGACAGACAATTGATGGCATTTGCTAAAGACTGTGTTAGGAGCAGTTTCATGGGCACTTAGTGGATGTTAGATTTGCACATATCCCCCTCCTCACCATTCATAAATATATGCACAAGCATCATTTTATTCACACAGATTTTGGCAAAAGGCCCATTGAATTCAGTGGAGTGAAGTCCATTGACTTTGGTAGACTTTGCACATTGCGGGTGAGAACAGATGGAGGCTCCATTCACCAGTTGCCACTCGTTATTTAAAGCTTATTATTGTTAAAGAGTTTTGTTAATACATTCACAAATGAAGCGCGATCCAAGTGGTGTAACCACTGCTGAGTGCTGGTGAACGGTAGACGTGCTCTTCCAACAAGGATGGCGTGAACAAAGGACACCCCTGTATACACAGGGCTTACAAACAGGAGTTTATTGGCCCACTTATCTCCCAGCCTTCAGAAGGCAGTAGGTCTGCAGCCAGTGCTTTTTGCCCACACGGCAGTTTCCAACAGTCCTGGTGTGAGACACCACAAACCTGACACAGGAGAAAGAAAAAGCAAGCACGCGTGAGCACAGGTGCTCTCTGTTGCCAACAGGAAGGTCCCGTGGGTTTTGGCAGGAGGTGTACTGAGCCTTCCCATAAGCTATAGCTATCCAGAGTGGAAACCCTCCTTGCATCATGAAGGAACAAGGAATCACATTTCCTGAGCACAGCCAGGGGAAGGGAAGTAAAGATCTCCCTACACATGGCTGCTGCAGCTTTGGTGAAGATGTTTCCTCCACACACCATTGTGTTCCACAAAGCTAGACCTTGTCTCACTCCAGTGGAGCTCCATGACTCCGCCTAGCAAAGAAAGTAACGTGGGGACTGCCCACTAGCTCATGGGCACACAGTACTCAGCAATCAGCTTTTGTAAAAGTCAGGAGAAGTTTACATTGCCTATGGGGCTCCAGGGTTATAACAGCCTTAAGAAATGTACCAGTAGTTCAGGAATTTCTAGCATTAATAAAGCAGAAAGGCCAATGGCTGTCACAAACAAGCTAGAAAGAGAAATTAAAAATCCATCTTGAGTTTAAGGGGTAGGATTAAAAATAAAAAAGACTTGTTGGGCTAATCTAGAGGAAGCACTAACAGCTCTGACATGGGGAGCAGCAAGAGGGAGAGAAATCGCTTAGTCCAAAGTGAGAATGCAACCAACAAAAATGCAAGCCAGAGGCCTGAGCCCATAGGACTGCTTCTCCAGAAAGCGGTGTGAGAAACACGCCTGACACACTCAACACAAAAACCATTCCCTGCTGCAGGTCAGAAGCGTGAGCAGGTCTGAGCCATCAACGGGCAAAGCACCCTCTGAGACAGATATAAATAATCAGCATTGATCTATGCAAATACCCCAAAAGATAGCACTGTGCACACATGTAGCAAGAGGTAATTAATTTCAGCTCCCAAATATCTGATAAAGATGGCATCAGTGAAGCCTCCTCAAACAGCAGCACGTTCCCAGTTAATTATTGGAGTGCTGCAGCTGGGGAACGTCTTCTGCAATTCGAGACTGAGTGCTGGGCAGCCTCACATCTCTTAGGGCTGTTTCATGCTTTAACTAGACAGCAGCAAAGGTTAGTGACAGACAAGTTTGGGGACTACCCCTGTCCCAGCTGCATTGCCTACAACTGAAAACCAAACTTAGGTTTCCTGATTTTGTCTTTTTTTGTGGGTTCACAAACATGGTAGTGGGACTGTGAAAGTGTCAGAGCTTTGGGGCTCTCACAGCAGCAGGAAAGCACATTTCTGGTCCTAGGAAATAGAAATCCTCCTAGAAACATGAAAATAAATTAGCTGTGTCCTCAGTGGGCTTTCATTTCTTGTGCTCATCTCTGTAGCTTGGGGTTTCAGAGCTGGGAAGCTGCTCCTGATATCAAGTGTTTCACAACCCTCATTCATAGAGCTGTGTGCAGTGCTCTGCTTTCCTTCAGAGAAAGGCCCTTCAGAGAAAGGTCTTCTCGACCCTCTCACCCAGGCTCTACATCACTGCAAACCACATGAACAGAGCTGGGAGATCTCAGGGACGTGCTTGGTGTGACTCCCCTGAGAAGGGGGCCAGCGTAAGAGGCCATCAGGGAAGCCAAGAGAAGTTTGATTTGTTTTGCTGGGATGGCTACTCAGTTTGGCACTGCTAGGGCCAGGAAAGAGCCAGCTGAGCCTGGGGCTGGGGCAGAACAAACGGACCCATTGAGAAACGGGTGTATGGAGAAATGGACGTCTCCCTCCTGTGCCATCAAACCATCTCAGTTGAGGCAGCAGCCACATCAAGAGCACAACAAATGCTTCAGGTCCTCCTGTTGCTTCCAAAGACTCTGGATATGGTCTGCACCCTGTCAGTGGTCTGGACGGCTTTTCTGTAGGAACTGCATGGACAGTCCAGCAGTCTGAGCAGCACATGCAAAAAGGATGCCACAGTCCTTCAATGGAGGTCTTTGCATCCCTGGGGGACTTGCTGCCCAGGTGCTCACACCACCTTTGTAATGGGAAAGAACATGGGTCAGAGCTGCCAGAAAAGAGGTTCTGACTACTGGAAATGGACTTTGTACGAGATCCTCAGAAGAGAGAGTCACAGGTGACAGTGAAGACCACATGGGAAATGCAAGTGTGTCCCCAGAGAAGACGAGACACCCACGGTTTCCAAGTAGACTGTCTGAGGGATTGTCTGTTTGCAAACTTCCTCATGAGATTTGTCACCGTGGCGCGGCTGCCGTGTATGCACTCATCGGGACCCGAGAGGCAGCCTCTTTGAGGCAGTTTCTGCTTAATCGCAACCATTTTCAGCACCTTGAAAGAATGCTATGACTTACTCAAAATGAGCTGCAGGCTGCAGGGATCCTCTGTTTGAGAAGTGTTGTCACCAGCTACTTCATTTGGTTTTCAGTCACTCTGTCCACTGGCGCAGCATTGCCTAAGCCAAACACAGACCAGAAGCTGGCCCTTGTCATATTGTAATATGTCACCAGGAGTAGGAAAACACATTTGCCTGGGTGTGAGCTCACATGATTTACTCACTGCAGAATCAGACAAAAATTTCTTTTTCATGTTTGTTAGAGCAATGGTAGCCAATGGGAATTTCCATTTGCTTGCAAAAATGGCATTTTGTTCTGTTTGAAATAAAAATGTCTAAATAAAAATAGTGTTTCTGCAGTTGGAAGAAAAAATCCAGGTTTTCTTCTAGGTGTTTTGCAAAGATTTTTTTCCATTTTTTCCAACTCCCCTCTAAATTTCACATTTTTTCTGATTTTTAATGAGCAACAGGAGACAGCAGAGGAGTAAGAGGGGGGGAGTCTGCACTCATGGGGAAATATTTTTCATATTTAGATTTCCCCAGGAAGCTGAAAATGGACACCTAGTCCAGTGGGAAGTTGTTTGCATTGGTGCACATCTCAGCCGGCACTGCCTGGGGTTAGGCTATGTCCTCCTCCTAAGGCAGAGCAGCTCTAAAGCCTGTGCAAGGTCACCCACCTGGGATCCGCCATGGGCTCTTCCAGGCACTCCTCCACGGCTGGTGTGACAGCATGGACTCATGGAGGCTGAATCATGGCTGCTAATGCGCTCATTATGTGTGCTCGTTAGCATTTGTTTGGAAAGCAAATATGCTGCCCTCACTATTGAATTTTTCTTATGCTGGTAGGTAAGACAAAGCTGTATTAAGCGCTTGAGACACAGAGGTAAAGCCAGGGCTCTGCACATGGGCGTAAATGATGGCACCCACCAGCAACTAGGCAGGGCAGAGCCCTCTCTGTAAACTGCTGTGGAGGTCCCAGTGCGCTGAGGTCCTGGAGGAAGCAGAAGGAAAGTCTCCAGGTGGCCCCACCCTTAGAGGGGTAAGACAGACCTTGGCGGCGTTGTCCACCACAGCCGTCTTGAGCAGGGGAATGGGGGTGATCAGATCAGCCCCAGGGAGATGGGGAATGGAGATGTGACCCTTGGATAACACAGGCCGTCTTCAACCCAACACAAAGCTTGGCTAGACCACTCCAGGTGGGCACCTCTGGCTGTCTGAATCCTCTGGCTAAGAAAAATGGAGGAAGGTTTTAAAAACCATTGAAGTCTGGCTGGAATGATGCCGTTCACACAGATTACCTGTAAAGAGCTAACTCACCAGACGACTCCTCGCAAGGCTTGGATGAGCGAACAAGAGCTTGTTCCAGTGGTCAAGCACTGGCATAGGGGCCCAGAGGGACCATGGAGTTTCTGTCCTTTAAGATTTGCAAAACCTGCCTGGACTGAGGCAACCTGTGTGAGCATTGCAGTGAGGTCTGTCTGAATTATGCTCTGATTTTCACATTCCATATCCCACTTGTGCTGGAGCATATCAGGAATGAAGTCCTTGCATGGAGTAATGCCAGAGTCACATAAGATGAACAAATTCTGCTGTTTCTACACTTCTTAAAATGGTTCAGGGAAGAAAGTGAATGTATATGAGTTATAGAGGAACTGAGTTCCTCCAGTCCCCGCTTTCTCTTTCTGCTTCAGGGCTTTTTGTCAAGACTACAGGAACAGCATGTCTTGGGTCAGAAAGTGGCTTGAAGGGCTTGTTTAGGTTTTTTTTTTTCCGTCTCACACATATTCTTTCAAGGCTGGACTTGGTATTGTGGTGGATTCAGCCATGGTTAATGACTGCACTACCATGGAGCTGATGTGTGTGCAGTGTCTTTCATATAATTGAGACGTGCATCTCTCAGGCAGACTGCAACTAAACTCATCTTACAAAAGCTGTATGTCTCGGGCAGGTTACCTACACCTCAAGTCTCTTCAGCGGTGAGCTATTTTTACATCTCTTCTTTAACCATTTGGGTTGACCATCTACTTGCCTCCTTCCTCTCCGTGCTAATCCACGCATCACGCAGCCCACAGACAGCAGCTACATGGCGTCACGTTTCCCCATACAGAACCACCCTGGTGGGTTGTGGAAGTCTCTGTCTTGCTACTTTGACATCTGTGGGCATGCCCAACAGCTTTACTGAGAAATCCACTTTTTTTCTACCCAGGATTAACTCATATGCTCAAAAAAGGCCACTCCTTTGGTCTGCAAGGCCACGTCTGGCCCAAGGCAGGACACTCTACATTGCCTGTCCCTGTGCTATGCTGCACCCAATGGAGCCACTTAAAAAACCTGGGCTCTTCCACTCAGCTGCTGGAACAAAGGCAGAGGAAAAAGTTTCTTCTATATTCCAAAGCTGATTCTTCAAAAATAAAGCAAGCAAAAATTCTCACCCCAGCTGCAGTCCCACCAGTGAAACCAGTCCAGGCAGGAGAGGGCCACAAGGCACTTCACTCCCAGAAGGCATCGCTGTGCCAAGCTCAAATCCAAATACTTCTCAGGTTGTCAGTTTTGGGTGGTTGGACTTACCAAATAAAACTCGAAACTTTCTGCTACAAACAGTTACCATAAAAAACACGGTAGAATCAAACTCCTACATCTCCAGGGAAAAATTATGCGAGCCGAACATGGCAGATAATCCCTGTGCAGAACTGGCCCTCCTCACCCATCCGCCCTCCTGCCCCAGCACAGAGGGCATCGTGGGGAGGGATGACTCCCTTGCACAGCCGCAGTAGTGGCTGTCATCTGACACAGCAGCTCTGCTGCCACGCTCCCAGTCTGGACAGGAGGGTCGGCACCACCATCCCCTCCTCCTGCCACTCCTCTCCACAAAGGTGCTACTCTCTGAACCCAAGGTCGGACCCAAGGACCAACTCTGTGCCTGTGCTAGGGTTTCGCAACAGTAATCCGGTGATGAAGAGCAGCTTGGCTCTGTAGCTGGTATCAGTTAGTGTGTGCAGAGGCTAAAAATAGAGACCCTCCACTCTCACAATGACTCAGAGATGCAGAAGGGAAACCCGCAGGCTCAGTGCTTGGCTGTCCCCTGAGCTGATTGATTGAAAAGTTTTCATCTAAAACTTTGTTTTGACACAAAACGGCTTTTTGAAAAACAAACTAACCAAAAAAAAAAAAAAAAAACACAAACCTCATCTCTCACCACCAAAGCTGCTGGGAAGACTTCTCATTTTGTCTAAGTTTGGAAGAGGTCTCAGTCAGAAAAGTATGACATTTTGTATTTTTTTAATTCTAGTTGGCAAGCCGCCTGCTAGTATTTACCTGCTAAGCTCTTTCTTGGAGACCTGTGAGAGCACATGAAATGGTAATGCAAGTGAAAGGTGTGCAAGTCCTCTGAAACTTTGATGGGAGATAGAGTACACTTTCCAGACAGCTCTAATTCCAGCTCAGGAAGAAAACATATCCACCAGCTGGCCTCGTTAAACCCCCACAGGGAGGTGATCCTTTAGTCCTTTAACTCTCTCTGTTCAGCCCCTGCATCAGGGCCACCAGCCAGCACCGCTCAGGTTTTGGCCATGCCGTGGGTGATGGTGGTCTGGAGGCTGAGGGTCCTGATGGGAAAGCAGAAGGGAACTGGGATCCCGTGGGGAGGTGCATTGCTGCTTCAGCGCTATCTCGCCCATGAGGAGAACAGGTCCCTCCTCCCTGGCCCTCTGTTTATCTGCCTCACGGTTACAGGTAATTTTAAGATTGGTTGAGCATTGGGGCAGGTGCCCATAGGTGGTGGAGTCTCCATCCTCAGAGATTTTCAAAATGACCGGACAAGGCCAGGAGCAATATCTCCTCCAGCTTTGACATTAGGAGGTTGGACTAGAGATGTCCAGGGATCCTTCCAGCCTTAATTTTTCCAGATTTCTTGCGTAACCCCTCTCAGGCTCTCATGCCTAATGGCGTTGGGTAGGCACAGCCTGAACTCTTGGTAGCAGTGACGAGCCCATCAGCAGCAGAGCAGAGCAGGCCATGGCAGCCAGGCACTGACCCAGCCTGCTCTCCAAGCCTCCTCTCCTTCTGCCCGAGCCCCACCTGGACTCATTTTGTCCTTCCCCGTTTGGAGGCAAGGGGAGGAGCGGCCGCGCTGGGGCACTCTACGCAGAAGTCAGGCTCTAGGACAGAAGCACCTTGTTCACGAGGTGAGCCCTGCATCTGTGCTGCCAGCTCCACCTCCACAGAGGACCTGGGCACCCGGCCAGGCTCTTCATTTCCCTACGCGGTCCCCAGAGACGGGGCAGACCAGGCTAAGCTCTGTGGTGGTGCCTGTGTTGGACTGTGGCTCTACAAGTGCTTCCTCATTGCATGCATAGTGCTGCAGAGGTACAACCCAACCGGCTTGTGACGGTTGGGATGCTGAACGGTGAGAAAGCCAGGCTTCAGCTGAGAGAAAACAAAACTGCTGCTGAAGTTGGTTCATTCTGTGTTAGCAATCAAGCATGCAGTGGCGTAAGAGCTGTGGCATGGATGTCTCATCCTGCACTTAACATACCCTGAGAGCATCCTCGCTGCCTTCTCTCCGCTCTGTTGTAGCTTCATGCCCAACCTCCACCACAGACAGCAAGCCCAGCCCTGGAGCGGGAGGACATGAGCAGACACACCTACAAGAGGCCTTCAAATGCTGCATTAAATCCCCATAGCGTCAAAGGCCTTAGGAAAGGGCTGAGCCCTAAGGATGACCACAGCAGGAGCCCGGCTCAGTCCCTGTCTTAGCCCTCTGTGAAGAGGCAGCCCAGAGGCTGCATCAGAGCTGGTCTGACCCTGCGGTTGAAGAGGACCTCAGTGCAGCCCTGGTCTCCCAGCGTGGGGCTGCTCTGGCGGGAGGCACAGTTGGACCCACAGCTGGAGCACGTTCCCAGCTCCCACGGGAACACCAGCACATCTCTGTGCCTTGGCTCCCTGCAATACAGGGCAAGGCGAGACAGTGAAAATGAGATCAACATATAGCAATGGGATGCCAGTAAATCCCACAGACAGCTGGGATGAGAAAGACCTAAGGAAGCCACCCCCCTCCTTCCCTGTCAGGATCAACCCTACCTAAACTAACAGACCATCTGCCTGCTGCCCTGGCCTGTGACCCCAGCAGGGCAGCAAGGACTGCAGGTGGAAATAGCTCCTCCAGCTCCATCCAGAGCTCCCACACTCAGCACTAAGAGCTGAGATCCCCCCCCCCCACTGGGCACTCCCAGCTGGGCCATTCCCTTTCCAGAAACCCACCATCACTTTAGCCACCCCTTGCTCACGTCCAAGGGAAGGTCATGAAGACGGCGTGTTGCCCCTTGTCATGGCATGTGGGTTATAAATGCCCCCTGTGTGGCCATGGTCACTGCTCCCACGACCTTGGCATCGGCTTTGTCATGTCCTGCTGAACACCACCTGGAACTTCAGCAAGTCCATCAGGAATGAGATGGCCTGTCCTGAGCTTACCCTAGAGCTGACACTGCCACAGGCATCTGCCAAATGGGGCATGTGAAGAAATGACGTGTGGTGGCCCCTGCGCACGGGGCGGCTGCTGGCTGAGGAGCGGGTGCAGGATCCATGCCCACCTTTCAGCTCACTTGTGCCAATGCCTTCCAGCCAGTCTCTGGTCAGGACAGGGTCCATCCCATGCTCTTATCGGTTTCTGACTCTGAGAAAGCCAGATAACAATTTCTGCTGCAAGAACAATTGAATTTTCAATTAAATCATTGAACCAGAAAATGATTTTATAATCAATTCAAATCAAGCCACTTTTATTTTCCCTCTTTCTCACCAGCAAAGTGTTATGTTTGGGATTAGCCAGAAACATTTTGTTCCAACTGAAACAAAATTTCTGGTTTTATTATAGGCCTTTGTAACAAAGTCAGGTGCTTGGTTCTTGGGAGGGCCAGTTCACAACTAACTGAGACCCCAGGGCTGAGGCTCAGCTAGGACATGGGGTGTTTGGTCTGAGTCCTGCCTCCACCTGTGGATGTGTCCCCCAGCAGCAGGTCAGGAGGTCTCTCTGGGCCCCTCATACCTCTCTCCTGGAGAACACCTATGGACCAACTGTCACACGCAGGAGCAAGACCCCTGCCCCTATGGGAAGGACCATAACCCCCAAGATGTTCTCACTCTCTGTGGACCAATAAATATTTCATTGTTCTTCACAAAGCAGAGAGGGCTGAGACAGTCTTCCACCCCCTGGCTCCGCACACCCACAGCGGGACAAAGGCGCTCCACAGCTCGGCAGCTGTGGGAGTCCAGCCCCAAACATCTTATTCAGACCAAAAAGTCATGTCCAGTTTCCTATGACCATCACTGGCATTTCCACGAATGCCATATTCACTGTGAGAAAAGTCACTCTCTGTTAATAATGATACTTGAGTTGGTGGAAAACACTGGGAGTTTTTCCCCCATGAGATGAAACAGTATTTTGTTTTGATGCGAATCAAGATTTTCTTTTAATTTTAGTCTGAAAAATTTTGGAATTGATGGCTTTTTTCCTTTCCCCTCCCAACTTCTTGTCAGTTTTCCTCTGAAGCTGCCAGCCCCCAGGGTGTCCTGGTAAAGTTTCTGAAATTTGTTGATACAAGCCAGGATTTGGATCCCAATGAAATTGCCAGCTGCATTTTAAATGCAGCATTTTTGCTGTGTTACAAATAACCAGAATAGATGTGTGAGAGTCTGCTCTGAAATAGGGCACTGGGACAAAGAGAGAAGCATAGTGTGCCCAAAATGCTCATGATGAATAGCAGCACAGAAATGTCACTGCTCCTACACACCAGCCCATCATTAAATACTTCCACTTTCTTTAGTGAAATGACAAAAAAAATAGTTGATGCTTTCAGCACAGCACAAAAAAATTCTATCCACATCTGCCTTAAAGTGTCAGATTCGTGCAGGAAGCAGAAGTGTTCCTGTGAGATTAGCATCTCTGTCTAAAACATGTTTGTGAAAGGTGAGAACACAATACTAGCACAGTACGATGTTCCCACTGCATCTCTGTGGTTTTATTAATAACATTGTTAAAATGAGATTATATGCTCTTTAGTTCACTTTTTTTTTAATCATAACTAACTCAAAGGAGTTTCTGGGCACTTGCTCAGAAATGTATTTTTTCTGGACCTTAAAATAACCCTTCAAACTCAGTCCTTCAAGACCACAGCAGAGCTCTGCTTTATGATGGCTAATGTGCTGCCCTTTGGTAGTACTTAAAGGATTTAATTCTTCCACCACTGTTTATCTAAAGTCCCACGAAGAAATGGTGATTCCCAGCTCCGAGCAGTGCACGGTGTGAAAGCTTGAAGAATCAAAAAATTTATTTTTAGTAGGAGCTGATTCAAATTTCCCTGCTGCAGGGAAAAGAATCAAAGATGCTGCTGAGGAGTAGCATCAAGGCAAGTCCTTCTCTCCAACTGATGAAGCCAGGGTGACTGTTCTACCTCTCCAACCTTCTCCGCTGGCTGAGGGCAGGGCTGGACCCTCCTGGGGCCAGTGACGTCCCTTTGAAGGGTTTAAGTCAGCCTCTCACCTTTCTACCATGGTGTGAGGAGAACCCTCCTCCATCTAAACTACGTGGTTGAGAGGCCGAGTTGGGACATCTAGAATTTGGGATTACTGTAGAAACACTCATCTCTGAAGAGCTGCTCCAGTGTTTAGGCACGGTGGGTGCCCTGTGTTTCACAGCTCAGATCCCCCTCACGGTGGTACGTGTGGCCACACTACAGCCAAGAATATCTTTGGTAGGTTTAGCTCCATCTACAGCGGCCAGAAAGGTGGGCTCAAGATCAGATTAGCTGCTCACCCATGTTAGTGATTTACAGGAGTGTCCTGGGGACTGGCTTTGGGGCTCCTTGTCTTGCATTCCCAGGGGACACCTTCCTGCCTCCAGCATGGGTCAGTGCTGCCTCAGCAGCACTCCGGGTAGCCTCCAGCTACCTGGCCTGCCTGTCAAACCCAAGCCCAGCTCAGCCTTTGCATATCCCCAGCACTGGGCATCAGGACAGACCTTGGATTCACAGTCAAACATGACTATAGATCCAGCACAGGAAAAGTCAAGGGAGTCTTTCTGGGCGTTCATTACTTCAAACCATTGTTTGTCTCCTTCCTCAGCTGCCTCATGGGAGATAAAAGAGGAGAACAATGAGTAACGCCTATAGAAGATATTCTGGGATTAGTTTAGGAGCCATAGATATTTTTATCAACAGCAATCAAGTGGATTTAGGGAGGTATTTTAGTTTTGTAGGCAGCATTCATGGACTGTGATGCCAGTTACGGCTCCCGTGCTTCACAACAAATGTGGACAAATTAGAACTTGTCTGGGTTTGTTAGATTTCTTGGAAAACTTGCAGCAAAAGGCTGGAAAAAAAAATCCTACATTCTTTATCCAGAAGAAGAAAACATAATTTGAGGTGGTAACCTCTGGCTCCCGCTGAGCGGCAGATGACCTGTCTCCTTCTTGTGCCTTTTCTCCAGATCTGCAAGTGACTCCAGTAGTCCCACGCGTGCCAGGAAGGATGGGTAGCTCTGAAGTCCCTTCTGTGCATGGCTGCCCTGATAGCCCACTGAGCTTACAATCCTGGGAAAGGATTCTTTGGGGGAGCCTTTGAGTGCTGCTCATCCACCGCCAAAGCAGTAGTGCTGGTCCCTCTGTTCTGCTCTTTCCATCCCGATGCCACAACCAGAGAGGAAATGTGATTGCATCAGCACAGAGGAGCTGAGATGATGCAGCTTGTGGCCACGCAAGCAGGATTGAACTGGCTGAGCAACAGTAGTATTTGGCAATGGTCACATTCTGGCACAGAGTCTCACTGGCTCTGCCATTTTCAAGACCTGCGCTTCCATCCATAGGCAACTCCTATATTTAGTAATGGTGCTGGTGGCAAAGGCCCAGCCTCCAGGATGTTGATTCAGACACCCAGACACTCAGCCACTTCCTGTTTGGATGCACTAAAATTATTTGCATCATTTAAAAAGCGATGTTGGTTAAGGGAAAAAAAGCATTATTGTCAGAGGAGGCTAAGAGCCGGGTTACATACCCAGGCACAATGGAAAAAAAGCAGGATAAATTGTCTCCATCTCCCAACAGCAGCATGCACATACAGCAAGTCCCCAGGAGCCACTTTCACCACTCCTGCACACTGGCACTTGTATTGCCACAACAATGCAGTAAAGCACTGTGATACCCTGCTAATCCTCCTCCCAGGGCTCCTCTGCCAGCCCAGGGTGACCCAATATCATCTCCAGCTACAGATCAGGAGCAGAGACATACCCAGGAGATGTGGTCTACTGGCTGGAACAGGCAATAAAAAGAAATACAGGCTCTAGCATCTGCCCCTGCTCTGCCACCCAGGCAGTTATGGCTGGTGACAAGTTTTTCATAGCAAAACGAAGCTTCCCACTGTCACACAGTCTTTGTAACCCCACTGTGAGCATAAATGTGGCACCTGAGATGTTCATGAACTTCTGGTGACTAGAAGTCCAGGGGCATGGATCTCTACTCTGAAGGCTTTGTGGGTGGTGACTGTGTCTGTAAGCTGGACTCATCTCTTGTCTCGTCACTTCTGTACCTAATGTCTTGCCCATAATCTGCAAAAGCCAGTGCAGCAGAGTGAAAGGGCAGACACGATTCAGTGTGGGCTGACTGCTTCTGGGGAGAGTGGTGATGGAGAGGGACCCTGCCCAGCACTGCCGGTGTCTGAGTCCGCCAGTCAGCAGAGTCACAAAGCCTGGTTGTGTCCCAGGACCATCTGCTGTGGTTCACACCCAGAGGGGCAGTCAGGACACCTTGCCGAGGAGCTGTGGATACTTGGAGACATCATTTGTCCACTCAGCTGCCCCAGGCTGTGCATGCAGCCAATGCCTCTGTGGCTTCTCCACTTCCAGAAGAGAGGTCAAGAAAAATTTGCAAAATATTTTTTAGGAATCCTTGCAAGTGATCCCTTCCCTGCTGTCTGCAGAACCTGGATGTCTGACAATGCCCAACTGCTCCACGCTCAGCTCTTCCCTAGCTCCCAGATACACAAAAAACCCCAGACCTTTATTTCAAATGTTCAAGAAGGGAGTTGTCATGGAGGCTTCACATCCCACCTCCAACATATGATCAATTTGGCCTTTCTTCTGTTTTTTTAAAGCCTTACTAATCTATTCCCAATGTCTAGGAAGGCTGATGACTCAATAGGCTTTTCCCCACAGAGTCTGGACAAGCAATCTCTTGGCAAGGGCTGTTTATGACTTAGCTGCAGATGCATTTACCTATCCTGCCTTCTTTTTAGCTGAAATGCAATTAGTCATGTGGACCAGGAGCTTCAAAAGTGACTGGATATCTTAGTGCCTTGACTTTTTACACCCACCTTAAAAACAAACAGCTGGGCACCGAAAAATGAAGGCAACCATGTTTCACTGTCCCTCTGAAAAGGCTTTGCCAAAGTGCATTTTCCAAGCCCAAATTAGGTGAGTGCACTGTTTAAACTAAGGAGTAAAAGGCAAATTACAAATAACAAATCACAAGAAGTTCTGAGTCATCCTCAGTCAATGACAGAGGCTCTGCAATCAGAATTTAGGTCATAACTGCATCGCTATTGTATGTGCAGTAATATAATCTGGCACCCACAGTGGTAGCTGTGTTGAGTCAGCAAGGCAAACAAGAGTTAAAAATAGTTAAAATCTTATTTTTGTTCACTGCGTTTAGCAACTGTTTCTGAATATCTGTCACGGCAGAGCAAACCTGTAAAGTCACAGACTAGGATTTCTCAGAATAAAGTTGCAATTTGATTGTTGCGATGTGTTTTAGACCTCAGGTCGAAAGTTCCCAGCTCATGGCATCCCAGAGTTCTTCACATTTTAATACATTTTTTGATTTTATCATCTGATAGTAATTTGTCAGGTAAGCAGTGATCATAAAAGAAACCACCGGTCTGAGAAGACAAGGATCTCCCTCCAGCAGTCTAATTAACAGAGCACTAATGGCATGCTCAGAGCCAGCTTGGAGACCTGGAGCAGGGTGCACAGTTCTCGTGCTTCCCCATGCACCTTCAGTTGGCAGCAACCAGAAATGTTATTTAGCAGTCCTAAGCAAGTCTGATTGATACAAATCATGGGTGATGGCAGAAGGAAAGATCCAGGGCCTTTTGCTCGCAGAGAGGACCATGCTACCAGCTCCCTGAGATAAGATGAGCACTGCCTGGTCTTGCCACAAGGTCCAGCCAGTAGTAAACCTGCCCCATATCCCAGCGCTCAAAGTATCTGGCCTTTACAGCTTGGCAAGATACCATGTCCAAACTCAGATTCCCAGATCCACCCTAAATTGCACGCCCTGGGTGCTGCCTGCCTGTTTCCCTCTGCATTGATCCACTCCTTTTGAAGAAAGATAAGACTTTGTATTTCCAGCTTCATCTACTTTCCCTTCTCCCACCACACACTGAATCTGAGAGCGTGCAAGCTGATCACAGTGTTGTACAAAGCTAAGCCTTTGATTACAGAGTTGAAAACAAAGTTAAAAAAAAAAAAGGAAAAATGCAAATACAGTGACACAGTGCAGCTGTAGAGCCAAGATCATTCCTGGTTACTGCCCAGACCACTTTCTGGGGGATATCCTAGCCCGTCGCGCTAGCAGCCACACACCTCCTGGACACTGCCTGCAGGAGCAGGATCCTTGAACATCTCCTGCCTTTTTCCATCACTTCTCTTTCATCCATTTTCTTTCTCTGTTTGGCTCACCTTGGCATTTGATACAGTGTGCAAGGGACTTTTTTTTCCCCGCTCAAGTCTTCCTGCCCTTGCAGACCTCCCGACTTCTCTTTTGAGTTCACTCCTTTGAGCTTAAAAAACCTTCTTGTTGCTTGCACATGGTCACACTGTTTAGTAACTCTCAAGGAGCCTGCATCGCTCTCAACACACCTGCAGTTTTCTTCACAACTCTTATCTGCACCCCCGCAACAGTATCAAGGGCAGCTATGCCAGCTAAGAGCCTTTCTTCAAACAACTTCCCCCCCCCCCTTCTGTCAGTTTGGGGGCTGCACTGTTACCATGAGTGCTAACACATCACTACCTAGCAGGTTCAAAATTGAGGAGCTGGGGATATTCTCGGGGCTTTTGAGCAATTAAGCCATGCACTGGCTTTGCAGGACTCCTAGGCTCAAGGCAGCCCGGCACCAACAGCAGAGAGAAGCCAACAAGGCCACAGTTCCCCATGGCTTGCTGTTGTTGCCATCCAGTGCCAAAACTTGTCTGTCTGTATGAGAGTGAAAGGAAACCCAAGAACCAGGGCCAAGGCAAATCAGGACTGGAAGCAACAGCTCACAAATAGCAAACCCTTCAGAAGGCATGCAACATGTTTTCAGCTCTGCTTTAACACATAGGACCCACTGACACCGGGCATCCCAGCAGCTCAGGCTGAGAAAAGTTGGAGGAAGGACCTGGGGTTGGACGGGGTTGGACACGGGGAGGTTGGATGGGGCCAGGGCAGTGCCTGTGGATGTCACCAGCATTCGTGGAGTTGTTTGTTGAAAGGACTTGCAAACAACTGCAATTGATTAAGAAATGGAGTAATTATGCAATCTGCTGATTATAGAGAAAGGGGTTATGAATCCACCAGACAGGTCCAGCAAAAGCTCTTTCAAAGCATCAGGGGAGATGCTGTGGGGAAGAAGAAAGGCCGCACACATGGCTGCGCTGGTATCCAGCAAGCCCACTCCCCTCTGGGACTGAGGAGCTCTGGGACTTGTTCAATCCTGCCTCCAGGACCAAGTGCCATGTGCAGGAGCGTGCAGTGCATGCTGTGCTGATCAGACCACACCTGATTGCCAGCTGTGTTTGCTGCACCTCAGATTAAACTGATTTGGCCTCTGATTTTATCCAGACATCCCCCTCTTGTGAGATTCTTCTCACCATGGGAGGACTATGTCAGCTGAGGGTCCCTTTACAAACCGTAGCAGAGTCCAACTCATCTGCTGGACCTGATAAGACTGGGGTTCAGTCTGATACAAAGACACTCATGAGGTGTTTAGGGAGGGGAGTTTTGGGGGAGGCTGGAGGTGCCAGCTTCGGGGTGAACTGACCCACTCTTGTGTCTCTGCTGGCTCTGAATTAAACAGCTCTCCCACAGCAATCTCTGAAGCCTGGATACCAGCTGGTGGGAGACACCCACCCTGACGCCTGGATGCAGGTGTCTTGATCACAAGCTGAATCTGATCCCAGACGTTACAGGAGAGGAAAGCACCTGCGTGCACTGCCCAGCTTCCCACCCTGTGCCTCTCCCTACTCTTTCGTCTTGCACAGACCCTAAGATATATTGTTGACAGCAAAGCTCATGTTCACGCCACAGGGTGCAAGATCAGAGCAGAGATACAAGCCAACTGCTGCCTTCCCCCAAGCCTTTCAGCCATTTGACACCCTTCATTTGGCCAGCCTTTCCAGACAGGAGCAGGGATGCTCAGCTAGAGTCCCACGTGCCGCAGGCTATCTAGGTGCAGACGGGGCATCCCCCATCACCCACTCTGCCAGAAGGACTTTCTACCCAAGGGTCACACAGCACTGTCCGCTCACAGGGACCAAATGGCACATGAAGACAAAAGGAAAACCCAGATCCACCATGGGGATATACTGAATGGCTGAGGTACCTCCAAGTCTTGGCATGTCTTGGCTATAAGAAGCATTGGAGCATTATCCCCCACTTGGCCAGAGCTGTGCAAGCTGCAGAGCACAAGCAGATTACCTGGTCCCAGGACTGTCCAGTTAATCTGTGCTCAGTTTCTTTATCCTGTCTGTCTATATATAACCTCCCTCCTGGCCACCTGCAACCATCGGCGGGGGGGAGAGTACACGCCAAGGGGGTGGGAGGGCAGGGGAGACGTGCAGTGAGCACCTCGATGGCAGTTCAGCTGCTGCGCCAGGCCGGGCATCCTTAGGGCGTGTGGACGTGCAGGGGGGCAGCAAGCAGCCCCACGTGCCCAGTCACACAAGGAGGGACAACGGTCTCCTCTGCACCCGTGGCACCAGGCTGTTTGCAGTGGGGCTGGGTGGTCTTGCATTCAGCCATGGCCAAGCGGGACTTGGCGTTTAGGACAGTCTCAGACCAGGCTGGAGGTGAAATGAGATGCAGAGCACAGGGGAATGGGGGCTGGGTCACTTTCACTTGTAGGGGTAAGAAATCAATACAAACAGGGGATTTGCCTTTCTATGGACAAACTGGCGGTGACAGTTCTGGATAGAAATAGCAGAGGTGAAGACATGGCAGGGAGAAGTGGTGGGATCTGTCCCATCATGGGACTGCTGAACAGGACAGAGGGACACAGGGACTGCACTGGGCAGACCAGCACGGCTGAGGTGGGATGGAGGAGCTGCTGGCAGGGACATAGCTCCAGGCTGGTGCAGAGGAGGAATCAGGGTCCTGCAGCAGGCTATGAGTCTTCCTCACATTTGGAGGCACAGTGTCCGATGCAGACCAGTTTGCATCCCTCCAACCCGCCCAAAGCCCTGCATGATGCTACTCATCAGAGGCATCATGTCACGCAGTGCCACTGCGGGGACGTGACACTGTGGGGTTGCTGAGCCTTCTAAGAAACAGCTGGACAAAAGCCTCCGCTCACAGGGTGCTTTCTGTTGGAGGAAAAAAGAAGAGAAATCCCAGTTCTCCGTGCTGTCAGGATGGTATTTTAGGAAATTCCCTTTCATATTCCCAGATGTGTTGTTGTCATGGTTTAACCCCAGCCAGCAACTAAGCCCCACACAGCCGCTTGCCCGCGTCCCTCCAATGGGATGGGGAAGGGAATCGGAAGAGTAAAAGTGAGAAAACTGGTGAGTTAAGATAAAGACAGTTTAATAGGTAAAGAAAAGCTGCGCATACAAGCAAATCAAAGCAAGGAATTCATTCACTCCTTCCCCTCAGCAGGCAGGTGCTCAGCCATCCCCAGGAAAGCAGGGCTCCATCACGCGTAACGGTGACTTGGGAAGACAAGCGCCATCGCTCCGAACGTCCCCCCCTTCCTCCTTCTTCCCCCAGCTTATATACTGGGCATGAGGTCATATGGTATGGAACAGCCCTTGGGCCAGTCTGGGTCAGCTGTCCTGGCCATGTCCCCTCCCAGCTTCTTTACCCCCCCAGCCTGCTCGCTGGTGGGATGGGTTGAGAAGCAGAAAAGGCCTTGACTCTGTGTAAGCACTGCTCAGCAGGAATGAAAGCATCCCTGTGTTATCAACACTGTTTTTGGCACAAATCCAAAACATAGCCTCATACTAGCTACTATGAAGAAAATTAACTCTATCCCAGCCAAAACCAGCACAGTTGTCCATTTAAATATTGATCCTTCTCCTTTGCATGTGCTCTGTACCCACTTAGGCTTGCCATTTTTCAGCTTGCTCCTCTGATGGAGCTGAGACAACACACTCGTCTCACATTTTGATTTGCTTATAAAAAAAAAAACATAGTGTCTCTTCCTCTGGATTTGTCAGGGGAACTAAATGCAGAGCAGCTCCACACTGTGCAGCCCAGGAGCACGCTGTCCCGTGGGGATCCATCACATCCTGCAAGCCTCCTGCTGCTGCAGAGCGATGGGAAAGGCACCACACTGGGATCCAAGAGCCCTTCTCTCAGCCCTGCAACAGACCATGATGGCAGCAGGGCCAGCCCCACCAAATCCTGGGGTTTTTTGCATCAGAATTCATGCAGGGTTTGTGCCACTGATTTAAATGAATTTCCAAAATCCAGAGAACACCTGGTGGGCTGGCTGTGCCCATTCTGACAGCCCCATTTAAAGTAAAGAAGGTCAAAACTACCCTCAGAACAGGAGTAATCACTCAAAACACAGAAAACCCACCAAAACTAAAAAAGAACAAAAAAATGTGCATTCAGATTCTCTGGAAATCAAAATGTTGGAGCTTTCTCTATAAGAATTATTTCCTGGATTAACTTTCTGGTGTGAGCAGGCATCTCCCCTCAAACAATAATAAAATTCATGAGCATCAAATTCAACAGAAAATAACCTATTAAATTGAGCAAAATAAATCAAAATGCTATAATAAAAATCTTGCAGCATCTCCAAAACATTATCATCTTTCATTTCTTTTTCTTCTAGCTACAGAATTGTGACACTTGCAAAAAACTCCTGTCCACTCAAATCTACTTTTTTGTCTTTGGTTAAATAAAATATTTGACAAGACGAAACAACACAGGTTTACAAGTAGTTTGTGAAGACTGGGCATGTTGTAGTGATTTAATTAAAAGCCATTTCACATGAGGGATTCACACATCCTCTCTACCCTCAGGAATATTTTACTTTTGTTCTTTCTCGCTCCTTTCTTCTCTGCTTGCAAAATCAAGACCATCCAGGCTGATGGGATGGAGTTGATCTGTGTATAAAGGTAAACTTGAACAAAATCCTATTTAGCTTACGCTTGGGACAATCAGAGCTTCTAGTGCCAAGGGCTTATTTCAGGGGGATTTGTGCAGTTTGACACAGATAGGATTTCCATTTGAGCCACCAGAAATATGTCAATTAGAGCCAGACAAACAGGGAAACAGCTGGATGTCCCGATTCCTGCCCCCGCGCATCTGCTGGGAGACAAACCAGTGTGTGCATGGGACACACAGATCCTGCTCCTGCGGGAGTCCACGTGTCCCAAACTCCTCTGGGGAGAAGAAGGCTGGAAGGAACATGAGGGGTCAGGAGAGGCAAGCCTACTCCAGGGAGGAGAAACTAGAACAGAGGATGGGAGAAAACCAGGAGGACAAGAATAACCAGGACTTCCACATCAGCAGCTGAGCCTTGCAAGTGCGCAGCAAGCACCGAGCCCAGGGATTTATTAGAAATAACAAGGAAACCGGTGGCAGTGCTGGCTGCTCACTGCCCCACCAGTGTTGGGCGTGCTTTGCTGGTGAGTCTGCTCTCGGGAAAGCCTGGCAGAGAAGCCTGCTCCCTGCAAAGCAATGGGTACAGGCTCTGCCCCAAGTCTGAGGCTCCCAAACCTGCACAGCAGGTGCTGAGCCTCTCCAAATGCTCCCCACCCGTGTCACAGCCTAGTCAAAGATGACTGGATCATCACCTAGTTCAAGAGATGAAGACCTGTCCTGGGCATCCCATCCCAAGGTGGAGCATTTGACCTGGTAATTCCTGGTCATGGCTGTAGATTTTTATGAACTACCAATGATCTTCTAGAGAGACACCTCGAATCACCAGTATGATGCAGTGGAGATGAATATGGGTCAGCAGTGGTTCACCAGAACTCAGATATCTTATAGAAACCGTAAGGCAAATGAGGAAGCCAAACTCTCCAGCTCAGGTAAACAGGGGGACTCATCTCCAGCAATGAGCACTCTGCTCCCCAGGGCGGTGCTACAGGAGATCCCTGTGCTGGAGGCTGCTCCTCATCTGGGCACTGAGAGCAGAGTGCACCCTTGGGCTCAAAACACACCACTGACCTCTGGCTGGGCTCTACGTCTGCTTTTGTCTGTAATGGGAAGCAAAGTGCATGCTCATGCCATTAATTTCTTGCTCCCTGCAGCAGGAGGCAACGGTCCGGCTTCGTATCACCACCGATGGAATGAGGCACCGCAGCAGCAGTGGGTGCAGGATGGATCAATGGGTTACGTGGTTCCCAGGGGATGGGCAGTGGGGTTTCTATCACAGCCATATTCTGGGAGGGGACATCACAGGATCATCTGGTGCCTGCCTTCACAGCCAGCACAAGGGAAAATCAGAACAGGGCTTTCAGCATCGGTGTAAATGCACCACAATGTGCAGGGCAGGAGGGAGGCAAGTCCTTTCGTATTAAGTGCTCTGAAAGTGGCTCTGCCCTCTCAGGGAAAGGGACAGGACAGCCAGGAAGGGAAATCTGTGACCAGTTGCTGCACCAGTCCCCCCACAATGCTCTGCACCAGGCCATGTCCCTGTGTCCTCCCCACAATCATCCCCTCCCCTCAATGGTGGCTGGACAAAGGAGAGAGATGGTGACTTCTTATAGCGTGGCCCTTTTCCCTGCCTTTCGAGGAGTCCCCCACCACCGTCTCCAGTGATGCAACCAGGCAGAGCTGGACGTAGGTCACCGCCTCTGCCACTTGTGCTGTGCGACATAAATGGCTTTGCTGACCCTAATGCTTTGGAGCTTACGGCTCCTGATCCAGGTAGTCCCAGGACAGCCATCCTGCTCGGCTCCCTGCTGGCAAAATTAATTAGAAATGCAACTCAGGAGCTCAGTGAGCAAAATGTGGTCCTGTCCTCCCTCCGCGACCAGAGTCGAGCAGGGTAAGCATGTGTCCCTATCCTCTCTTGAAAGCACTGGCTCTGCTTCCTCCCTTGCTTCTTGGGAAGCAGGAAAGTCACACAGTGACCTGTGAGCAAGTGCTGCATGAGGGTTAAGCAAGAGGCGCTGACGGTGTCTGTCTGGGAGCCAGCAGGTAAGTCAAGAATTTTCCCAGTACATGCCTCACGCCTTGGAGTGGAGCGAGCCGCAGTGTTGCAACACCTCCTACAAGCTCAGAAGACACATTAAAGAAGTTGACAGGATGCTTCCATCCATCTATCCCTGTTGCATAATCCAGATAAGTAGATAAGCCGGTAATATTTGCACAACACCGTGTCCCTTCATTGGCCTTGTTACTGGTCTCGTTTTGCAGGGCTTATTTCAGGGGATCTGAAGGATTGAGGACACCTTTCAGGTCATCTTTTCCTTGGGAGGTGGCTGTGACCCAGGTCTATAGTGTTGTGCTACCAGGAGCATTAAAATGACAGAGACACTTCACTGACAGGTGACTTTATGCTTTGCAAATCTGTCCCAAAGACATTTTGGAAATGGCACTATGACACCTATGCAAAGTACTCGAGCAGCTTCTCACGGAAGGACTGTGGCAGTGCAAAACCACCATGGAAAGAGAATCATGACCTGCCAAAGATGAAACAACCTTTGTACAAACACAGAGATAGATACAGCTTGGGCACATTCCTGATCAACTATTTACTTGACTCGAAGGGCGCAGGATGTGGGCATTGAGTAGTGGCAGGACTCAGGTGTCAGGGGGAAAGATGGGACACAGGTGAATGCATTGATCGAGCACAGGCATGGTCTAGAGTCTGCTAGGAACTGTCCTGCTTCATAACTCCCCTCTCTGGGATTTACCAGGCGGCCTGAGGGCAGGGCACGGTAGCAGCTACCCAGCAAATGGGTGACATCACCTTGTACTTTCCTTTGGGCTGTGGGTGCAGGGAGGATCCAGCCAGCAGGCTCCAGGGATGTGCCCCGAGCACAAGGGCACAGGGTACAGCAATCAGCACTGTACTCTGGGCACTTGCAGAGTCCTTGATGGAGCCAACAAGCAGGGAACAAGGTTGTGCTGAAAGCTGGCCTTCCCTCCAGGAGCTTTCTGCAAGCAAGCCCCACACCGCACACCGAAAGGGACCTGGGTGGTCAGAGCAGGAGGCTCAGGACTCAGCGGGATGCTGCTCGTAGCTGCCCTAGCCCCACACATTGTGCACGAGCCTGAACTATCAGGCTGGGGGGCAGAGCAGGGTGGACGCAGGAACTTTCTCCCCCAAGGACCCCAGCCTGGTCTCAGAGCATGAGATGCCTTGTCCTTCGGTGTAGATGCCTTCAGGGATCTGCAGCATTTCTAAATTGCTGCAGAGCCCCAGGAGGAACCACATTGCTCCTCACACTCTTTAAAGACATATAGATGCCATATGCCTGTGGCTCTTCAGAGGCCATCAGTCCCAACCCCACTCTCACACCATGGGGAAGATCCCAGGGCTTGCTGTGGCCCAAGTCCTCTGGCCAGCCCATGGGTGTTTTAGCAATGGAGTTTTTCTCTCCCTCCTGGGTTGCTTTGACTTGCTCCCAGGACACATCCCTTTGGCAATGTGCATTCAGAAATCCCCCCTGGGGTGCTCACGGCCACTGTGTGGGACTTACAGGGAAAACATGCATCACTTGTGGGAACGCGGGGTCAGAAGACACAGGATGGGGCGAGCAGAGCCAGCAGGGCTGCAGCTCACAGCCCTGCTCCCCGGGTGAGTCACCACTGTGCTATTTATACCAGCATCGAGGGGAGGGCAGGGACGCCTGGCCCCAGGGAAGGGTTTTCCATCCTCTGCTCCCTGCCCCTGCCAGGGATGGGGACCTTATGACTGCCCGTAAAGCCACCTCTCCTGCCCCTTCTACATCTTAATCATGAAGCATCCCTTCTACTTGCCGTGTTCCCCACCTCGACCTCATCCCACCCGCCACAGGCACAGCCCAGTCCCGGAGAGATGTTTTGTCCTCTTCATCGAGCCTGGGGCAGCACCTGCAGGAGCCTGCAGAGATGGAGAAAGAAGCCATGGCAGCCTGACCCCATTTCCCTGGACAAGGGGAGGGAGAAGAACAGAGCTGCCACGTGGTGTGGGTACAGATAGCTCCCCCTTCTTCCCCAAAATCTCTTCCTGGGGGAGTGCCAAGCAGCCAAGCAAAGACTGGCCAGGGAAGAAGGAAAGGAACTGGCATAAGTGATGGTAAAAGACTTTCCACTCATTGCTTTTCTTTCTTGTTAGGGATTGCAGTGCAATTGCAAGATTGCAAAATCCATGCTTGGGAATTTTTTAAAATGCTAATTGTGGATTTCCAATCTTCAGCTGGCCAGAGGGCCACACTGAAATAACAAAAGACCATTTGTTTTCCTGAGGGGGAAACGAGAGGCTTGTTTGTTTTCTTTCAGCATCAGAAAGTCAGATCTTATATGTCTCACTTGCTGAATTTTTGGGTGGAATACAGCAGGTGGTTTTGTAGCATCAGATGCACAAGGAAAACCTAGTCCCATTGCTTGACTTGTGTCAAAATGGTTAAACATGTCAGTCATTCTTGTTTGTTTCACTCAATGACTAAATAAACAGCAGGGAGAAAAGGTTCGTCCTTTAAGTTTCAGTGTTCATCAGTGAGGGTCAGATGAAGCTCATTTTCTGCACGTGGGACCTCTAACAAGTCCTACAGGAAAACCAAGAAATGTCAGACGTGACCTTCCTGGCAAATCAAATGTGAAAAACAAGGAAGCCACACTAGGCAGGCTTTTTAAGGAAGTAAAAAAAGGGCACAGCCCATTTATTTTTCCTCAGCAAATCGTCTCTGAGGTCATTGTACTATTGTAAACTACATCTCAGTTTGGCTGATAACAGAGTTTAGTACTGGCGCTCTGCAGCATTACTCTTGTGTGGGTCTAAATTCATCCAGAGGAGGAGCAGAGCCTTGGAGAAAGAGTGATGAACCTGTGGTTGGCTGTGGTCAGCTATGGTGGGGATCTGAGCATTTTATCACAGCCTCCTGGTCCTATCCTTGTCCAGACCCAAAAGACAGAGTGTCCCTAGAAAACCATGGGGGCTGGACACAGAAAAAAAGCCCAACTCTGTGCTCAGAGGAGCCAGAGGTCTTTTACTGCTCTCCTTTATGAGGATCCATTTTCCAACCAACAAGCACAGAGGGATGCAAAAATATCTGTCCTGGTAACTGTTCACATTGTCGTCTCTCTTGGTTATGTTCCTTTTCAAAGCCCCTCCAACATGTCGAGGTGGTTTATGGTTGAAAGGTTTTCCAATCTGCTAATCCAAGTTGTGGGAGTCCCATCCCAGAGGAAAAAGCCAGGCAGGTCCGAGTCACCTAAATGAACCACAAAACACAGCCAAGAGAGGATGGGCACAGAGGTCATCTAGTAAGTGCAAGAGTCTCCAAGGTTGATGTCTGCATCTCAGGGGTTACTTGAAGTCCTACAGTGAAAAGAGAGTATGGGCTTTATGCTGGCCAGACCAAAAGGAGGTATCTGGCTAGGAAGAGATGGACTGCGTCCTGGATTCCCTGTCAATAAAGGCCAGTGAGGGTAGGCTCACAGAAACTCAAAGAGAGCCTCACTTTGCCAAATGAACCTCATGCCCTATGTGACTTGCACTCAGCTTTCACTGCCAGGATGCAGGGTGGCCATGCTCTGCCTTTGCCTGCATTGCCACAGTTGCCTTCATTTGCCCTCCTGATTTCTGCAAGTGTTGGTCTCATTTTCTCCAGTTTTTGTTATTTAGTAAGAACATTTGTGAGGACCGAACATGAGACTCCTCCAGCTGGAGAGGCTGTTGTGATGGACAAGCAGTGGCAAAACTCACATCGCCATGGCGAGCTCAGCCCAAGGGGACCAGAAAGCTGCAACAGGGGCACCATGGGCATTACGTTGCACCATGGAAAGGTTTGGATCCCCAATGGGAAACAGGCAACAGTGTCCTGCTTTCTGCCCAGGATGATCAGATACAACCAATAAATGACCAAATAGAAGGAAAAGATGCAATACACAAGACAAGGCAGAAATGATGAGGCTATGAGATCCAGTAGCCACCACCAAGGCTTGTTCTCAGACCCACGGAGGAAACTGCATGTCTTTCTTCTGGGACCATGGCTATATTTTTCAGCAGGAGCCAATCCATCATAAGCCAAGTCAAGACTGGAGGTTGGTATAGTCATAGCTCCCACATGGCCACAGGAGGTGTTGGGAGCTGCCTGCAGAAGCCCAGCATCATTTTCACTCCTGCCATGGTGCAAAGTGAAGAGTTAAATTCTCTCCCACAGCAAGAGCACAGAGGCAGCTCCCAGTTGCCACCATCTGCTCTCATTCACACATGAGCCGTGCCGGTCACCATTCAGTTCTCCATTTATTCCCTTTGACAAAACCAGAACTGCTGAGATCACTTACAATGAAGAAGAATGGCTGAGCCATTCCCAGCATGCACGGGAAGCACGTCTCACTCTGGGAGATGTCTCACTCTCAACTGCAAGTGGCTGCTGGCATCATCCAGCCAAGCCATGGCCCGTAACAGTTGTACACAGAGCAGCCCTGCCTACCTGTCTGGGTTCCCATGCAAGCAAGAGTGTTTATACACAACGAACACCCTCTGTTTGCAGCGCATCAGTCTCTCCCCAAAAAAACTTTCGCTCTGCTCCAGACCAGCAGCGACGCCCTGTAGTTTAACAATCAATCCCATCAGAAATGACGATAATCCGGGAGCAGTCCCAAGAAACCCTAAGTGTCTGCAGCAAACCTGGCCAGAAGTGGCCCAGCTGAAAAGTGTTGTTGCAAATGGGCGTGAACAGAAATATGCAACTGCTGGAGGGAAACAACCCAAGCCTCATTCAAATTAAAAGGGGGGGCTATTTTTAAAAAAGTTATCCATTGTTCTAAAAAGCTATAGTTAAAAAATGACTTTTCATTTAGACATTTCTGGCAATTTATACTTTAAAAGTTTTTTTTAAAAAGTTGGAAGAGGATAAAATATTTATAAATTATTCAAATGAAATGTTTAGATTAATTCAAACTAAATTTTTTTTAAATGGCCTCTTCCATGAAATTTTCAAAATTTGTCCTAATTCAAGCAGGAAATGGTTTCAGATACTCCTAAACTCATGGGATGGGAAGTGAGATCTAGTGAAAATCAGCTGATAATTGCTCGCCTAAATCACTTGGCAAGCACACGTGAAAAAACAAGTCACCCCAAAGAGAATCAGGATGGGAAAACCAAGCTAAATGTGTACCAACGAATTCAGCCAGCTCTGGTCTGCAGAGGCCAGACACTTTAGTGAGTCACGGGCTTTTCTACAAGAGGATGTTTTCTTCCTTGTCTCCCCTTTTTGGCTCATGCAAATACAGTTTGTGCGTCTTTCCCCTGCCTAGAGTTTGTTTTCTGGAAGTCCTGGCTGTGCAAACAGCTGCAGCTCCGCTGTGCCGGTTCCTGCTCCTCTGCCTTAGATGTCTAGCACGCTGCAGACCAGAAGGAGCTCTTAGATGAGGTGGTGGCAACGGGGACAGGTAAAGTTTAGAAAGCTGAAGCAAGCAAACAGGAAGCAGTGGGGGCAGGGACATTCATGCTGCTGCTTCTCCTCCCGTGTCTCACGGGGCAGAGCGCGGTGCTGGTGGGGCAGAGGGAAGCATCGATGGTCCCGTTGGAGACAGCAGGCCCCTCGCTGAAGGGCCACATTGCTGCTCATCCTGCCAGCTCCGCGTCATTCTCCTTGGATCCCCCTTACTGACCTCTTCCCATTGCATTTTCCATTTGTCAAAGCCACCAGCACCCTGCAATCATTTCCACACTCATTTCATAGGTCGGGGGTGAATTGCCTCTTAGGTAAAACAGGCCAATGCAACACATTTTCTAGATATGCCAGAAACCCAGTTAACTTCCCTGCACCCAATGAAGCAATGCTTCAGAAATTCCCCTGGCAAGGTTACCCGGTACTCTGAAATACCGTGACTATTGCCCTGTTTTTGATATCCCTTGCAGGGTAACTCTCTATCCTGACTGCTGGGACCCCTCCAACTCTGCGCGGACTGTGTTTTGCAACCCAGATATTCCAGCAGGAGAGTTGTCCCTGGAGGCAGTGTCTGTGCCAGGCAGGCAAGGCAGCTTGCTAGGTGCCCTTGTCTAACTTAATTCAAAACAAAGCAGAAAGGGAGACGCAGTGGGTGTTGGGGTCTTCAACTACAGCCTGTCAGCTCCTGCAGAGAAGGTTTCGTTCCCCACCTCCACGCTGGAGCTCCACAGTGAGATTTTAAACAGTCCCAGGTATTGACCGAGGGAAAAGGAGGTACAGGAGCCTTTCAGAGGCATTAGCCAGCAGGAGCTGGATGGTGTAGCTTTATGCCATGATGCTGAGCAGTTACAGCTCTGACACTGACCGAGACCCACATCTCTCAAATCCTTTCATTCTAAGTAAAATAAACCACAGCGAGAGCTTAAAAGGCAGTTGACAGCATCTCCAAGTAAGAGAGCCAGACCACAGCTGGAATTGTGACTGACAGCGATGAAGATCTGCAGAGCCCAGAGGAGTTTGTTCCTGTGCACCTCCTGGTTTCAGTATTTTTCAGTTAGCTCTGGTAGCAGAGGGTATGAAACTGAGCACCGCATTCCACGTAAAAATGAAACTAATCAACCATATGTTTTTAAAAAGAGAGTAGTAACAGCAGGTGAAAACAAAATAGCTTGCAACTCCTTTGAGGCTGAGGAGCCAATCTTGCAACACTGGCACCCAAGGAGACCAGAGAGGCTGGCTGGCATCCAGCAACCCCCGTTTTGGGGGATGCAGAACTGGACGACAAGCTCTTCAGGCCCCAACACAGCGGCCAGCACCGAGTGATCCCAGATCATTCCCAGCTGGTTGGTGCTGACAAGGTCCTCCAGTCTTGCAAGAAGAGGCAGTGGGCTATGCCTTACCCGCCACTGTCATCTCACATAGCCTGCTCTGGTGATCTGCTACTGATTGGGGTCACCAGTGATTCTCTGGACCACTTCTGGATGAAGATGTAGTGTTTTCTATCACTGACAGCCCAAGGCCATAGGTGTAAAATAACAGCATTTTTCATCATCCTTGCTGGGATTGACTGTCCCAGCTGATCATAGTGTCCCGCACTGCTCTGGCTGATGGGATGGGTTTGATATCATAGAATTATAGAACGCTTTGGGATGGAAGGGACCTTTAAAGGCCATCATCTAGTCCATCTGCCCTGCAAGTGGCAGGGACATCTACAACCAGACCAGGTTGCTCAGAGCCCCATCCAGCCTGGCCTTGAATGTTTCCAAGGATGGGGTGTCTACCACCTCTCTGGGCAACCGGTTCCAATGTTTCATGTGATGGTCCCTTCCTTTCTCTGCATTGGGTAGGGAACATCTGCCACGCTCAGCAAAGGGAGTGCTCAGCTCTCCTAGGCAGGTAAATCTCAGGACTGCTCAGTGACAAGGAAAGGGGAAGACCAAGCCAGGCAGTGACACATTATTTTCCTGTATCTCTGCAAGTCACTAATAGACAGAGGGAAACATCACCAGCAAGTGGCCAGCACGGGTGAAACTGCTCAGCCTGCCAGCTGAAGAGTATCCACTGTATTACAGGGAGGCAGGAGTCAAATCAGGCAGCTCAGAGCAGAGCACACTGAGCCGTACAGTGTAAGACAAACAAGACAAGATCAAGCCCTGCACTTGGAAACAGCTGCAGGAACCACAGCAGATGACATTGCTTTGCAACAGTTTGCAACTGTCAATGGAGCATGCACGGCACAAAGAAAACGCCAGCAGCACCATCAGTGCACAGACACCCCTGGGAGCAGCTGGCCTGGGCACTGCAGGAGGTGAACGCAGAGACCCTCTCGTGTTTGAGGTGGATTTGGATGCTGCAGCTGGGTGGCTCCAGAACCAGTAACAGCAGCACTGGAAGAGGAGCTGGGGCAGTAGAAGGCCGTGTGGTCAGACTCAGGGTAAGAGGGGTGAGCTGCCTCTGTAAGAGAAGGGTGTGACCTAAGCTTCTGGGTGTATGACACGGCTGATTAAAAAAGATGCAGCTTGTGTTGGTACCAAGAAAACCCAAGGCAAGGCACCCCTCAGTGAGAAGCCAGGGACCAGCACATACAGAAGTTTAGGATGTTGTCCATGGGATGGAGAAGGTTCCAGCAGCTACGGAAGGACAATAAAGCAATCATCCATACCACACTTGGAAAAAAAGCTGGATTTCAAACAACTTCAAGAACTTATCAGGACCCATCTCCCCACAGCTGGCAGACAGGGACAGTCTGGCTCGGTGCATCAGCAGTCCTGCTGGTGCTGCTACATCTCCTGCTGGCCTGGCCCTTTCCCCTACTGCAAACATGGCATATAAGTCAAAAGATTAAATAAACACATAATAAAGGGAAGATTTTGGTCACAGGGAGAGGACTGTGGGGGCACAAACGATACCAAATATTTTTCCGTGCCCGGTGCGTCACTTCAAGTTAGGGCAGGTGCACTTAGAAAAACAGAGCCCATGTTTGTGCACTCTTAAGACTGTTATTGAGCTGTGTTTAGGACCCAGCAGGAAACTGAAACTCCTTTTTATGATGTGGAGGCTACTAATGTGTAAGTAAATCACATTTTATCTAGTTAATAACATCAGAGCCTGGCCAGGGACTCCAGGCAGGTCTGGGTTAAACAACCCAAACTGCAATATCCATATAATGACTATAACATTTGCTAATGCCAAGGCAGCAGAAGGTGCAGAGAGGTCGCACATGGATGAGGACTGCCTCTCGGACTAAAGAGGGCACAGCGGTGACTTGGACTGCAGGGAGATGCAGCCAGTCACCCCAGCAGCCTGAGAGCCTGGTGGTGGGGGTGAAGCAGGGGGGTTCCCTGAAAGCCCCCAGCCTGCAGCACCCCAACAGTGAGAGCAGACTGATGCTGCAGGTGGATTGGCTTGGTGAAGCATTCCCATAGCACACAACAGCTCGCAGACCAATGCCTAGCACCACCCATGTCCTAGCAGAAAAGAGTCAGTGCACATAGCTAGGTTCTGGCTTACATGGGCACGCACATAGTTTTATTACAGGAAGCCATGGCCAGCTGAAACTGGCCACAAACCATTTAATCTATATGCCCACAGGGTCTTAGTTAATGCCTCTAACCTGGCCACTCATGGGAAAACTCCCCTGCAAAAATCCTTTGTAACTTATGCTCCCTTGAGCTGCTAGAAGATGTGGCTGTGATTTGTGGCTGCACAGATCCAGTCCAGCACTAGACAGACAGAGCTGACACTGGAAGGCTTGGTTAAAGGCCAGACTGCCGTGTGCCTGTGTGCGTACGTTTAAGCAGTTTGCAAAGCCATTTGGCGTTAGCTGTATCTCCCTGGTGCACCCTACTTGCATCTGAGGTAGGTATCCGAACCCTGTCTCTCTACCAGAAGTCAGACTCCAGCAGCATCCGCACGGCAGGAGCTGTCACCTGCTAGTGTTTTCATCTATAGAAACAAAAATGCAAACCACCACAATTAGAAATGGCCATGGAGGTCACGGGGGAATGCAAAAATTCCAGTTGCAGCACAAGGTTCAATGCAAGATAATCTAGGAGGGGAAGGCAGTTTTTATTTTTGACAAAGGTGATTCAACTCACACTCAGTCTCTCCCAGGTTTCACTCACACACTCTTTCCTGCTCCCATGCAAGCACCAAGATGTGTGTGCCCAAGCAGCCCGGTCAGGACCACTTGTGGTGACATGGGACATAAGGGACAGCAGCTCTCAATGCCTCATCACGGCTCCTGGATTCTCCTTAGATGGGTGGCTATGCACCAGGTCTTGTGCGTGCTTCTTGTACGCTTTAGGAACAGACAATGATTGTCATCTTCTGCCTCTTCATTCTGTCCTGCCTCTGTGAGTCATTAGGAACGATGCTGATTTACTCGGGCTGCTTGGGCTCCTTTCTGGGTGTAATCTCTCCTTTGTTTTAGGGTGTCCTTTGTTTTACTGCTCCAGATGTCTTGAGAAGTTGCACGCCGATTGCTCTGCTCTTGATGACCTGCTGATCTAGCAGATCAGCACATGCCATTCTTTTAACCCTTCTTCTCGCTGTTTCTCCTGCTGGTTTCACATCCAGACATCCCCATTCAGGTCAATTTTAAGTTTCTGTTACAAATCTCCATAGTCTGAGCTGAACTCCAAATTGCTGACACCACGTTACAAAAATCCCTAAAAGCTCAGCGGGTGTGGGTTTCTCATTGCATTGCTTAGCACACGAACAACCACAACACCCTTCCCTCTTACCAGCTCCTTGGAAGGCTTCAGCATCATCAGCATTAAAAGCTGAATTTAGCCATTCTTTCTCCATGCAGAATGATGGGGGGGCATCAAGAGAGTATAGCAAACAACTGTCTTGTTTGCCATGGTATCTCCTTTGAAATCACTCCTTTCACCATCTACTGATTCCTGAAAAAGTCCCACATTTGCTTTGTTACATTGTGTTGGGGCCCTGCTGCTTTTAAACTGGATCTCCTTCATGTTCAGTTGGATTCATGCATGGACAGAGAAGATCTGGTTTGTCTAAAACAGATGAGATTTGGCACAAATCCTATGACCAGGAAAGGCTCTGCAAGCTTATATATAGTTTATTGATTAGCTAGGGTCTCTTTCCATGTGACATCTCCTCTCCCACCTGATATCCACATTTGGGATCATTTCAGCCTCTCCCAACCAAGGCCCTAAGGGTTTCTACATACAAGGCAAAAAGCAGAAGACCCAGGCGAACCAAGGAGCATCAAGCCATTTGTCACGGTGCAGCTGTATATCTTCAGGTAACCACCCAGCCACATGGGGAAGCACTTCCAAAAACGACCAACAAAAGGTGAAGCTGCAAAGAAAGGAGAGAGACAAGAACAGGTCGAGGGACACCACCAAGATTTCCAGTGCACCACAGAGGAATCTGAAGAAAGTCCCATGGACCCTACTGGAAAGGGGCTCCAGCAGCGCAAGATCACAGTCACTCATCCCTCAGCAGCACCCAGACACGCTGCTCAGGCAGTGCCAGCCCCTCTGCGCTTTAGTCCTCCCTCTTGGCCTGGACCCCACAGGGAGCCCCAGATCCCACAAGAAGCCAGGCTGTTCCAGGCTGGGAGGTGAAAGGGGGACATGCTGGGGACTGCACACAGGGGAGCCCACAGCCTGTCCCAAATACCCCAGGCCAGCATGAGAAGGAATGCAGTGCCTGATGAAGCCAAGCAGTTTTATTGTCACTCCTGTGACAAGGTGCTAGAAGAGGATGGGTAGGAATACTAGCAGAGGAAGGGTGTTCACCAGAGGAGAGATGGGAAGGGGCTGTGAGAAGGAGTTGTCTCACAGGATGCACCAGGAGAAGGAGGCTCATGGAGGGACAACCGTCCCTCCTCTCCAGCTTTTTAAGGGCAGAAGAGGAACAACTGTCAGTGGCACAACTCAGGATGCCCCATGCAGAAGAGCAGAGAGCAGCTGAGAGCTGCAGAGAGCGGCTGAGAGCTGCAGAGCAGGCACCCTCCATCCCCTGTGCCCGCAGGGATGGCACGTATGTCAGGGGAGCTTTGATCTTCCTTTCTCCTTGTGAGTGGAGACACGGGACTCCCAAGCCCAGAGGAAGCTGGTGGGTGGCCAGAGCTGGTGTCCCCAAACTAGAAAAGGGTATATTTAAGCCAAGTGCCCCTTTGAACCTGACCTGACACAGTGTTCTTGTAGCACAGCCAAGGCACCTCTGCTGGCCTGGCCAGCATTGTCCCCATCTGGGCCACCACAGGGACCTGTGACCTCAGGATCTCCCTGCCATCAATAGCTGCTGCTCACGAAGCCACCGAATGCCTGAGTAGCTCCCACACCTACAGACTGAGACTGAGCTGCCAGAGCTGGCCCAGCAGGCCAGCCCAGGTTGCAAATCTGCAGCTGACAGGACAAGCCCTGAGCAGACGGGACAGCATTCCCGGGCAGCAAGCAGAGCCTCTGGCACCCTTCATGAGCTGTTCTCAGAGGGATTATGCTTGCAAATGAACTCAGCCAGCAGGGACTCCCGAACCCACCACTGTGCAGTCAAGGGACTGCTCCACTCCCACCGCTTGCAGTTTCTGAAGGGGGCTATCACGGTCAGGAAGATCCTACCCTGGCCTCTGGTCCCCCAGCCATGATCCCTGGGAAGGGTCTCACAGATACAGCTTCCCTACTCTTTGCCTCATGCCAGATGCTCACGCAGCTCTTTGTAAGGGCAATCATCTCCATCTTTCTTTTTTCTTTTTTTTGAAAAGATTTTCCTTTTCCACTTAGAAGTTCTCCTGCTCCTACAGAGCTCAGAGAAACAGGTCTCGTTCTTATCTGCAGGCATGAGCTGATAGCAGATGAACTCTGGCAGCTCTTCCAGGAGGGTGTGTGCAAGGTGATTTCAGCCATAAAGCCACCGTGGGTGGGGTGTGATTTTTTTTTTTACCCTCCTCATTCTGCACTTAGATAGTTGCACTGATTTGCAGATTCCCCGTGCCCCTGTGGGTTTACATCTCCTGAGGGAGGTATGGCTATAAATGTGACTGCCTGGCTGCGTGCAGGAGGGGACGTGTCCTCTGCAGGGTGGAATCAGGGACTTGCTGTAACCCCAGCCAGGCAGCCCAGGATGATGCTGCAACTTTTCTCACACTCCCCAGGCGTGGTGCCTGATCCTGTGGCGTGGTGGGGGGACAAGGGCTGGGAACCCATGGTCTCGGTGAGGCTGGACATCCCTGCTGCAGGTGCGGGGCAAGCCATGGATTTCACAGTGCTGTCAGCAAGCAGAGCTTGCTGCAAGGGGAGGGAAAGAAGGCGCTGAGCAGCCCTTTTGGGGAGAGAGGGGTTAAAGGATGGGCTGTGCTGAGCTGCAGGAGGGAGCCGGGGCTGTTTTCAGCAGAGCTGAAGTTAGAGCAGGGCCTGGCCGCCCCGACACCCCCTCTGCTCTGGCAGGAGGATGCCTTTGTGCGCGGTTAATGCATAATAGATCCTCCGAGGAAAGAGATACTGTCTCTTTGCTCCAAATACAATTTCAATTAGATGAATAGCAGCATAATCCCATAGAGGAGCTCAGCTGGGAACTGACCATGTGAGAGGCAAGCGAGCCCTCCCCCAGCTGAGCGGTGAAAGGGGACCCCCCCAACCTGCCGGCCAGGCCCCCAAACCTTCCAGCAGGGACCATCTGCTCCTGCAGCAGCCCCTCCTCCCGCAGCCCCCAGCCAAGAAAGAGCCAGGGCTGCCAGTGCCTTCTGCAAACAAAGGCAGCGCTTCAAGGCTGGTGCTTTGAGCCCCCCGGGACTGAGGATGAGGAGGGAGCGAGAGCCCCAGAGGGTCCCGGGGAGTCCCCCCTGCTCAAGTCCTTTGGGCAGGCGGCGTTGGCAGGAGTGCTCCAGGAGGAGATGGGGCAGCGGAATGGGGAGAGCCCGTTGTCCCCCTGCACCAGGTGATGCCACCACAGGGTAAGAGGAGAAAGGAAGGAGGAGAGATCATAGGGGACTCGCTCCAAACTCTGCTTCCTTCTCCTTCTGCTCTTCTCTCCGTACGTCCCAGGGCAGGGACTTGCTTCTCCTGCTGTCCTGGCCAAAGGGCAGAGCCGCTCCACCATCTGCCAGCGACAAACACAGCAGCAGTGCAAGTGGCAGAGCTGAGCGCTTTTTTCCCTCTGAACCTCTCTGGGCTCTTGGAGGGAATTTCCTCTCTCGCTGAAATTCTCAGACTTGTCCCTAGTGCTGGAGAGGCAACTTGGGGAAAGTCTTGAGAAATCTAGGTTGTGCAACAGGGAGTTTAAAGCGATTTTCAACCCACAAGGCAACTGACAACACTGTTGTCAGCAACTATTACCAAAACCCTCCGGTTCCACTGTTACAGCAACCCCTTCCCAAGCAGGAGTGCACCACATTTGTAGGACATCACTTGCTGCTCCACAACAGATGTGCTCGGCTCACAGGTATCAAACCACCAGACCCTCGGCTTTGCGGTGCCCTCCTCCATCCCTCCAAGCACCCCAACATCCTTCACAACAAATCCCCCTGCCAGGGGCACCCTCCATCTCCCTGCCTCAGGACAGATGGGAGAGCAGTTATGGTGCTGTAGCACACGAAGGAACATCATCCAGTCCAAGGGGCAGCTTGGCAAGCTCTGCAGGGCAACAGCAAGTCATTTTCTTGCTAAAGTCAACAGCTCTGAGCCTGAATACACACAGCTGGGCACAAAGTGACTAGAGATCACATCTGCTGAATAAGAAGGGGTCATTGTTATGCTTTGTCACCCATTTCAGAGCAGATAGCACTTTAAAGCCATTTGGTTTTGCACTCTGAATGGTTAAAAAGGTCAGGCACTGAGCATGGGCAGTGGGGTGTTTTCCCAGCGCTGGAGCGTGATGTGAATATTCCCAGGTGCGAATATTTGTCTGAACATCCGCTGCCTTCCCAGTCCCACAGCACGGGAGGGGAGAGCTTTGATCTCTTCCACAGCTGAGACCTGGTGCACGTTGTCCTTTCCCTGTCCCCGCTAACCCTCCAACACCGCAACTTGTTGCTGTGCAGCAGGGCTGAAGTCGGCGACGCCACGAAGCCAAATAACAGAGCTGCCGATAGACAAGCTCTGGGGGGATGCGAGGGCTCAGAGGCAGGGCTCAGCCACAGCCTGACCCTGTAACCAATGCCTTTAATTTACTGTTAATCTGAAATACAGCCAGAACATGCTAATGAAATGCCGGTCATTGGTTGCCAGTGAAAGGGGCACTGCTTTCTCCTGCTTTTTGTGTCCTGGGCTGCGTGCTGGAAGCGCTGTGCACAACAGGCATCCGCAGCCAGCCAGGCGTGCTCCCCACCACGCAGCTCCCACAGCGCAATTACAAACCCAGACATAAATCATGGTTAACCTTTGCTCTCTCTCATATGTTTGTCCAGAGGCTACAGAAATATTGCACAAGACACGTGATAGCCAGAGAAACAAAAATAACTTTTATTAAACTGTCCCAGAGTGGGAGGGGAGAGGGAGTTTTGGGAAAGTCAATACTTTTCACAGTAAGGGAATGCATTTGGGAAAATAATGCAGACCAGGTATTCTTTTACCAGCAGTTAAAGGTATGTGTTAGGATCTCAAAAGGGACAGATACACACCCTCATGACTCACATACAGTAGGGCTTTGCACTCCACTCTGACTTTGTTTGCTCTTTTCAAAACCAAAACAACTTGCTTTCCCATCAGCTCAGCTCTTTCCAGCTACCCTGGCTTTAAAACTCCTGCTAATTCCCTTTCTCTCCTCTCCCTCTATCACTGCTGCAAAACAAAGATGAACATGTCCTAATGCCTTGTTATTTCTGAATGACACAGGATTAACTAGAAGGAAAGAAATCTGATTTTGCAAAACAAATTGAGGTTTGAATTGCAAGAAAAATAAACACCTTGCTTTGCCCAACGCAGAACTGATTACAAGATGTTTGCATCTACCTGCACATAGAGTTGTCACCCAGCTGTACGTGTATTTGTGATGCTAAAACTGGAGTCACAAAGGCTGATAATATTGGGAGAGAAAATTCCTGTAGGCTGAAACCCATGAAAGCAGGCACCAGAAAAGGTGGCAGAAAAGCCCAGTGAATATCCAGGCTGAGTTTTTGAAGAGGAATCATATCTAGTAGAGCATGCAAATATAGCCTCATGCATCTTTTGTATTCATTTTCCACGAACCTGTGACTGAATGAGTTTTACTAGCACAAATGTTGGAGGAAAGTGAAGTTCAAAGCTGCATGCATGAGTAACCATGGAAACTGAATTTTAAATTTGCACATGCGAGTATTTGTATCCAAAGTACTTTGTACGCTCGGCCAATGCGGGAAGAGGGACACCATCATGTCACAACTGGCCAATTGCAACTTAGAAACACAGCTTGAATTTCAAATATCACCTACTTACGGCAAACCTCCGTCCGCCGAGCGGAGAAAAAAAGAAATGTGAAAAAACCTGCCTCAAATTGCCATCTGCTCGTGAATATTCCACAATTAGCAGAGACAGATTCATTGGATACATTATTCATTGTGGATTATTCGCCCAGATCTAACAGCGATAGTGCAATGCGTATTTAAATATTGTGATGAGGAACGTTTCAGACATAGAAGGTGTATGTGACTGTCCCCATGTATGAATATGGATGTGCTCCTATCCTGCAGGAATCTCTGGGAACAATAGCTCAGTGGCAAATACCTTGTCCTCTGCACCAACAGAAAACCTAGAACTCCATGATAAACTGCATTTTTTTTAATCCCTTTTCCTGTTCATTTGTCCTCTGCCCCAACCCCTCCTCCCTCAGCTGGGCTACTAATGCACCAAAATCAGCTGCCATCTTAGCAACAAAGGCACTTGCTGTTTCCCTTGCTGTGGTTTAGGTTATGGAAGAGGTTTGGTGAGACAATATTTTTCCCACTTCCACCCCATCCTTCCAGTGTACCCACGTCAGGCAGTGAAAATAATAAAAACAAAACAAAACAAAAACCTCCAAGTGCAATGCTGTGTTTGCAAGCATAGCTTTCCCAGGAAATATTCATAAGTTGCCTTGCAGTCTGCAGCGACTGCAGCGCAGATGGTTTTTGGGCCCCTTTGCAGGTTCAGCTTTCATGGCATGGAGCCAACCTCTCCATGGCCATCAGTGGCAGATTGACCCTTGCAGACCTGCATGCCAGAGTCATGGCAAAACAGAGACACCCCCAAAAAAAACTCAACTAAAAGTGATAACCAACAGGCACAGAAAGAAATAACCTGGAGAAGGGGGCAGGTTTGGAGGGGTGCATGCTCGGGCAAGAGGCTGGAGAGTTGGACGGAGCCAGTGTAACCAGGCTGTGCCAGGGTTGCTTAAGTAGAAACAACACAGAGAAAAGGAAAGGGGAAAACCGATAAGAAAGAGGAAAAAAAAATACAAATCTAATGAAAGAGTCCAAAGTAGCACAGGATGGGGTTATGCAATTTCAATTTGTCCAGTGCTGTTCGCAGACAAACACTCCCCCGGAGCAGCATGGACTTGTGCAAGTGAAGGTTGTGAAATCCCCGCGCTGCTGCCAGCCATTGCCCAACTCTGCCAGGTAGCAACGCGGTACTGCAGAGGACAAGGCAGGATCCTACAAACACTGCAGCAAGGCTCTGGCATGATGTGCACACAGACTTTCACCATGGAGTCTGGGCTGAAGTCCCTTCGCAGTGGGTGACCTGCAGCATGGCAGTCCTCTGCCACGCAACCATCATGCAGTAAGACATGGTCAAGGATAGACAGGACAGCTTTTGCGCTGTTATTAGTAGCAGCTCCCAGGCTACTACTGATGCAGAAGATAGGTGGTCTGGTCTCTGATGCACCAGACTGTCCCATGCAGGAGGTTTACAGGTGTCACACACAGGCACAGAGGTGACTCCCCAGGTGCTTACTTCCTTCCCTGTTAGCAAAAAATTAGCTCCTGTTGAAACGGAAGAATGTAAGAAACTCCCATCCAAAAATGCTTGTAGTGTCCAGAGTACATGTGCTCAAAGCTCACAAGGAAACTGATCTTCCTTGGGGTGCATAGGCACACTGAGCCTAATTTTTTGGTCCCAAAGGTTTTAGGCAGGGGGCAAACCTTGGGTCAATGCACAGACACCCAGCTTTAGGACCTTGGGCAGGATCTGCTGAACCCACACAGGCCAGATAAGGATCTTAAGGCGCTCTCCTGAAGGCAAGCTTGTAAAACCCACTGATGTGGGACACCAGGAGCCAACGTGCTACCTGGGAGCTCCCATGGGAGGACTGTTGGGACTGGGGTTTTAGTCCTACCTACATGGATTCTCACGATTGTTGACTGGAAGGGTAAATCCCAACTGGAAGAGCAGCCTTGGCAGTGGGATGATTGTCCCATGTTTGGAGTCTGTAAACCCATGGGGGTGTCTTCCCTCAGCTCTGCTCTGCAGGGTTTGACTCAGTGCAAGCTGCAGAGGTGCTCCCTCACCATGCTCTGCAGGGATGGGACTGGGCAGTTAAACGGTAATTTGGCAAATAGTTTATTTGCTAAAAAATGTGATTTTCATCTCTTTAAAGTTCAATAACTTGCTTTAACTTGCAACTTTATGTTGGTTGAAAAAGATTTTATTATCTGGACTTGCACTGCCAGAGTGCAAGGGACAGTCCTTTTTCACCCACACATTAGGAAGCCAGAGAGCAAGGTTGGGGGATTTGAGCCCCATTTCACTGGCACTTTCCTTCATTCTTCAACTACAAAACCCACACAGCAGGGCTTATTCATTCCACACAAGCAAACAAAATAGTTACTGCATTAGCAAGCTTCAAACACAGACCAGGACATACCCCACATCCCACCTGTGAGAGCTCCTTCCCGCATGCTGTGTGTGGACACGTCCTTGTACATGAGGCTTTTAAATAGCATTGTGGTCACAGGCTGCTGTGCTCTTCCATGGCTCAACCCTGAATCTGCCCTCCTGTCTACAGGTGTCATCAGGGCTATGTACATTCAGTTGTTGTTGTGGGAGGGATCAGTGCTTTTTCCTACAGAGTATCCACCTTCATGAAAGAGGATGGAAAAGAGGAGCGGAGGGGACCTATTGCAGAGGAGCCAGTCCTAAATCCTGTAGTTAATGATCAAGTCCTCCTCCTCCTCCAAAGCAGTGTAAATGCAGCTCATGCTGACCCAGTCGCAAAGTTGGAGCTAGGAGGTATTTCTGCTCTTGCTCTGAGCAGGATAAAGAGCAGCAGTTCTATCTCATACACATGTTGCCTCAGTTGTTCCAGGCTTGCAATGCTCCAGAGACCCTTTGGAAGGAGCCAGGACCAGAGAAGGATGTGATTTCAGTGCCAGTGCAGCATCAGACCCACCCCAATGAGCCCTGGAGCATCTACAAGCCATGTCTCATGCCACACAAGCTGGTGCTCCTCATTTCCTACTGTACTGTCACTCAGTCCCTCAGTGAGCCACCAAAGACAACTTGCCTCTGGGACCAGATGAGGGGCACAGGCTGAGTCTGGAACCAAGACAAAGCGCCCTGGAGAGGGGAGATGAACATGTAACGCATGGAGAGAAGCATCAAGTCCCCAAAGGGAACAAAGCAGCAGCTCCACATCTTGCCTGGTTCTGTTTCCCTTTCCTCTCCAATGTTCAAAGTCTTTCCCAGGTACAGGTGGGACTGTGAGCTCTTTTGCCTCTCTTTACTGGCCAGCCAAACAAAACACTGGAGGATCTAAAAACTGCTGTAGCATGACCATAGGCTATAAGAATATCTCCTCCACCAGCAAGGGCAAAAACAACTGCTGAGACCCACCATTCTTCACCATCGTCCTGCTCCGGATAAGGGGTCAGGGCTACAGCTACAGAGTTGTAGCTCTACACTTTTGAAGCTGGGAGGGGAATCGCTCCATCTTTTTGTCCACCTCTTAGACAAAACCTTCAAGCCCATCCAGGAAGGGAAAGGGTTGGGAAAAACAGAAAGAATGAGGAGAAAACCAAGCAATTCCAGAGGACTTAAAGGAAAATGAGGAAAGGGTGTGAGGGTGGCAGTGATGGGTTTCACTAAGTGCCACCTGAACTGAAGCCACTTTCAAAGCAAATTTAGGCCAATACCAGAAGGTGGTCAGCAATGAGTTCCCATCTGCAGATCAAGACCTGTTCATCTCAATAAGTTTCCACTGGAAATACGGTTGGACCAAAATAGAAATTCGTTGTTGGAATGTGTCAATTTAGATTATATTTTAGATGGAAAAAAGTCAAAATGAATCATTTCATTTTTGCCTTCTTATTTCAGTGAGGTAGAAAGTTCATTTGACCATGAATCATTTCATTTAAACCTTCATAGCTAAATAACTTTTTGCACCAGAATAATATATGTGCATCCACATTAGAAGTTTACCATATAAATCTTGCTGAAATGAGCTACCATTCCCAAATTACTGCATTCTGCTCCATTTTACAACTACATTTTTCCTAGGTGACACCTTCCAATTTGTGCACTGATGTGAACTTGCATGCGTTTTCTTATGGTTGAAGCAGCCTTGTCTGATAGGATCTATCCTGAAGTCCCACCAAAGTGTACTTAAGGTCAGATTACTCGATGAGCATCCAGGATGAGCAGCATTTGCAAGATTTACCTGGGATTCAGTCCTTCCCCAGGGGTAACAAGGCAAAGATCCAGCACATAAAAAGACTTACCCTGATGAAACCATCCTGTTCCAGACCAGACTGAACCAGACAGGTACACAAATCATGGTTAATATCCTCTGAACTTTCGTGGTATGCAAAAAGAGTCTATTTAAATCCAGAACTGAGATTTGGCTTCTTTAACTGACCTGGGAAGAAAGGCTTTTCAGGCCCTGGGACGAAAAGGGTTATTGCTCTCTTGTAGGAGGGTTTGCTGGGTGCTGTTCCAGCTCTTTTACAGGTGATTTGGAGTGAGTTATGTGTTCTCTGACTTGGTTTCCCTATTTGTGAAGACTTCATTTTCCCCAGAGGATGTCTGCAAACTCACTGGTGCTCATAAGCCCAGCAAACACTTGGGGGACATGCAAGGGAGGTCACAGGAGCTCAGCACCACCACAGGCTGTTTAGGCACAGGCTGCGAGCTCTGGGTACCAACCAACTTTGCTCTTTGATCCTGGTTCCTCACCCATCCACACTGCATGGAGCACTTCTGGGCCAGCTCCTCTCAAGGATGTTCCCTACAGGTAGTATGGATGAGACCCCCCAGGTTTGGGCCCTGTTGCAGTGCCCAGACCTCCACTATCTCAGACACAACCCAAGTTGTCCCCCCCCGACCCGCACATGGACCTGCTGCAGGAATTGCTGTGACTGTCCTGTCCCAAGAACATGCCCTTTGGGACTAATTCTGTCTTTTCACATGTGTCTGTACAGCACCTAGCACAACGACCTAGTAATTATAACAGAAGCTAAATTACTGCTAAAATTAGGTGCTTATTAACATCATAGCCTCTGGGCACCACCACAACACTTAACAATGCTGCAGCTTAAGAGTAACTGAGGACCCATCATAATCTTCATGAAAAACTGTCCTTAGGGAGAGAGTTTCTGAACAAGGTCTCAGTTTTTCATTAGGTCATATTATACATATGGAAAAAAAATTCTCTTCAAATGCCTAAGGACTTCGATTGGGTTCAATGATTTCAACTGCAAAATGAAGGTGTGCATATATTGTCACCCCTGAACTTTACTTTTGATTGTAAGCTTTGAGTCATAGAGCTTCGAGGACATTTTTTGGGTGTTAAGGCGCTTGGACTCAGGACACCTCATGACCGTGTAAAGGCCAGGGCAGGTCCCACACCGCCACCCCCCCCCACACACCAGTGCAATAAATCTGGCAGCACAGAGCCAAAGCCAAGCTGTGTTTTCTCCTGTCCAGTTCCCAGTCTCCCTCCTGCCACCAGGGTTCCTGGCAGGGTCAGCTCCAACCCCAGGGGGAATTTAGGATCATGGCTGGAACAGAGCATGGCCAAAATTCAATTTGCTGCTTAAATCCAACCCAGTTGACTGAGGTATTAAAGATGAAATATGGTCCATGGCAGGTCTCTCAGGAAAGGCTGAGAAGCAAGAGGGCAAAGCCAACTGGTTCAGGTGCCATGTGGTGTGACAAGGGGCAGGGTAAGCTCAGCATGCCATGGCTGGGGCTGTGGGGTACTTCCCAGGTCCCAGAGCTGTCCTCTGCCAGACACGGCACCCTGGACAAGACACGGACATCCTAGCAGGGGCCGTCTCCCAGCCCATCAATTGCTTGGAGTTGCAGAGACAGGATCAGAGCAGAGCTTGCGGGGACAGGGACAGACCTGAGCATCTTCTCTGAAGACAAACCCCTGCCACCCGGATCAGCTCGCTCTTTGTCCCAGATGAAGGAATGACTTGCATGGCCCCACGTGAACAGCCACGAGGCTGTAGGCAAGCACCAGCCAAGCTGGGAAGTCAGACACCGCTATCACAACACACACCTTCTCTTCTGTTGCTGATTAATGAGGCTGAAAAGGACTCAGAGGCTCCTCCCAGCCCTGCCCCTCATGCACACCCCCCACAAGCACTCATATTATCTGTATCAAGCACATTTTTATGTAAATGCCCTAACCATCCCTTTCAGAGGTACAATGCCTCCTAGACTAAGCCCCTGAATGGCATCGGCACATTTCTCGTGCCTCAGCTGCTCACCCAGACAAACAGAAGTGTGGCTCTCCACAAAGGGCCATGGTAATGCCGAGCTGGAGGAGAGTCGAGGGGAGGGGGCAAGCAGGGGCCAAAGCTATTTCAATGACAGAAGAAAAGCCGGGCTCCCAGTATCTGGATGAGTCAAGGAAGGGACAGGCCCCACAGATGGATAAATGGAGTTGCATGAAGCAGACAGCTCGGCCCCACAACAATGCTCCATCTCTGGTTGGCGTGGTGGCCCTGGGGTCCACTGCAGAGCCCTGGAGCGTTGCTGCAAAGGCAGGGTCTGGGCTTGCAACCTGGCATCTCTCTGTGGACACTAACACAGGAAAGCTGAAACAGCCTGCAGAGTGGGTAAGGAGTGTGTGGAAAACCATGAAACGTTGAAGACTCTCACATGGTGTCCCCAGCCTCTGCACATGCCGCAGGGCGCAGTCCAAGGGACAAGAGGAGAGGCGATATCCCACACTCCACCCACATCCCACCACAACTGGGACCTTCTTCCTTCAGCTCTCCTAAGGTGGAAGTCCACGAGGCTTTCCCTCGTGGGCTGGTCCGTGGTGCCTGGTGGCACACCCAGCAGCTCTGCCTGCACCAGGTGTGCAAGGGTCCTCGTTCATGACAGAACAATTTCTTCTGCCAGGAATAGGTCAAGTAACACACTTGTTAAGAAGGGTTTCAAAGCACCCAGAGGCACCTCTCACCCAATATTCAAGGCTGGTGTACCAAAGAGGTGGCTTCCCAACACCACCCACCCAGCCACCAGGCAGAGGGACTTTCTAGCTTTTCTCTGCAGCAGTTTTGCATAACAAACCAAGTGTTATAACTTGGTGCACCCCTCATAGGTTGGGTCTTCACAGCCATAGATTAGGAACAACCTCATCAGAGACCTGATGTGTATACCAGAGGTGTGGCTTGCCTTGGGTTTCCCCTGTGCTCCAGCCTGGGCTCAGTAAAGCCTCTACAGGGACAAAGTCCCTGACGTTCAATGGGACCCTGTCTCTGTTGGAGCGGCCCAGAGGGAAGAAAGGTGAAGCTCAGTTTATGCTCCCGCAGGATTGCTGCAGTTGTGAGACACAGCAGAGAAAACCCCATGGGGAACCGAACACATCTGTATGGGGAAGGTGCGCAGGGAGCAGGGTGCCCTGCTGAAGACAGAGCAATGAAATGACGTATGGATTTGCCACTCGCCACCTCGCACACTGGCTGGGGCAGAGCCCTGAAGCTGGGAACATGAGACAACTGTCTATGAACAAACGGGCTGATCTGGGGCTGCCCAGGTGCCCCACACCAATGTCGTCTGACTTTCACAGGGTCGGCTCTACAACACCAGCTGTGCTCTGCTGATGGAGAGCAGAAACACCAGACCCCACCTGGCAAAATCTTCTCCCTCTCCTGTCCTCTGCTGTCACACGTCCTGGTCGCTCACACCAACCATCCCATGAGGCTGCTGTGAAACACCTGGAACTGGGCAGGTTTGGAGGGGGGGGGATGGCAGAACAGCATGGCTTTCCCAGCATCGCTATGAGCCAGAGCACCGAGCAAGCTTGACAAGAAGGTCAGGATCTGTGTGGAAAGCCCAGGGCAGTGTTTCCAGCTGCTTCTCACCTACAGAAATCCAGGCAGCACATGGCCTTACTCTTGCTGCCAGCCAAGCTGTGCACTCAACATATTAGTCTCCCTCTGCAAAATCAGGCCAAGGGCACACAGGCATCCTTTCCCTTGATTCTTTCACTCTGTTTTGATAATTCACCATTAAACTGCAAGTAAGTTTGCAGTGAGAGGCAGCAACTAGGGGGACAGTCATTGGATGAGTACTGGATTTGGCCCCCGTGTGATGGGAAGGGCTGGTGCCTGCCCTCCCCCTCGCCATGAGCATGGAGACATGGCCAAGGGAAGGGCAGCCAGTGCCCCAGCCCACTTGGGTCACAGTGCGCATGGGGACCACTCGTACCACTCTCCTGTCCCATTTCCCCCAGCACTACTAGCTGGGTGAGCTGGACCAGCCTCCTCCCCTCTCCAGGTCCTCCAGCACTATTTATTCCAGCAGACTTTGCACCATCCACCTGCCCCACCAGTGGGACAGAGCGGGAGGGACAGGACAGCCCCGGGTGTGGGAAGGAGACCCCAGGGCTGAATCTGGAGTGAGGCCAATGCAGGGGATCATGCACATGGCATGAGGCTGTGGCAGCCTGGGTCTCCGGGTCCTGAGGGTGCCAGGCCAGCTCAAGGGCTAGAACAAGCTTTCTGACTGCAAATTAACTTCTCCCTCACCCCCTCCAAACATGCAGCTTTCTGACATTCCCCAAGCCCAGGGCCCCATCCCACCCACCAGGCTGGAGACTGCAAACACAAGCAAAGTGCAGCTGAGGTTTGGGTCAGCTCAGCAGCTCTGCCCTGGAATGTGGGCTTTGCAACAAACAATTATGATAATTGCCAGTGACAATAACAGGCAGAAAATGTTTGTCTCATGGCAACACAGGAAACAAACTCCAAGCAGAGCCCGTGTCCATCAGCCATCCCTGCCAGCGCAGCTCATCCTCACGCTGCTGCTGGTGCCCCCGACTTCTCTAACGGCTGGGCCAGACTCTGTGCTCCGCTACGCGCTCACCAGCTCAGAGTCCAGACCAGCGTGGGTTACACGATCCCAGAGCTGTCCTGACCTGGAGGCAGCAGTTATGGTTCTCGCTTGGACAGGGACCCCAGCAGTGCTCAGCCCCACAAAAGTACCCTAATCAGAGCTAACCCTCTCTATCCCTCTGAAACGGGGATGCACAGGGAAGAGTTACTTTGCAAAGTCCACTGGGAGGTTATTTGCCGCACGATGCACACAGGCATCCCCCCAGCTCTTGGCACATCTCCCAGCCTGAGCGCTGGAAGTGGGTTGTGTCCCATCCGCCTCAGGCCTTGCAAAGGTCATGATGTCCACAAGCAAAGTCCATTCCCTGTTATTTTGCAGCCAGGTCTCTTTACAACAGGAGGGTGGAAAACTCAGCATTGCTGGACACCAGCACCCAGGCACACGCTCCCTGTGTGCCTGCCATTTCCAACCCACTCTGCTCCCCCTTCTCCGCACTCATACCCATACTTTTGCATAGCTCAGTCATGGCTAATGAGACTTCCCACCAATTTCCCATTAAAAAAAAAAAAAAAAGATCATATCCAGACTGAGGCCAGAGAAATAAAACTTCAACTCCACAGGACAGTGATTCAGCAATGTATAACCAAGGTTATAATTGAAGCTGCACTTACGCATACAGTTTGGGTGCTGGCATCTGCTCATGAACACCACACGAGGTCAAATTACAAGCCAGGGAGAGGGCAAACATGGCCCGTTCCTGCCCCATAGACCTGCACCCCTCCTGTCCTCAGCTGCCTGCTGTGCTCCGTGACACGGCTCTGCAGGGCTGGCTTCTTCCTCCTTGTCCGTCAGCAGCACCGCTCTTTGCCATGCTGTGGGTGCAATTAGATCTGTGTGGTCAGCTAAAGATGAGCGGGCTGGATTCTCATCATTGAGGGCTTGCTCTGAAGACAAGGACGTTGTGTAAGAGCAAATGGATGGCGTGACGTGACCTGCAGCAGCTTTACTGCCAACAACGATGGACAAGAAGCAGACAGCACAGGTTGGCTGTCTGATCCATGTCAGGATCCCATGCTGACAGGTAGAAAAGATGATGTCCCCTGTCTTGTTTGAGCTCCAGAGTCACAGACACCAAATATTTTCATTTTACTCCATTTTCTGTTTAATTTAGAAAAAGTTGAACAAGCAGCTCTGCAGCCTGCTGCTAACTGCCACTAGCTCCTGCAGCCCCGGGGAGTTTCCAAAGAGCAGGTGAAGTTAACGCTGGGCCAAATGTTTAGAAAGGGAAGGAAAAATGACTCAGATGCACGTGCAGGCTCATCTGTCTGGCTTTGATGCCAGGTGAAGGAACTATTGATACACCGCTCTGTTAGCAAGGAATTAAAATAGAACAATATAATTAAGACCAATTACATGGTTTTATGGAAATGGATTTTGTCAGACTAGCATGGTGCTTCTTGAACAGATTAAAAGATTGGGTGATAATGAAAAAGTGCTTCTAGGTGAATTTCTGACAGCGATGTCTGAGTTGGTGCCACAGAACGGCTGTCAGGGAGCAAGTGCACAAGCCACCCTGCACGCAGTGACTGGGTGATCTCAAAACTGGGAGTAACTACTTTGCTGTTTTCCTGGCCGGGTCTCAGCTTTTCACATTCGTTACCAATTTCCTGGAAAAAAATCGAATCTGGAGCGCTTTCCAGAAGTGTAGGGCTCTGCATGCAGTCTTGATGTCCAGTCTCCCCAGAGGCGAGGACAAAAAGTCCCGCGCTGGGTTGCCCAGTGGCACTCACGTCTGCAAGGACGCAGGGAGAAAAGCCACTCTCTGGGCTAGCAGAAGGTAGAGACCAGCGAATCTTTTATAGGAACACAAGACAGATTTTTGTTGTGGTGACTGAGAGAAGATCACTGAGCTGTGAATGGGGAGCAGAGCTGGATGTCCGGGAGAAAAAACCCAAATACTTGGTCAGGATGAAATACTGCTTGGACCCTGGCCTGTGTTAGTCTGGGCTGCAGCCACAGTACTGTAACCTTTTTGGGTGACAGTGGGACTCACCCCACTGAGTGAGCTGGGGCCTTACGTGAACTGTTCAGAGGCAGCCCAGTGACTCTGGGATGGCCCCTGGGTGCTTCAGGCCGATCTCAGCAAGGCTCAGAGGCTGCCAGAGGGGATGGAGTGGGAGGCTCTAGTATTCCTCAGTTTATTCAGATGTTAGATCCTGCATATAATGCTTTTTCTCATTGTCCGGGGATCTCTCCAATAATGAAGACACTGTATAATATTTGCAGATAGGGCAATAAATACCTGACAGACATAAGTCAGGCAGCAGGACATACCGATTGAATACTTTCAGGAGCAACCAACGGTAAGAGGAATGTGGAGTAGTGGAGATGTGGCACACAGCCCGGTGTCCCTCTGCATGCATTCAGTGCATCCAGCAGCCACCACCAGCCCAGATGCAGCAAGGTCCAGTTTTTGTCCCTGCAAGGGCTGATGGCAGGGGACCCCTGCATGGGTGCTGAGAAGACAGGCTCAGCCCGGGAGGTTGTTTATCCTCCAGGCACAGCATTCTGTCACACAGGTCTCCGCTTACCTCCCTTGGCCTGTCTGCCCCACAGACAGCAGGAGGGTTGGCTCCATGGTCCCTCCAGTGTGGCTGACCCCAAACCTCTATCACTGACTGGTCCAGTCTCCTCACCACAGCTGTGCCTGAAACCTCCTGGATGAAAGGCCTCTGAGACTACGTGGAAGAGATGGGCTGTGTGCCACGGTGAAGGTACATGGCACAGTGCGCAGGTCACCAAGGCGCAGAAGTGTTGGCTGGGAGAAGGCTCTGGATGTCCCTAGTCCAGCCTCCCATTTGAACGGAGGTATTGCCAATGACAGAGGATGTCACGCATGATTTTGTTTAGCAAAATATTTGGAAGCCTTTGAAAATCTGCTGCAACACGAGTCCAGAGATAAAGCGGTAAATGGCAAGAGAGAAAGCACTAGCCAGCTCTCCTGCAGAGATGATGGTTAAGGGAACAGTTTCTGGAGCAGATCCCCCTTCATTCCTAGGCTGTAGCACCCTGTCGCAGACTGCACTGGAAATGGGGATGGTGCCTCATGATGCTGGAGATGTCTCTGGGCAGTAAGGCAGAGCTTTGCTGTGTTAGGAGCTGTGAGGTCACTGTGGACACTCTGGAGAGCCCATGGTCTGCTCCCTGATGAAGTACACATGTCTGGACAGACGAGGAGCCCACAGAAACCACAGGACAGTGCTGATGTACTGATAGGTGTTGAGCTCAGCCTTAGGCATGCTCAAGGTTTTCACTGGCAGCAGGACAAAGCAGAGCATGAAAGGAAGGTTTGGCAGAGGTAACAGGATTGCTGTTCTGGTGTTTGCCTCCCAGCATGGAGAACAGCACAGTAGAAAGCCCAAAGCATAGGAGGCAACTGAAGGAAACCAATGCATGAGTGACTAATGGTGGGAGTGGACTCTCTGGTAAGCAGGTGCAACGGGGACAGTCCATGGAAGGACCTGACCGTGAAGGCAAGTACCTTGTACCTGGCAGAGCAGGGACGCAGGTCTGGGGAGGGATGTGAAAGAGGGGTGGTGCAGGAAAGCAGCAAGACAGCATGGTCCTTCAAGCAGTGATCTGGGTGGGTGGTAGCGTGATGCTGGTCAGATGAAGAGATACAGCAGCTGTAGTAACCTGGGCACATGACAGAGAGGACACAGGCAAGCGTGCTGTCGGTATGTGGACAGGAACAAAAAGGCTGCACCACTGAGATATTAGACTCAAAGAACCTACAGATAAGGTACTGCCTGGACACAGGGGCTCAGGAGGAGAGCTGGGACAATCCTGGCTTGCCGGGAACAACAGGCAGGACAGAGCTGGCTCTGGTGACGGAGGGTACCCAAGATGGTGGAGATTAAGAGCTCTGAGAAAGTGATGTTTGGCTTGAGCTGGCAGCTGATTGTCCTAAGTCCCTGGTCAGGGCCATTGGGACAGATCCAGTTTCCTCCCAGTGAGTAAAGGAAATCAGCACATTGCATCCCCATTAATTGCTCACAGCTTAGGAGCCTTATGAGGTGAGAGCACCAGGTCCAGCTGCTGAGAGATCCCTCTCCCATCCAGATCTGGAGCATCCAGGGAGCAGAAGGGAAGAAAAGAGAAGCAAGAGAGGCTGAGGCCAGTTGGTGTCCATTAGCCCCTTGCCCAGCCAGCAGGAAATGGTGCAAGAAAAGCAGCATTGCAGAGGGTGCATCTTGAGTCCCCTGCACCTTAGGGTGATCCCCTGCCACCAGTCACTGCCGTCTGCACATGCCAGCTACACCAAGGCAGCAAGGACTGAATCCTCCTGCATCCCCACCACCTTCCCCCCTTCCCAGTCCAGACTCTGCCCGGGTGCAGCCACCTGCACAGACTGCTCATGAAGCAGGCTGCAGGACTGTGCTCGTGTGCTGAGGAAGGTGCCCGCTCCCACTGGCCTGTGCCACCCTGCAGCTCTCAGACACAGCCGGCGGGGCCAGGCTGCGGTAGCAGAGGTGCTGCTGAAGGCTGGGCTGTGCAGGGAGAGGGGCTCTGTGCACAGACACCTGTAGAGCTGGAGAGTGATGCTCCAATTCTGCCAGTGGCAGAAGGGATGTTGTGAGATACAGGCTAAATTCACAGCAGGACCCAGCATGTCCCTGTCCCAAAAAAGAGAGGAGACAACACCAGGAGAGCAAGCAGTTGGGAGGGGCTGAAGAAACCCTTTCTTCACCCCAAAATTTTTTCTCCACAACGTCAGCTGAGCAGGAAACATTGCTAAAACCCCAGAGAATCCCAAACACCTCTGGGGTTTCCCCTTGCCAGGAGTTAGGAGTGATTCCCAGCACAGAAACAATGTCACAAAGGCTGGAGGGCAGACACTGAATGGTGCTTTCACTTCCAGATCTCACTGTGTGCCGCATCCTTTAGTCATCTAGACCCTGCACAGCAGACACTTCTTCCTGGGGCTTCCAGCTGGCAAAGGTAGGAGGGGACAGACCAGGCAAGCAGAATTTCTCCTATTACACCCTGTGCCATGTGGATGGTAACTGGAATTCCCTCTTGCACTGACAAAGGGAAAGAGATGTTACTCTCAATGGGATTTTCAGCAGGGCTCAGCAACCACGTGTTGTTCACGGCATGTGATTTTGCCCCTTGGAGTTATGGCCTAGCCCTGACTCTGCACTGATGCAGGTCCCTGCGTTCACCTTATCTTGCTGGGGGAAGGGGCTGCTCCACAGCCCCACCTCCCGCAGCATCCCTTAGAGGCAGCACCCAGCTTTCGCTCTCTGTAGCACCTGGAGTGGCTTTCACCCATTCCCCAGTTCCCAGAGGAAGGAGGACAGGAGGTTTGTTCACTGGAAGATGTTACGCAGGACCCTTTATAGTCCATTTAAGTCACTTCTCATTACAGTATATGTATATGCATATGTATATGCACATGTATATGTATATGCATAGAGCTCTGCACTCCAAAGGCACTGCAGAAATGGCACTCAGCTAATCCACTAGCCAAGGCAATGTCTGACCCCAAGCCATCCTTGCTACGGTACCTGAGCAAGAGTGCTCCAGTCCGGAGCTTCAGCAGCTCACAGGGGAGCAGGGAGATGTATGGCAGCACCTTCGCCTCTGACACCTCCTGGGATTGCACATGACTGTGCTGTACCCAGAAAGTGCTGTGGAGATGCAAACACCACAGCCACAAAGATCCAGGCTTGGTTCTTCTTCTGCTCCTTCTGCCTTGAGCATGAGCCAGTGGTACCATGAGTACCCCAACATCAGCAGCACAACTGGAGGCTGCAACACATAGTCCTTGCTGTGAGCAGCTGTGGGAACTGAGTCGTCAGCCTTTCACTTTGCCCTAAACACGACAGATGAACATGCACCACCCCACAGCTCACCTCCATCCTCCAGAGACCTCCAGCAACAGAGCACTGCTCAACTCCCGTCCACAGCAGCCCAGCAGTGCACGCAAACTGGAGTCACCATGAGCAGACTCTTTCCCACCTCAATGTCTCCAGCACCTTCTGGAAATGCTGCTTTTTTTTTTCTGGGCCTTCCCTGAGAGCTCTGCTCTTGGGGCACAGCTCTAAAGTCAGCTCCAATTTCATGGTCTTAGCAATGAGCTGGTTGTTCACTCCTGTGAGCAGGTCCCTACCCCAGGATGTCTGTGCAGACAGTTTTACACACACACAGCTGTTTGTACCAAGCCAGCAAAAACTCATGCCATGAATCTGCCAGCCGAAACACCAGCAAAGCAGTGCTGTGAATCACTTAGCTGCAGGGCTGTATTGACTCTGAGAGAGTAACTTTTAGTACCTACAACCATATAATGAATAAAAGCCTTGAGCTGGAAATGCAAATAGACATATAATTTAAATTTAATAAGGCAGTTAATGTACTGTGTGTCCAGTAAAGTACCACCTAGCTCCTATCACCCATTTATTGAGGTTACTCTACATAATAAATTCCAAATGAGTGATAATGGCTGTATTTGGAATTATATTAATAACCGCGCATGCCTATCTGAAGCCAGGGAGACAAGGGTATAGCCAGTGCTGCGCTCGCTGTGCAGGCATGGCAGCAGGCAGGACCATCAGCATTTTGGAAATTTTATGTAATTGCCATCAACTCCAAATGAATGAATTAATCGACTCCACTTGCACCCTGGCAGAGGGGACCTGCTCTCAGGAGCTGAAGCAATCACCATCATGTACAAGTGACTGATGTAAAGAAAAGATTTAAAGAGAAACATTTTCTGTAGTGTTTCAAAGTCTCCTACCCCGGTCTGGGTGGGAGATTGCATCTGAATACATCTGTGCAGGTATCTGACTTCTTAGGTTGGTTGCAGTTTGGAAGAGAAAACCTGTAATTTCAGATATCCTGGAAGCAAAAAAGTTTAAGGAAACCTCAGTTAAATTAAGTCCTAAGGGGAACGAAGAAATATCGAATTCAAACTGAAAAGAAAGTTTTATTTTGAGTACTACCAAAAATCTTACATATAAAATGGATATTCATTTCAAAAGAAAGCACAATACAGTAAATGTAATTTATTGAACTATTTGTTTCAATAATATATTTAATTTTCAGTACTTAAGTAAATACATTTTGGTGTATTTGGCCAGGTGCAAAGCCTCAATTCCCTTTAAGATCTTTATATTTCTCTAGCTCAGTGATTTGCTGTCATAGACACAAACTGAGCCTATATCACTTCTTTTTGTAATGAAATAGGATTTCGTTTCAACTATTTTTGTCTTTGTGTCCTGTGCCTTTGTCCCCAGCTGGCAGCTCCTGCAGACCCTCACCCACCGTGCAATTCACACATGCGTGGGAAGGCACCTGCGCCTCTGTGCACGCTCACACACACTCATGGCAAGCCAAAGGGTAGGGGAGATCCTTGGCCTGAGCAGACATGAAGTTAGGAATATTTTAGGAAGGCTGATAGTCATCTTCTAGCTTTACTGATGGCTACTTGGGGTCTGAAAAGCCTGAGGGCCACCCTGTTGATCAGCTCGGGGCTTTTAACCCAGGGCATGTAAAGGACTTCAGAGAATCCCAGAGTAGAAAGGGTGTCTGGAGGTCTTTAGTCCAATCTGCTACCACCAACACCACGGCTTAGTCTGGTCAAGTCTTTAAAACCTCCAGGAACAGAGATTCCCCCTCCTGTCTGGTGTCCCAGACTGCACCACCCTCCTGGGGAAGAATGCCAAGAGCATCCCACGTTGCATCTTTTGGCCAGCGCCCCTTGTTATATCACCTGGTACAACCAAGAGGAGATTGGGACCTTCCTTTTTGTAAGAGACCTGCTTCAGGGAAAGGCGTGCAATCTGGCCTTTTAGCGGACTGTGGTGTAAATGTTAGGGCAAAACAAATAGGGGCTGAGCCCAGAGGAAGAGCGTGACCCAGGAGGACCACACACAGGAGCACAGCCTGTGAGCAGGCCTGGCTCTCAGCTCTGCCCAGCCACTTCTCAGGGAAGCAGGTTTTCCCAGCCTCACACTGTGCCTCCTTACATGGGCTTTCAGCCAAGGCATGCATGCTATTGCGTAAGGACCGAGTCTTATTAGGCATTTCTGAGCTCTTTTGCCCAAAAGCAGAAAGCTGAAGAAGAGATAAGGTGTCCTAGTGTCATCAGTCCCTTGGAAAGGGAAAGACTTTCAGACTTTGTCTCGAAGATCAAGTGGTACTAGACAGACAGACTGACAAGGTACGCCCCACAACATCCACTCCAGGCTGGTTGCTGGACTGTGCTCTGCCCCATGAATGGACAACAGGAGTTAAAGCTGTGACTGCGCTGGCTTTGCTTGCAGGGCGTTGGTTGCTCAAGTATGTGAAACTCACTGCAAGGCCAGAAGCTTGCAAGGCTTTTCACTTCTTACTGCCCCATCACATTGAATTGTACGTGTGTTGCCACTGGAGAAGATGGACTCTGCAGGATGTCTGGGCTCAAGGGTTTTTTCCTGACTTATCACTCAGTGTCTGGAGGACTTTGGCATGCTTTGGAAGCCCAGACCCATTTTGATACCCCTGAAGCATCACTGTCATCCTTGCACTCAGCTGTCAGCTACCTGGTCCTCACCTCTTTCCTGCTGACCAGCTCCTTGCTGCTTGAAGCCTTCAAGTGAGCTTGCAAAAGCTTCTTCCCTAGGAGCCTTTGAGGCAGAAGCCCACTAAATTCACAGGCAGGACTTAGGGTTCATGTGGATCCTTACCCCACAGCCCAATGCATGGAGCTCCCCAGGACCACTGCACACTGGCGTCACATCTCTGCTCTGCAGCAGGGCCCAAACCCATCAGTGACGTCCAAGGGACCCTCAGCCTCAGGCATGGCCAGCAGTAAGGGCTGCCATCACTCAGGCACCACAGCACTACCTGTCTCAGGAGCTGGGTTTCAGCCCCAAGCTTAAGACGTAGCCAACCGCTGTTGACTATCCAGTACATGGTGAAGGGTCTCCCAGTGCTCCCACTGAGGTGGTATATGGCCAGTGCCTGGCCAAGACCAGGAACCCAGCCTGAAGATATCCTCACCCTGCAGCCCAGCTCACATTTGTTCCCACATGGACAGACTGCACAGCCAGGACCTGATGGTCACCAGCTGCAGTTAGACAGTGGGGAAGGACAGGACAGGGTTCAACCCTGTGGTTTCTAAAGGGTTAATAAAGCAGGGTCAGCCCTGCCTGCAGGAAGCACTGCAGGAGTTTTGCTACCTGCCCCAGCCATCTCTGCTGGCCACAGGGCCCTGGATTTCCCCAAGTCCCTCGCACACCTCTGGCGCTTTGCAGTGGATCCTCACCCTATCCCTTGGAGCTGGCTCCCCCAGAGAATCAGGAGACAACGGGGCTACAGCCATCAAGCGTGTGTTTGCTTGGCAAGGAGACCCCCTCCAACCCAGAGCAACCCCCTGCATCCCCCTTGCATCCCCCTTCCTCAGCCCCTGCTCAGGCCCTGGCTGCCAGCCCGGCGGCAGTCCAGCAGGCAGCCCCACTTGTAGGGCAAGGGCTGCTGGGCTGGTGAGGCGGGCAGGTAGAAATGTAAAAGCCCGAGCCACATGGAGATCATCTCTGCTAGCATCAGATAACAGTTCAAAAGGCAAGCATCCTTTCTCCTTGCTCTCAGTCTCCCTCTCAGTTTCTTTAAAGCACAAAAATGGCACAACAACAAAAAAAAAAAAAAAAAAAAGAAGAAGAAAGGGAGGGGGGAGGAAAGAAAAGAAAGGGGCGACTTCCAGCCAGGCAGTAAAATGCCATCTGTCTCCTGACAGCTCATGTGACACTGACAGACGTCCACTGTGAGCCAGAGCTAAAGGCACGGCAGCCCGTGATCCCCGCCACAGCGGGCAAGGGAGCACCCCTTCCCCAGCCTCCCCTCTTTCCCAAACCCATCAAAAGTTTTCGAGCTAGGAGGAAAAAATAAATCAGACTGATCCTTGCTGCCCTTCCCGCAGGGAAACATGCCCAGGGTGGTGGTGGAGGTGGCAGTGTCGGACTTCAGAGCAGGGCTGTTAGTGCTGCGTGACTTTTCCCTGGGCTGGGATCCCCTCGGATCCACCTGTTTCCCTCTCAAAAGCAGCTCCTGGAAAACAAAGGAGGTGAACAGCAGGCAGCCCGCCACCCCCTCGCAGCCCAACTGCTTAATTTCCTCTAGGGAAAGAGCCCCGCTGACCCTGGGAGCCTCCTAGGCTGGAAGAGCAGAGACGAAAAGGGAGCTGTTGTATAAGACAGACATGCTGCCATGGCTGCCAGTGACTGGCCGTGGGCTGGCCCTGCAGATGCTGCCACAAAGAGGGAAGCTGCAACTCACGTTTCCTGGGAGCACAGATGTCTCTAGATGACATAGCCGCTTCCCAGAAAGAGATATGCCCCGATTCCATCCCTGAGGAGACGACAGGGAAGTCCCCGTGCGGTGGGTGGAAGAGGAAAAGACCCAAATGTTCCTGATTTCCCTGGATTCCCAGCAGTGATGGCTTCAGGAGAGCAGGACTTAGCTGGGTGTTGGAAGGTGCAACCTTCTTGCCCTACACCCCGGGCATCCATGGCTTAGCAGAGCAGCACAGACCCTGGGAAGCGCAGCACGCTGCGGCGAGGCTGCCCTGCGAGGGTGAAGGAGCTCCACTCGCAGCACCCGCTGAGCGGTCCTGGGCAGGCTGGGCGCGAGGCCACGCACCTGCATGGAGGCACAACCACCCTTGTGCCAGCTGGGGCCGTGGGGCCAACACAGCAGTGAGGTGTCCACACACCCCTTCTCTGGAGCACCAAACCCACCATCAGGAGCCAGTAGCGCAGGCCAGCACACACCTCCTTCCCCATGAACGTTTTCTCATTCCCAGCCTCACCATCCAGGCCACTGCTCACCACCCAATACGTGGCAGGACGTCACCAGCTTAGCTGACTTGGACATGAGTTGCCCATCTCCTAAACATGTCTTCTGGGAACAGAGTTGCAGAAGGAATCACCGGCCATATGCAGAGCTGGGGGATGACGCAAGGGGGTGCAGGAGGCTGGCTTCCCCTGCCTGCCAAGGGACCAGCAGGATGAGGCTATAAGGTTCCACAACACCCTTGGACCCTTCCCCACAACCACACCACCCGTCAGTACTCGGGCATGGTTGGGCACCCTGTCAGGTTCTGGGCACCTTCCCTGAGGGGAGCTGGAAGTCCAGGGCAGCAGGAGGTGGGCAGCTCCCACCAGTCCAACTGCAAAGTGGCAAAGTCCGTTTTGGTGCTGGCACCTTCTTGAACAGCTTGAGAGTCACTCATGGCACGGCACAGTCCAGGGGGGGGAATGCTGCTGCCAGCACTGAGCACCACCTAACCCCTGCTCCCTCTTTGAGTCTGACAACAAATGGTGTCTTTCTAAGCCTCTGAGCCCAAAGGCAGGTGAGGACCTTGACCTGCAAGCATTCATTTTATATTTTGTATTAGGAGACATGGAGTTACAATGTTTGCAGATGCAATTTCCCAAGGGCAGCCCCAGATGAAGGAAGGCAGAGAAAGAGCCCAGCACTCACCAGGTTTGCTGAGCCAGTGCTGGCCACTGGATACCCAGCACGGGTTGGGATCCTGCCTCACTGCAAGTGCAGCACAAAGCCAGCCTGGCCCCTGTTCCACCTCTAGCAGCAAGACTGAAGCAGCCTGTCAGTGGCTGCCAACCTCCTGGTCCTGCCAGATAAAGCCACCAGAGAAAAGACACCACATTTCACACTATGTCCTCCCTGCTGCCTTCAGGGACAGGTCTGGTCCTTGGCATTGCCAAAGGGATGAGAGCAGGGCTGGACACGCAGCTGTCTCATAAGGGCAGGCAAAGAAACAGATGATTGTCCCAGGGCGACCCAGGACAACGGCAGGCCATGGGCCACAGCACCAGGGCAGCACCTCTCTCCCTCACTGGCTGCAGCCGTCGGGAGAAGCCGCCGTGCAGAGCTGCTGCAATGAGACCCCCCCAGAGCCCACCATGAACTTAGGCTGTGAAGCCTGAAGGACCCTGGCATATCGCACACAATTTGCGAAGCAGACCCCCACTGTCATCTCCCCCAGCCCCTGGTCACAGGTTCGCGGCCCACCAGCACATTTCCACCTGTGCCTACACCGTTTGACCCCAGAGGTGGTCTGTCTGACCTCTACAGCTATCCCCGACCCCGCAGTTATCTCAGGTGACACCGTTAGTGACTCCTAGCCATGTCCTGCTCCCCTCCATGCCTGCCCTGGCTGCACCTGCATGGCTTTTTCAGGAGGATGGTGCATGTGACATGCAACGGGAACCAGGGCTCAGGGCTGTCTGGGAGACAGAGAGAGCACCAGTACATGAAGGGCGTTGAGCCAAGAAAAAAATGGTCACAGAGTGCAAAAGGCCCTAGAGAGACCCTGAAGCGTTTATTATCATAGCAGAGGAAAAAGCTACGAAATGTTGTGAAATGATGGTATGGGATTGCTTGGCCTCAGCCCACAGTCCACAGGAGGGATGGAGACAGGCGTTACTGCAGGTGGGGCTGGGAGGTGTGGGGCTGCCTCCACCCCAGCCCTGCAGGAGCCACCATCCAGTCCTGGATATGGAGAAACACTCTGAAACAGCCTGCCCCTGCTGTGTTTAACATGGCTAATGATTAGCTAGATAGGACGTGGCCATTCAAGGGCACAGGGTGAAAACAGCCCTTCTGCCTTTGCTTACACAGCACACACAGCTGGGCCATTCCCACAGCCAACACCCAGAGAGAGCAACAACAACAGAGGAAATGCCAGCTCGAAATGCCAGCTCTGGAGCAGCATCCAAGGGCTTGGGCTGGGAGAGCAGCCCAGAGGATGCTGCCCAACCCAGCTTGGCTCCAAACTTCCCCCAAGTAAGAGCTGACCCCAATGTACACAGTTGCGTCTCTGCAGAGATAGTTTTGCATCCAAAGGCAAATCCAGGGAAGTGGGAACTCGCTCTTTGGCCTTGTGGCATCCATCAGAAGTTGAGTCAGAAGTTAACGTGAAGCTCTGGGGTCATGAAAAAAGCCTTCTTGTGCGTCTCATACTTGGAGACCCCACAAGGTTTGCTACAACACCTCTTACCTGCCCAGAGAGCAGGTGCTTTCTCCTCCAGGGCCAGCTGCAGCAGTTTTACAGCAAATTCCTTCCCTTCACTACCCAGTTCAGCCTCCCATGTCCCCAGGATCCTGCCTGAAGTCTGCACGTGGCTGCCGTGATGAAGAACAACAGGTCTTTGATCCCATCTCTGCATTGAGACAGTGTCAAAACTCTGAGAAAAGAGACAGCATGGCCATGGCTGAAGGGATCCCTGCCTACCTGAGAAACACTCCTCCTAAAATCTTCCACTCATCCAAAGCCACCCTCTGACTGAAAGCTGAAGGCATCAGGTTCTGTGCTTCCCCCAAACATGACAGCAAAATGTCAGGACCAAGAGACCAAAGGAATGGAGAGCTTTGCCTGAATGCACACGTGCTGGACGCCGTGGGATCAAAGCGCCAGACAACGCTGGAGTGAACCCTGCACAAGCAAACACAAGAGACTACCAGCCTTGAGACCCTGCCTGCCCCACCTGCTCACTCCCACTGCTCCCTGGGCCCCAGCACCAGGCTCGGCTGCTCCTGAAGACCGGCTCTTGGCTCTGCCCACCATGGAGTCCAGCACCGTGGACCTGCTGGGTTGGCACAGTGCCTGCCTGGAGCTCTGCTCCACACAATGTGTCTGTGGGACCCATCTTAGGAGCCAGTTGGAAGGAGCAGTGCATGGCTTGTCTGTGGCGCTGGAGGAGTGGATGTCTCCCAGTTTTGGAGACTAAACATAGGACTTGTCCTCTGACAGGTACTCATCTCTCTTAACGTGAATGTTTTAACACTGGGACTGGCACCCAGGGACGCGGTGGAATCTCTGACTTTGCAGAATTTCAAAATGTGGATGGACTAGCCCTTAGAAACCTGTTACAGATTTTAAGCCAGCTCTGCACAGAGCAGGAGGTTGGACCAGAGACCTCCAGAGGTCCCTCCCAAACCAATTCTTTCTGTGATTCTTTCAGCCCCCTGAACTTTTGCTCTTTGCTGGCCAGTGAAAAGAAACGGGCTCATCCATAAGTTTCTGTCTGAGGCAAGTTTGGGAGAACCCAAGGACTGGATTTCACTGGCTGTAAGTACAGTTGGGTTTATGGCATAGGTTTTGCTTTGCATGGCTCTGGGAAAGCCAAGGCTTTACATGTCTCTCGTACATCTCTCTCCCACTCAAATTAATATTATTCTTCCTGTGAAGAGGAAACCACTTAAAACGTCTCTCACAAGTGCTTCATATCAGCTTGAGCGAACAGAAAAGTGAATATGAACTGATCCTAGTTAAATGAAGTCCACTTCAACTGTCAATTAGGGGTTCAAAGCCACTTAATTAATATACTTCAGCTTCACCTCCCTGTACACAGATCCAAAGAGACACCTTCTGTCCACTTCCACTGCTCAGCAATTGAACAGCCCTACTCAGTCCACATGATATTTGAAGACCTTGGTGAATCTCACCTAAGCCCAGATCCAAAATCCTCTTCTGATTCAGCAGACCCAGAACAATTTCCAGCATTTCATTAGCTCTTCGATCCACACCAAGCAGCCGGCATCTGCATTCTGCCTTAGAAGCAGCAGCAAACCCCAGTTCTAGAGATGTCATAAATTTTCATATGTTCTTGAGTTTCCAAAGCTCTCTGCTTTCTCTTCTCTGAGATCACAGAGAGCTGAACCTGCTGGAGACACATGCCCCAAATCTCCACACAACACTGACAACCGGGGCTTCTGATTAATTTTTTTTTGTGTTGTTTTGGCAATAACTATTCATTCCACACGTGCCCCCTCAGAAGATGATGTTAGTCTCATTTCAAGCAAGAGATCAGACTCAAGAATTCCAAGGTCCCTTCCAGCTAACATTTGTAGGCCAACAAGTCCTCTTTCATGGCAGTCCCTGCCATCCCAGAAGTGGGAAATCCTTCTCTACGCTGTTTCTCCTGCCAGTTCTTGGTGGTCTCTCCCAGAAATTATCCATCAGCACCATCTCTTTCCTTTGCAAGTAGCAACAGCAGAGCTGTGCAAGATGTGCTTTCTTTGGGTGTGAATATGCACAGGTATGACTTGGATGTGCAGGAGTCTGGCTGCATCTCAGATCCATACAGGTTCCTGCCTCCCACTGTGCAATGCTCAGTCTGTGTGCAAACAAACAGCTTTTTCTGTCTGTCCCTCTGTCTCTTTCTCCCTTTCCTTCCTTCCTTCCTACAAATTCTTTATTCCTTCTTTCTTCAAGTTCTTCCTTTCATGTATTCTTTCTTTCCTTTATTTTCCTTCCTTCCTTTCTCTCTTTCTTTCTTGCCTTCTTTCCTTCTTTCTTCTTTCTTTCTTTTTCTTTCTTTCTTCTTTCCTTCTTTCTTCCTTTTCCTCTGCATTCATTTGAATGACAAAGGTTTCTGATTACAGTTCTCTTGGGGAATCAAACAGCAAGGCTGCTGCTCACTTACTGACTGGCAGATTAAGATAGATAAAGGGAGAGATTTGTATATTGACTCTGTGTTTATGTAACTCATGTGCAAGGCCTGGCCAGGAGCAGAGGGGCATCTGACCCACATAAATAATAACGAGTAGCATTTTTAAACTAAATCATCTGGAAAATTCACAGACGATTCCGTCGGTTCCTTCTATTGTGTCACCAGAGGGTCATAAATAATTCAGCCTTGCTCAAATATTTATGGAAATCAATTTAGCTCTCAGTCAAACGTCACCTCCTGAGAAAACAGTTTCCTTTCATATCTCAAGTGCAAACCGACTGCCCTCCATCCCGCTAGCCTCCCCAGGGCCGAGGGCACCTGTAACCTCCCAGCAACATGCCCAGGCACCAGCCCAGCCAAGAAGGTCCTCAGACAGCTCTGAGGCCACACGGACCATGAGGAAGATGAAGCTGCACATGCTCCTCCAGGAGAGGAGCAGGTCCAGCACCTGCCCCGCTTCTGCTGTGACCATCCTGAGCTTCACGATGGGCCATCTGCTCTGGCCCGGGGCAGTTGTCAGCTCCATAGCCAAGGCATGGCACTTGGCAAAGCTGTCAGCCCGTGGAGGTGACAACGGGTGCTTGGAGCAATGATGCCTGCACAGGAGAGAGAGGCTCCTCAGTGCGATCGAAGGTCACAAAACAAACTCCCACAGGAGCGAGCAGCCCCAGGGAGATCCCTGTGCCTGCTCCCAGGGCAAGGTCCATGGCTCTACCATACCCACTGAGGAGCAGCTGCTGTATGACCTGCGACGTGAGCCAGCACTTGCAGCTTGCTCCCTTGCCTCTTCTCTGGCTGACACACAGCAAGGATTCCCATGACCTCTCTTCCCAAAAGCAGAACGGCCACATGGGCTGCCCATCACGACCAGCTCTCACAAAGATCTCCGCCTACATGACAAATCCACCAGGCTCCAGGCCCTGAGCACCTCATTGATCCTTCTGGGAGCTCAGCATGTCCATGTACTATTCCTGTCTCTTGATGAAAAACCTACTTCATAGGAGCTGTGAATCTCTTCCAGCACTTCCATTGCAAACAAAGAAACAGGACAAATCTCCAGGGTCAAAAAGCTGTCCCCTTCTTCATCCAGGGATGGAATATGCTCAGAGTGACTAGACCACCACATAGATCAAGATCAAACCACCTACCAGCTCAACCACCAGCACAGAAACTGGGGGCCAGCCGTATGCTGCCCATGCCCATATGGAGAAGCCACATCTCCTCCAGCCTGTGTTCCCTGCAGCTCCTGTAAGAATTACCTCTTGGTAGGTCACTTATCTGGCCTCTCCCCAAGTTTCTGGGCCCATTTCTCTCCCCTGGTGCACTTTGCCTGGAACAACATGCAAAGCTGTGCAAAGCCACGACACAGCTGTGTTCCCAAGACACCATTGACCATGGCAGACACCAGGACACTTCCTCATGTAAGGTCCAATGTCTGTCCCAGGCAGCAGTGCAATGAACTGGACAGATACTGGACTGCGTGCCACTTGGGGTGGCACAGCCATGCTGCAGTAAGCAGGAACCCAAGGATCATTTGTGGTGGTTTGGGAGAGATTATTCTCCTGTGTTTCCAACACTGGCATATTTCTGCACCAAAAGCACCAATCTACAAGCACCCTTTGGCTGTGAGCACCTGGGGCAGGAGCCAAGCCTGGTGGGGAGAGCTCAGGGCAGACTTTCCAGTGTGCGGCCAGGGTCACTGTCAGCCATAGAGGTGAAACATGTATGTTCCCTGCAGCCATTCAAAGTGTTTCAGATCCCCCAGTTCTTCAAGGTAAGAAACTCATTGCATTGCAGGATGAGGCAGAGAGAAGATATGACTGGCAGCCCGAGGGGCTGTAGGGGTTGGTATCATTAATGGCCAAGCTCTGCACCCTCCGGGCTGAAAGAACAGCAAAGGCACACGATCCAGTGTCTGAAGAGGGTTTGTGAGCTTCTCCGGCCCTAAAACTAGATAAGAAAGGTCACAGCCTTTCTCCTGTCCAGGCCTCCACCAAGCACGCTGCATCTTGAGTTTTCTCTGAGTTTTCAAGTTAGACAAGGGCTGGTGTGTCCCATCAAGACCATGCACCATCACGTGGACCCACATTTCCGACCTCATCTGCAACTAGAGCTGTCCTAGAGAAATGTTTTGCACTGGCAGATCTTTCTTGGGCCAAGGATGCTTCTCCAGGGAGCACTGAAGAGAAGACACACTCCTCAGAGCTAGTCTTAGAAATCTTCCTCCAAAGCCCCTCTGCTTTCCACGGCCTCTCATTTATAGCAAGAGAAAAGGCACAACTCCATGATGAGCAGGGGGCCCAGAATCCCATTGCTGCATACTCTGAACAAGGTGCTCTGGCTGGCTCTGACAAGACACATCCCTCCAGAAGACCCGTAGTTCTGGTAAAGGCAGAGAACCCAGCTGGGTGTAAGATCCAGCAATAGTCCAGGCACCAGAAACTCAAGCTCTCTTCTGTAACAGATATCACTCATCCCTCCCTGCTGGCAATCAGCCAGCGCAGAGGAAGCAAGACAAGACATCAGGCCCAAGCACTCATGCATCATGTGAAATGACCCAGCTATGTCAGACTCCAGCACCAGCTCTGCTCTTTACAAACTTTGGAGGTTTCTGCAATTACCCAGTTCACTAGGATTTGAACAACTAAAATCAGCTCCTAGCACTCCCCCACAAACCCAAATCAGAGATCAAGCAGCAGAAGAAGCAGAGGCTCTTGGCTTGTGCTGAGCAGAAAGCTGCATGAAAAGGAGTCACAGGTCCTCCAAGCAGGTGTGAGCACTGTCACTGCTTGGTAGAGGACAGCAAAACTCAATTTGCAGTAATGGTCCATGATGGAGACCCCCACAGAACTGGCAGGTGTTTGGCATGCTCCATGCAGCAACATGGGAGCTCCATACAGCACCATCCTGAAGGACAGGGCCAGATGGGGTGACAAGTCCATGGGAAGACTTGCGCCTGCATAGCTTTCACCCAAGTAAACGTGGAGGAGATGGGAGCCCTTGCAAAGCTGGTGCCACTTAACTGCATTGTCAGATATGATGGGGCAAAGATTCATTGCTCAAATTGCCAAGCTTAAGAAAACAAAGGCTAGAGAAATGACCACCAAGTTGGAATAAAATGGTACCGGTCCTCCACCATGTCTTTGGTACATAAAAGTAAACCCCAGAAGAGAAAAAATCAAATAAAACAGTGCCACAGACTAGGTACACAGAGCTTCACCTCTGCTTTCCCAGGGCTTCTCCTAGGGTCATGTCTCTGAGCACAAGACTGCTAATTACCTTCTGCTTTTCAGACTCTCCTCTTTCACCCATACATGACAGCAATGCTCGGGCACCCTCAAGGCCCATGCACATCCCATGTCTGCACGTCTGCAGATGCCACTAGATGAGAGCACCACTGTTGTTCCCACATGTAAGAGGACCAGTGATCCGCAGTGGGAACGCTTGCAAGGGTTTGCATGTGCAAAACCTTTACTTCAGGTGACCCTCCCAAACAAGCCACCCCTCTTGTCTCTGGGCTAGCTGTTTTCCCTGCTAGGGTCTCCAAGGACCAGGCAGCTTCAGTGGGGAAAGGAGAAAGGGACAGTGGAGCTAACCAGAGCTATTAGACCTGCCCCAGGAAAGCTGCAGCAATAGCCATGCTCTGCCTGCACACCGAAGAGCAGTGTGATGCAGTTTGCCTGCAGCTCCCACTGTAGGGGCACGTCTTCCCCAGCACGCCTGGGCATGGGAGACAAAGGGATCAGGATGTGCACAGATGCTACTAACACAGAAGAGCTTCACTGGAAATAATTAGCCCTTGTTAGGAGAAAATCCTAGGGAAATTTTTGGCAAAAAGGTGGGTAGAATCCTTTTTTTGTTTTTTGCTTTCCCTGTCTGGAAAAGTCCCTCTCCTGTCCAGCATTTATGATTTGGGGTCTTTGAAATATTATTTTTCTTTGTCAGACTGGTGATTCATTACAGGTGAAAGAAATGGATGTTCCTGGGCTGCAGGGTCCTGAACTGCCTGACATTTGGGGTGCCACTTAATGATTATCCTTAATTCATAGCCCCATTCTAAAAGTGTCTGCCTCTGCACTCAGTGCAAGGACATCACCTGGTCTCTCTGCAGACCTGTTTCATGAAAGCATGTGCATTAGTTGTGTTTTATTGAAAAAGGGGTTAATTTGTGCCCTCTTCTTCCCCAAGCACAGTAGCACAACCAATCAACAGAGCTGCTTGGCTTTCTCCTCCCTTCTCCAGCCGTCACTTCTTGGCTCTTAATAAATTATTCAGCTTTCCTAAATATGCATAGGGGTCTCATTAACAACTAATTTTGCTTATTTAAAACAACTGCATAATCAAACCACTATAGTGTTTCTCCTTTCTTATAACCATGAATTATTCATGTGCTGGGAATCTGCATACAAATTTATTGATTCTTAAAAGGGCACATTTTTCACAGCCTGGAAAAAAACAAACCCTGGTTATTCTGGGTTTGAACATTTTGCCCCAAACTCCCATTTAACAAATCATATGGTGTTTTCCTGGGAACAAGAAGCAGGCAAACCCATAGCATCACCAAATGCACCTGGAATTCCTGAGTGCAACAAAAGGGAGTGTTTCCAACAGTGGAATTAATCATTTGCACACTCTTGACTTGCAGCCCTTTCTCAGAGAATGGCTTATTGTTGCAACATCCATTCCACACTGACTTCTTGGTGCCTTTCTTTAAGTGCTCCCATACAAACCACAAAGAAGAACACCTGGGCAAGGAAGGGACATCTTGCAAAGGCATGCAAAGCCATCAGTATCGCTGGATCCAATCTGGGCTTATCCCACAAAGAAAGCTCTGATGATAAAACCATGTACAGGTTCAAGAGGGAACATGCACCAATGCGGGCTTTCAGCCTTCAGGCCTGCTCAGCCACCACCACTAAGGGAAACAGGGCATTAAGCACCCACACACATGCCCCCACATATGCACACTCCTTGATTCCTATGCTGGCCTGTTGCATCTTGTCTCATTCTGAAGCTCTTCAGTAGAATTGTGTTTAGAGATCCATCCGCAGACCCTACATCCTTCTTGCATAGATCCCTGAGCAGCTGGTACCATTCTGCTCTTAGGCTCATGGAATTACAGAGTAATTCAGGTCAGAAGGGACCTTTGGAGATTTCTAGTCCAACCTTCTGCTCAAAGCAGAGTCAGCTATGAGATCAGACCAGGTTGCTCACAGCTTTATCCAGTCTTGTCTTGAAAACTTCCAAGGGTGGAGACTGCAAAACCTCTGAGCAACCTATTCCACCACTTGACTGTCCTCATGGTGAAGAAGTTTTTCCTCATATCCATTCTGAAACTCTGTTTTTTCAATTTATGTCCATTGTCTCTGTCCTCCTGTCATGCACTACTGTGAAGATCCTGGGTCTGTTTTCCTGATAAACTCCTCCTTCCCCAAGCACTCCTGGTTATCATTACTCTCTGGCCTTCAAGGTCTGCCTAAATCTCAGGCTGAGATCTGGAGGAGTGGTGGCCTTAATGACAGCCACAGCATCACAAAAGCCTCCACAAACATCTCATTCTCAAAAAGGACATCTTTGGAGGAGCTCATCCATGAAAAGGGACTACAGCAAATGTTAGAAATGGAGCCATGGAGCAGTGACCTTCAACTCATTGTAAACAAAGGATTTAGAAGAACGTGTGCATCTTCTTGTAGGTACCTCTGGGTCCTCAGTCCCTGGCAAATCATACCTGCTGGTGGTTGGAGATCTGAAAGGGAGATGAAGAGTGTCTCCATGCTCCCCAGTGGAGCCCCAGCACAGACAGCTCCTTCCTGAGGTATGCTATGGGCCTCCAGCCCAGAGGCAGGGCCATAAATGCCAGGCAGCATCCCAGGGAACACACATTGCTTGTGCTTGCAGGGTATTAGCAATGCTCCTTCAGCTGGAAAGAGCTGCGGGTGTGTCAGTCCTTGCAGAGAAGCTTTGAGCTGCAAGGCCCTCAAGAGCTCTGACCTTCACCTGTCTGGGGACACTCCAAGCTCAGGACAGTGCTCACATCTCCAAAGCCAGTGTCCAAAAGCTCCCTGCTCAGCCCCTAATGGCTGTAGCAGTATTCATAGGGAGCCTGGGTTCACTGCCAGGGTGGAGATTTCAGTTCATCTACTCCAAAGCTGTGACCAAAAGCAGGGCGGCAGCACACCAAGCCCAAGGGCATTTGCAGAGCGGCCATCCAGGAAGAGCCATCCTGGCAGGGCCAGCTCCGGGCCACGTCCCTGGCAGCCTCTGGGTTCAGCCTGCGTGGCCTCGGTCAGAGACGTCCTGCACAGGGCACAACTGTGCCTCCGTAGTCATGTCTCTCCCTGAGCCTGTGTTGACAAAGCTGTGGCCTATCTGCCCCACGTGCCATGTGGGTTTCCTCACTGAACGAACATCAGATTGTTCATTTTATTTGTCCCCTGAGAACTGGTCAGGCTTTTTTTTTTTTTCTGTTTGCTTAGTAAGAGACCAGGTTGCTGTGTTTTAATTTTTCTTACTCTTTCATGATAAAAAAACCCACTAGCCACAGGAGGAACATGAATCTGTAAATGTTTTTTTATAATATAGCAGAGTCCTGAGACAAGATCTCCCTTTCTTCCTTCCCCTGTCTGTCTGCATCGCTGGCTGGCTTGCTCTCTATCTATTCATCTGCTTGGCTGCAGCTTCTTGGGGTGTCGCTCAGAAGGAACCACCACGTGGAGCAGCCTGAGGACCTGATCCAAAACCCAGCCCCTACCTGTCCTGTCATGGGCTGGAGTTTGCAGCCAGGACTTGTTCAGGGAGGACCCAGTGGTGACAACCACAGATAAGGCAGAAGGAGCTGGGTCAGGAAGATAGGCTTTGCACAAAGCGGACGGTGGGATGCGAGACGGCTGTTGACTACCCCCATCCCACATGTTTAGCTTGAGGCAATGGTGTGCTGACCCGTCCTTGAATGAGGGGATGGATCTGCTCCTTGCTGATACTGCGGAGGTGCCAGCACATCGTGTCACAGCAAGGTTACCTCGGAGCTGGCAGGACTACACCGGTTATAACGCACTCCTGTGAGTCACTCATGGCTCTGCCAGAGCTCCTCATGTAGCACCTGGAGAAGGTAATCACTCTCAGGGTGACCTCTGGAGACAAAGGAGACCAAGGCTCCAAGAAAATGGGAGGTACTTTCAGGCTGTTCTGGATGTCTTCTCAATGACCTGCGTCCCTGTGCACCCAAAAGCCATCACTTCTCCCAGCTTGTGACACCTCTGTGATCACAACCTCCGCTGCTCCTCCCCGCGTGGCCCAGCTCTGTGGTCCCTCCACCAGCTGGGCTTTGCTGAAGAACTGAACGCTTCTTCCCTGTCCACAGACTGGACAGTGAGGAGCGGGGTCTGGGTGAATGGTGCAGGAAGGGTAGGAAAAATGGAAAGCAGAGGCAGAAAGGCACTGGGAGGAAAGGGTAGGGTAACACTGGTAAGCGGCTCCTCATAACCAAGTTGAAGCAGCTGAACTGTTTTTTTGTAAACCAGGGTCCTGTGAATCTTTGGAAAAGCATTCAGTTGCTTAAGTGAGAGAAAACCTTAAGATAGAGTAGCTAACATCCCTGCTCTGATCAAACAGATGAATGATCCCAGGAGAAACTTCATTTAATCAGAACAGCAGGAACTTGACAAAAATCCCAGTTGTACACCAAGGGACATATTAACCAAAATCCTGCTGTAGCAGACTTGCGCATAAGCGTAACTTTGCAACCCAGGAGCAGCTGTACTGACACCAGTGCGTCTGCTTAAAGTGCATCTGAACACGTGTTCTCAAGAGCTAATTTTGTACAGACAGCAGCCCTGAAACAGCAACTTCTGGGAAACATAGCCAAGAAGACAGACAACAGGCAAGGAAAAGAGCCTGTTTCAAGCCTGGATGCTGAAGAAGTTCTTGGCAGTGTGGCAAGGAGGTTTTAGTTACTGTTGAAGAAGCAAGTTTGTGATCTTGTTTCGGAAATGGGTAGGAGACCTATGAGTTCAAGTGAAAACCATCTGAAAGGCATCTGTATGACTTCAGTTGGGAGAGTGCACAGGTAGGGACCGCACTCCGACAGAATGAGTCACTTAGCAGAGGACAATCCATGCATCACTTGAGACAGATCCTATCTTGCTCCAAGAGTCACAGTCCTGTGTGCAAAGAGCCTCTATGTCAAAAAGGTCCCGTTCACTACCTTGAGATTGAAATCTGCACCCCTTCCCACCTCAACAGGAGAGGAAAAAGGTGCGAGCATGCTGCGTTCACAGAGAACACACTGCTGGTGGGCACTAACAATGAGGACGAGGAACATGGAGCGTCATGCAGAGGTTAACATGCCTCCAAAAATCAACCTGCATAAATTGTATGAGGTACCTCTGTTGGACTCGGTGTAACTTCAGGCACCTCATAGAAAAACTTAGAGGTTTTTTTCCTCTTTAAGGTCAGGCTTCTGTCTCAGTTTCTGTGTCTTCAGTTTGCCTCTGTTCCTCTGTCACAGCTCCCTGCACTTTATGAGAGCTAAGTGCATCCCGTGATTGCACTGCAGAACTGGTAACCAGGATGCCTGGGTCCTGCGGAGGGTGGAGAAGGTGCCATCCTCGACTTGTTGGGTGATAATGAGCCAGTCACCTTCCTCCTGCAGACCTCATTTTCCCAGATGGAGATGGTTCTATTTACCCACATTTGTAAATACAGTTTTACAGCCTGAGTTAATGTTGGTTTCCAAGTGACTGCACTAAAGTCTCATTCAGTCCTTAGTGCCCGTTCAGAGCTTCCCTCTGTCCCAGCACTTCACAGGTCAACTGCAAAGCAACACAGATTCATCAAGAAGCTGACAGTGGTGGTATCAAAGCACGGCTCCTTCCTGCAGCCGCTCCTCAGAGTGTGTTCCCTTGGGACAGACCCCTCACACCGCACCCGAGAGCAGGACATCGCTTGACTCCTCTAGACGCCTGTTACCCATCACAGCTGTACCTCCTGGTGCATATTCCAGATCTGCTCTTCAGAGATAGGTGGCTGACCTGCTCTTGACACCTGTGTCCAGGCAGAGCCCAGCACACGCACACCCATTCCTCACCTACCCATGGCTTAGTAGCAGCAGATGAAATCCGGAAATGTCATGAGAACAAATATACAAACAGGTCGTTTATTGTTTACGTCTTTGCTGCACGTGTCCGAGTAGCTCTCGGCTGGACCCCGGCGGGTGTGCGCACTGGTACTGTCTGTTCACAGCCTGCCTGCCTGCCTGCCTGCCTGCTGCCCTCTCTGCCCGCCCCGTGGAAACAGGGAGCGGCAAGGAATGTCTGGATTCCATAAGAAGCTGAGATACTCATATAGGCAGCATTAATTACAACTCTTAACATTTAATTATAGGTTCCCTTGGTTTCCACTGTATATTTACAGCTGAAAAACCTTGCTAATTGCCTCTGTGCTTCCATAGCTCAGACATGAACTCACACTCTAGCAATGGCAGAACCACTCTGCGCGTTCCAGACCAGCTCGTGCCCTTAACGATCTACCACCCATTTACTGGCACCTCGAGAGAGCCGAGAGGAGGAGCCGGGTGTTCCCACCAACCTCACCCCCTGTTTACAACACTATGTCCCAAAAATGGCCTCAAGCAGTTTAGGAGAACAAGAATCTCCTTGAGATCAGCAGAGGAACAGAGTTGCAGAGTTGAGCCTTTGGGGCCAGTAATCCACAGGGAAGCTGGGATCTTCAGGGACACAAGACTTCAAACAACCCTCTGAGCACTGGATGTCTATTATCTCTGCTGCGCGGGAGGCAGCTGCTTCCTCCAGCTGAATTGGGGGTTATGTGATTAGGCACAAGAGCCCACGGCACGTTTTGTAAGATCGCCCATTTTCCCCTGAAGATCCTCCCCCAGTGCTTGCCAAAGAGACAGGTCCAACTGGACAGGAGGCACCTGGGTCACTCCCAGAATCAGGCATGATCTGTGCAAATGAGCCCTGTCCTGCCCTCCCCAAACACAGGCAGGAAAACTGCCTCGCACGGAGCCGCTCCCTGCCTTCCCTGGAAGCCGAGCTGCCACGGCAGGGACATGCCCATGGGATGAGTGTGCAGGAGCTCCACTCTACAATGGTGAGGCGCAATGAGCTGAACTCAACCTCGGAGGGCAGGGAGCAGCAGCTGCCTTACCCTGCTTCCCAGGACAGTCTTGCCAGGCTCTAGCCTCTGTATGCCCTTTCCACCCTGGCAATGAGCGTCACTAAAATCACCTGGAGATGCTTCCTGCAGTCTTTTCCCATGGATTATGCCAGCCCTGACTGTAGAGGGCTTGGAAATCTCCTTCTGTCTTATCACGTCTAATGCACAAGCACCAACTTGCTCGAGGGGAACAGCGGTAAAATAACCCAACTTGCAAACACAAAACAATGTACCTGAGACTGCCCGTGCTGCTTGGAGCACACGTGCTCCCAGCTTGGCAATATGCTTCCATCAGCAAGACCATGTCACAGTGACCCCTCCGCAGGCCGCTCCACGAGGACCCTGCAGCAGCCCTGCAACTCCTCATTCTGCAGGCAGCACCGGAGCTGCCACATCTTTTAAGACAGCATTGAAAGAGAGAAAGGACTAGTGGTATTCATCTCACAGAGCTTAGTCCTCTGTGGTTCTGGGCCCTGCAGCACCTCTGAAGCCCACACATCACAGCACCAGAAGTGCTGCACATGTAGTGACAAATATGTCTTCATTTCTATAAGGGAAGAAGGAGAATATGCCCAGCACAGTAGAAATGTGACCGCTCCCTACTGCACTCTGCCCTACTTGGAGACAGACAAGATAAATCCTAGTGAATCCTGGCTTGTTCTCCTCCTGCTCTGCTTTTGCTCAGGCTAACATGCCGATACCAACACGCAGAGGCATCTGCATCACCTCCTCAGCATCAGCTGCAGCTGCATAGGGTTGGCCCCAGAAGAGCTAAGAGATCTCTCTGCAGCCAGGACTCTTTCATCTAAAACCTTCTTCCAAACCACACAAGGGATTCAGCCCCTCAGAGATGGCAGGGGGATGAATGCCCACCACTGGGCTAAGCAGTGTGTGTGTGTAGGTGGGAACGCAACAGCCTCCATCCCATCACGCTGTGTGGCAAAGGTGGTGGATGTGGGCCCAGAAGCTCTGCAAAGCAGCATGGTCCAGGCTGGGCACTGGGCTCAGCAGCATTGGGACCATGTAACAGGAGCCCTCTGCATGCCTCAGTTTCTCTATCATCTCTAAAAACCAGGAACAATGATAATTCACTGTTTTGGGGAAGTGCTAACCTGGGTATGAGGTTCTGTGCATGTCTTTTGGGTCTTCTTGAAAGATCTCCTGGGGACTGTCTCCTAAGACACTTGAAGGTGAGGGTGGCTGCCATCTGGAGCATGGCACACTGACCTAGGAGAGCTTGCATGGAAACCCTGGTCTTTCCTGTCTGTGTTGGTCACCTGGTGGCACCGAGGATGGGGGCTGTCTGATGCCACCACTGCTTTTATGAGCTCTTCAAAAGAAGCATCCTCACTGTCTCACTGAAGAAACAAGTTGATGCACAACCACACCACTTGGGAATCCACCTCTCCTCTGGCGCTTTCTTGCCCAAGGCAGTCCACGGCAGGCCCCAAGTCAGATGGTCGCAGCAGGCCATTGCTTAACCCATCCGCTGTTTCCTGAGGACAGATCCTTTGCATTTTGGCTTAATGTCACAGCAGAGTCATCCAGAAGTCATTCAGCCCTGGGCCACATCTGTCCCAGCACACAGCTGGTGTCCAGTCCCCAGGGCAGTACACAGCCATGCGCTGCAAGACAGGGAGCAGACACATCTGGGGCACAGCTCATAGACCGTCCTTAAGCATCAAACACCCATTTGGCCCAGGGATGGATAGATCTGCCCTTAGCCGGCGGCATCCATTGGTTCCTCTGCAGCTTGGAGAGAAATCCCCCATATGATAATGACTGTAAAAAGGGATCTCAGTCCTGATGACTGGGTGCAGAAAAGATAAGGAAGAAAGTATCATTTCCATCCTACAAACTGGGGTCTTCTCCCCTGCTTGGCCCCCATGCGTACCCCTTGTTATTGTTTGTTTGGGTTATAGAGGTGCAGGGGCACCAGGCTCTGCATCTCTGCTTTCACTGCCTTGGGTAGGTGGCCCTGGATGTGCAAGAGCAGGGAGAGGGGGCCCAGGATGTGCCCCCCGCGGGAGGACCTCCCAGCTTCCTCTCTCTGGATGAGCCCTGGTAACAGCACAGGCTCCAAGCGCCCCAGTGCCGTTTTGCATCCCCTCTCCGCTGACCCACAGCCAAATGCCTCCCAGCTGGGATACAGCCCACGGCCACCTCACAGAGCTGCATTCCTGGGGCAAGGTCGGTGGCTGCAAAGGGCCAGCGGCACAGCAACTGGGATGGGATTTGCACAGGGCTGGGGAGGAACCAGAGCAACCACACCAGCTGTGCCATGCCAGCTCCTGCCTGGGTGCCCCATGGACCCCATCTTGGACCACTGCAGCATGCTATCCAGGGGCCACTTTGCAGTGTAACCATCCATGGGATGGAGTCTTCTGCCACACCTGCCCAGGCTCCCATTCAGCTCCCAAGGCCTTCCTCTTTTTTCTACCCTGCCATGTTCCCAGTAACCCAGATGTTATGCCCTGCAGCCTAGGGTCACCGGGAACAGCCAGGTCTCTCCCCATCACAGCACCTCCTCCCAGCCATGATCCCTCATGCTTTAAACAACTTCCTTGTGGCTCAGGCTATTCACATCCACCATGGCCACAGACTTCAGGCAGCTTGTTAACCAGCACCACATGGGGTGTTGCTTTGTATTCAAAACAGCAGGATGCTTGCTAAGCAAGGTGAGGTGCTGTCCAGCTCTCCTTAGAGCCAAGACAAGGACCCCTCTGGCCTTGGGAGGACCTGGAAGAGTCCTCACCTGGCTCGCTGTCTATATACAAGCTCATTCTTTAGCTCAGCTAGTCCCAAGGGTTTTCATTCCCATTTAGGGGAATTACCACATTTGCCTGTGTTTGTTACAAGCATCAGAATGAAACTCTTCGAATTCCATCTTAATGGGATCCTGCCCCTAAGGGACTAAAACTTTGTCTTCACAGCAGCCTCTGTCTGAGCCATGCATGAGTACTTGGAGCTCTTCCCAGTGTTTACCTGGAGCTGCAAATAGCTGCCATTCAGTTGAACTGCATGAAGTTAAGCCCTTCTTAGAGATTTCACCTGAGCAGACCGTGGAGGCTGATCCCCTCCGGGTGGGCTGTGTCCCCCACATGCCCCTACACCCACCCAACCTGCCCAGCCTGCAGCACTGGAAGGAGGTAGACCTTTGCTCTGTGTCCTGCTCCCCACTGGGCAAGCAAGATATCAGATAGTCCCTACAGAGGAGAAAAGGGGTTGGACCTTTGGCCCTATAGACCTCTGCATTGTTTTGGCTTGAACCAAACTCCGAACCATCGCATTACATGATTCAGACTACTGCAAGTGACTTTCCAGGGTGATAAAAGGGAAAACTATGGGCATTGGTATAATCCCAGTTGATCTGAATGTTGGGAAATGAAATAGCACATGGATTTCATCACTGACAGCCACAGGACAGCATAACTGTTGATTGAACTTACAGAATCACTGAGGCATGGGCCCAGAGCATCATGTGTCTGGAATGGTGGAGGCCTCTGATTCATGTGCAGCAATGGCCAAATATGCCACCCCACGGCTTTAGCAGAGAAGCCTGCAGAGGGGTTCAGAGACTCCTGCCTGTTCAGGCTTTCCCCTGGAAGCCAGGATGCAATCACCTGCCAAAGCACAGAAGCAGAGGGTTGGAGGGTGTCAGACACCTCCCATCCAGGCCAGGTCAGACTGCTCATGAAAGAGGGATTCAGAATTATGGCTGGTCGAGGAGGGGCCCATCCCTGCCCTGATCAGTGCTCTGCATTTTTGAAAATTCAAAGAGTCACTGGCTGGACTGTGAATAACCCCTGTTTCCCTGCACCCCACTGGTGCCTCAGCTTGCCCAAGATGCTCCTGCCTTGTTCTGACTTAACCTGATGAACAGCTGCCCCTTTCTGCTCTGCTTCTCAGCAGTGTTAAATGAAAGGACTTCAGATGATTTGTGATGAAGGAATTAAGACCAGGATTTTTAAGTGAGCCAGAGGGAATTAGAAGACCACAATCCACTGAATTTCAAACCTGTTGCTTTCTGGAAGAGAACTCCTTTCAGCAGTACCAGCACAGTGCATGACTTTGCTCCCCAGAGATGTGAACAAGCCCTTTGCTTTCCAAATGGTGATCAGTCCCACTGACAGCTACACCCTGCCTGTGCAGATGAGGTTCAACATGTGCCCAGACTTCTGCTAAGTGCATTAAAAACCCACATGATGAAAAGTTTAGATGTCATGCTCTGCTGCATTATGTCACATTAAGTCATGTGATGTCACCCTACATTGTGTGAGATCACAAAGCAGCTGTGTCCTGGTGATTCAGTCATTGAGGCCAAAATAGAGTCTCCCCCTCCCAAGGCATTCAAGTCTGGGTGACACATGAAGAACACAGAATGTTCTGTAATTCTCTGAGTAACTATTTTCTAGGGGAAAAAATGAAATTTCTGAGAATTTACAAGAAAATTGTTTATTAGTACATGAGTTAATACAGAGAAGACCATTTATGAAAGTGGCCATCCAGTGTCAGGTAGCATTTCCACCCACTGATCACATCAATGAAACAGCACACACTCCCAGCCTCTGATACAGGTGAAATTCTCTGAAATCTCATGGAGACACTACATTTCAAGAATATTTTCTCGGGAATAATGGACCTTGCTGCCTATTGCTCTCTGAGAAATTTCCTTCGGCACCAGCTGTCATTCCTCCTGTCCTTCAGAGCTGCGTCACCCCTTCTTATTCCCAATTAACACGCAGCCACAGCACTGTTATTAGGAAAGCTCATCTCTTGGAACGGCCACTGCAATTTAAACCTAACTTTAGCCCCGAGTTTCCCATTTGCTATGGTTGTTTGTGCATAATTATCCTCTGAAAATCTTTTCTCATCGATTTTCTAATCTGGGCGCCCCATCTAAGCAGACATTTCTGGCTGCTCTCCAGCCAGAGGTCTTTACACACTCCACGTTTGTGTTTGCTCTGCGCTGCGCTGCTCCTTGCAGGTGGGATCGATCTGCGAGCAGGTGAGCTTTTCTGTCATTTTTCACCGGGCTGCACCAGAGCTGCGCTGAGCGCAGCCGAGGAGCTCTGGCATTGTTGATGAGCCGGAAAAAAGTCACGATGCTGATTATAGTCTGCCAGCTTCCCTAACCACTTCCAGCAATTAGATTTAAGGACTTTCTTACTAAATTTACAGAAATTGCTTCCTTCCCTCCTGTTCCTCGGAGCAGAATCAGCAGAGCCTGATCCCAGATCTGCCCACTTGCATTGTCAGGACAAACAGTTCCTGATGCATCCCGGTCAAACTGCGCCTCCAGACCTGGTGAGCCTACCAGGGCAGACACCCGCACCGAGCTTCCCCGGGACCCTGACCTTTACCAATAACCCAAGCAAGAGATAGCAGAGAGATTTACCTTCAAGCCAGGTGCGTATCATTTGGCAGGTGAAGCAACATCAGCTCACAGGCAGTGGAAGTTGGGCTCAGGTCAGGAACCAGGTGGATTGCTGCTAACAGATCCCAGGGGATTTGTGGAATTTCTGCTTCCTCTTTCCCCTCAACCCCATGCAAGCAGTCCTCTGGCAATTTGAACTCCTCTAATTTCGACAAGGCAGGACCCATCCTTCCCCAGCCCCTGCAACACAGCCCCTTCCCTTGCACCAGGGGCCTGACTCTGACCATGCAAACAGCCATTGCACGGGGCTGATTTGGCCGAACACAAAGCAGATTTTGCAGGGTTACTTTTCAGCCTGATCAACTCCCCGGATTAGCTCAGCCAGCACTGGCACAGAGGCAAGCAAGAACATGCCACCAAGGGCAGAAACCACGGCAGGGTCACAGAAACCTCACTTAGATCAGCTCCTGCCACGTGAAATGGATGCATGAAAGGGAAGATGTCTGTAAGGGACAGTTCACCCCCTCTCTGCCTGCACTCTGTGTTCCTTCTCTTCACTACGTCCTTGGCATAACACAAGCTGTACCTTTCCATGGCAGAACACTTTTTTTTTTGCTCTTGCAAAGTACCAGGCAGCCCTGTGACACTAGGCAGGATACAGGGTCTGTACCAGAGTCCTTATCTCCCAGAGGGTCCATCCCCAGGAGATAGATCAGCAGACATCTCCTGCAGAGCAGGACAATCCACAGTGTGTCCTTTACATATCAGACTCAGAGGGGGAAGAAACAGAGCTTCTGGAAACGTTTCCAAATCACAGGAATGGCATGAATCCACCCAGAGCCTGAGTGGATGAACACGGATCTGCTCAGGAAAGGGTTTCCCGGACCACTTGCGCTGGAGAGCGTGGCAGGAGGAACCTAAAGGTCAGCCCTCCTGCTCAGGTACTGGGTTTTTAAAGCAAGTCCTTCTCACTTGCCCTGGTGCAAGCACCCAGTAATGTAAGTTTCTGTGCTGTGCAGTACTGAACATCATTGAAGCAAAGCCCACGAGGTGAAAAGCTGAGACTGGACATAGCAAAGTCTGGGTGTTGAGGTCCTTCAGGAGGCTCCCCATGCGGTTCCCACCCCAGAAGCAGTGTGATGGAGGAGCAGCCAGCAAAAGCAGGGGAAAGAGCCCTTAGACCACTGGTGCCAAGACAAGAGGCACCAGTCCCCTGCCCCTGGGGACCACAAAGCTGATTCAGTGGCTGTGGAAAGTGTTGCACAGAGGTGGAGTACGCTAAGATCTCATTAGGTTCAATAGGGGACCCAAGCTCAGAGCAGACATTTTTCGGGCAGCAATAATGTGACGTGAAACAGCAGCTGAATAAGAGCTTACAGCTACAACTGGAGAGCTGTGATATGCTGAGCAACCACAGCCAATGCTTTTAAACGGATCCTGGGACTATCACAGATCCTAAGCTTGTGAGGACTGCCATCAGCTCAGTACCATCTGAGCTGTTACTTCTGGAAGTAGGTGGTTTTTCGTTTTGCTTTCCAATGATGTGAAAATATTTGCATTTGTCCGTGGGGCGGAATGAACTCTCTGTCTCCAGGGGGTTTCTCACCCCCATGGGTATGCGCCAGCCACATTCCCTGGCTGATTCCCACTCAGTGAGCTCCATCGGGGTGAAAAATGGACCAGACGTAGGGACTGAGCTTTTCTGCAAGAGCCACTGCAGTTGGCTGGCTCTCTGGAAGCACACCCCTTGCTGGCTATGAGAGGCGCCTCGTACAGCACAGTGGCGACTCTCTGGGTCCAAACCATCAGGAGTTCAGGCAAACAGCAACTGTGCACCTGTATGAGCAGGTCAGCCCTTGGTTCACGCTGTGGCTCTTCTTCATGACATTTTTCTCAGCGACCCCACATGGAGATGCTAATGGGGCTGCAACATGGAGGAGATGAATGAGCAACAATTAGTCTCCATTTCCCAGTCCTTGTCCACAGCCCATGTTTCCTCCTTCCCCTCCAGCATGTCCTGGTCTCCACCAGAGCAGCTCAGCCAGGCCTGTGCTCCCCACCAACACCCACCCATCCAGCCCCTGCCACAGCCCTGCCTCCTTGCCCCCACGCACGGGAAGGTGTCTGCTCACCCAGGATTCACACAGCCCTTTCACTCTCCCCAGGCAGGATCACACAGGCTCTTGCCCAGGCAGCCCCAGACAGCTTGATTTTCCTGGGCTCATTAGCAGGACTCTCATGTGATTAATTTTTTTTTGTTATTTCTTGACTACTGGGAGAATCATGTTCTTCTTTCAAGCAGCACGAGCCAGAAACTGCAGAATCTGCAAATACCTCATCACATTAGCATTCCCCACACGTCATGCATCTGCATTCCCTCTTTGGATTTGTCTTGCACTGGGAAAGCCTCTCTCATCAGACCTGACCTGCAGTGCACACCTTGTAACACAGTCCCAGGGCACCGTGCTCCTGAGGTCTCTCTGAGCTCTCCTGACCTTCCCTGACATGAAGCATCCCACAGTAGACACAGCTGGGGAGCCTTCCTATGCCTCAGCAAGAAAATAAGGCCATAAGGGGCTGAGCTCAGGTGGTCTGACCTTCTCCTGTAGGACATGATGAGCCCAGGGACGTGGGTCTGACCAAAGCATTGGTCCTTGGAGGTATTGGTTAGCATAGATGTGGAAAAGCCACCTCTCTCTTGGCTGGCCCCAGCAGAGGGGGCTTAAAATCAGAGCCTGCCTTCCCATGTGAAGGTTTCAGCTGCCGGCCATTGGACCGTGTCCTGCCTCTTCCTATAAAACTGAGGAGCCACTTAGTGCTGGGGACATTCTCCCCAAGAAAACTTCAAGGCTGAACAACAAAGCTATGTCTCAGCTCATCCTGTTTCTTGCAAGGTGAGAGGGAATCCTGGAGTGATCTCCGATGCACTATTTTTCCATTAGCTGCTCTGCAAAGAAGAGACTACAGTTGACCGAGAAACTGGGCTGTGTGGTGATGTGCAGAGCAGAGCAAGCACTGCTACCACATCCCAGGAGGGAAGTCTAGCTGCTGTCGTTCTCATTCTTTGCTTTTTACTTGTTTTACTTAGCATACGTGTTCAGCTAGCAGGAAAGCTCTTCATCTCAAAGTGACTTACCTCAATGATGGGCTAAGAAAACCTTCCATCTTCTAATTCTTGTCAAAAAGCAAGCAGAAACTCAAATTACCCTCCTGTCTCATCAGCTTTCCCTGGAGGGGAATGTGGTCAGTGGAAGACTTCTGGAGAGTTTCCTTACACCTCCCCTGCTCCCGTCCCCATGCCACGTGTTGGTCCCAGGTGGACACTTCATGGGGAGACGCGATCAGGTCAAGGCATAGCCATGCCTGGAGCCCCAGCACAGGGACCTTCTTCCCATGAGGGCCACGCCATGGAACAGTTTTTTCTGTCTGTGCTAGTTCCGCAAGTTCACTTGTCTTAGGAAATGCAGTATTTATAATTTAGAAACATTCTGTCAACACACATCAATTTTGGCAGATTTTCCATTTAAAAACCCTGTCAATTTCCTTCCCCCTGCCCCTCCTGCTCCCTAGTCCCACATCAGTCTGGTTTTTAACCACAAACACAGTGCTGCCATTTCCAGCCAAACAAAAATCTGAAGTCCCCCATATTATCAAATTGGCTTAAGGATCATTTAAAGCATAATTATTAAAAATCATGGGAAAACTAGCTTGGTGTGCTTTGCTGTCTACGCTTGAGTCTGAAAAGGTCACTTTTCTGTCCAAGTGTCTTCCCCAAGACCTTTTTCCTAAGTGACAGCTGAGATTCAGCTTGGCATCTCCTGTGGATGGAGCTTCCTTGGGGACCAGAACTTGCATGAGTTCCAATTTTGTTTTCAATTTGAGCCCTGGGGCTTCCCAAATGCAAAACCTCAGGCAAGTTCCTCACAAAATGGCATGCAACGTCAGCTTGATGCTTCCTTCTGATTCAGGCTCTGCCTGATGCAGCAGAAACCAGCAGCGCGCTCCTACAAATATGGCAAACCTGAACTGGAGTGCAGTAGATGAGCGTGCCTGGCAGGCTGAGGGAAGTTATTATCTGCCTTACTTGAGGCTATGCCTGGAATATGGGGACCAGTGTTGCAGCCCCAGTCCAGGGACCCAGAGCACAGGGCTGGAGGGAGAGGCTGAGTGAGCGGGGCTGAGCTAGCATGGTGAAAAGGAGGCTAAGGGCAACCTAACAGCAGCCCACATGGAAATGGAGATCTTCATCTCATCTTCATCTTGGAAGTTTTCAAGACTAAGCTAGACAAAGACACAGCCAGTTTGATCCCAGCTGGGGATAGTCCTGCTCCAAGTGTGAGGCTGGACTGGAGACCTCCAGACATCTGTCCACCAGCACTTCAGTGATTCTGCAAGCCTCCTTGCCCCTGGTATGAATCACCCATTACTCAGCACCACTCAAAGCTTCCAGAGCTGCCAAAATCGTGAGAGAGGAACACAAATAGCCATGTCCCTCCTAGGTGCTGTCAGGATTAGCTATTTTATCAGTCTTCCAGGCTGCAACACTGCCCAACAGGAGCAAAATATTATGAAGAAATATTGGAGAGGCATGAAGACTGCAAAAACTTGTTTCTTGTGGTTGCCACAAATGGACCAGGCAGATCTTCATAGGCTGTGGGAGATGAAGGGGAGGGGAAGAGCCGGCAGAAAGGTGAGGGGAACAGGCACAGAGGTGTGGGTGCAGCAGCAATGCTGTTCAGCACTGCTTGCGAAGTCTGAGGAGGCTCAAGGAATGGTTTCCACTCCTGCCAACAGCTGTGACTGATGGTTTGTCTCCACAGCAAGGGCAGCCAAATCCTGTGGTGTACACAAAACAGAAGGGGACTCAAGGGTGCAAGTCCCTTCCCTCTGGCCTGTGTTTCTCCTAAGGACCACCACAGCATGCAACCCCATCCCTCTAGACACCAAGAGAGAGTCCCTCTCTCTCTGCTCTGTTGAATATTATGCATGTTACACAACATGAAATAAGATCTTCAGCAGGCCTTGAGAGAGCTCAGCCTTCCTGTGTCCTGCTCCCTGCTCCTCGAGCCATGGAGATGAGGACTCAGTCCCCAGAAAGGTCCTTGGAAAGGGAACTGGGGCAAAGCATACCTCTCCCTGCCAGCTCCCATGAACAGTTCCCAGTTTCCCCATGCTTCATATTCAACTGAAACTCCTGGCAATATCAGCCTAACACTACAAATCCTTTTGATGGTCCTTTTGACCCAAGTGCATTTCCTAGTGAATAAACCACTAAACCACCCCCCTCCCCTCTCCCAGCTGGATCACCAGGAAGGTGAGGTTCATCAGCTGGATGGGCACAGTCCAGTCCCCCCCTGGCTTCCCAAAGGACATTTATGTACCTACATCTCTCACCAGAGAACTGAGGAGTCCAAGTGCTGCCCACGATCCCAACGTGTGCTCACCTGAACAGTCCCTGTGTCGCCTGGGAGAGCGGCCCAAACCCCCCATGGCAGCACCACCATGGGGATGGGGCTCCGGACCAGTCTCCCCACCTTATACCTACCCCAGCCCCCAAGGGAGAGCTCTCGTTTGGACACGTCCCCAAGCATGGTTTGCACAGCGGGGCCCAGCACCCATGAACCAGCCCTGGAGCGTGCCCACCTTTCCCAGTCTGCCCAGCAGCAGCAGGGCTCCTCTCCACAGCCTGACAGTAACAGCTCCAGCTCCCCACATCTGCTGCCCTGCCAGCCCAGACATCGCTGCAGAAACTGCTGTGGAAAGCCAAAGAGATGGCAGCACTGGAGCAGCCAAAGCAGACCTCAGAGAGGGTCCAGAGCTTGGCTGGATCCTTCATACCATTAGTGTAGCCCCAGAGACCCTCCAGTAGCCTTGGAGCCTGGTGGGGAGAGCACTGGGTGGCCTGCGGGTGTCTCACCAGGTACTTTCCATCACCTGCTTGTGAGTTGGGTACAATCATCCCTGACACATCTTCCCTTCCTTTCCGGGAGCTCCGCTGCCCCGAGGGCTGTCGGCAGGAGCTGGGCAGCGGAGCCAGGGGAGTGGTGGTGGAATGAGAGGTGGCCCTTTCTCCTCACCTCTGTAGAGATCTCAGCAGCTGCAAACCCACTGAAGCCCCTCTCCAGGAGTGCCACCTCCTGCATCATTTAAAGCGGCATGTTTTCACCCAACAGACCTCAGTCAGAAAGGGGCTAGGACTGTCCCCAGCAGAACCTCACTGTCATTTTCTAGCACAAGTCTCTGAATGCACCTCACCCTCCTCCTCCTGCCATGGCCCCCAGAAAGCCCACCATGACTTCCCCACATGCTGCTTTCTAGAAACACCAAAATACGGCCAGTCTGATACTTGGCTCTGCCGCCCGGGCCGGATGAAAGCAGCCAGTCCCTATCTCGAGAAGAGGGGGGCTCTTGCACAACGCAGCCCCCCCGCTCTGTCCCCCGACACACGCAGCTGCCTGCACCCCCAAGGACGCTCGCTGCCTCTTCCCCTGCTGGGGAAGCAGCTTCCTCCCTGCAGAGCCGCACAGGAAGCACTGCGGTATTTATAGCTCTCTCTCAGAGCGTCTTGCACAAACTCGGGGAAAAACCTACACTCAGTCAAAAACAACCTCCGTGCACCCAGGGCTGCACTGGGAGCTGGCACCGCGGGAGATGTTCTCAGCACGCTCCTGGACCCACAGGTCCTGGGGAGGAGGTTGTAGGACCACGTCCACCATACAGACAGGATGAGGAGCCTTTCCTGGGACTATTTCTGCTCTTCTCTACTGCCGCCTCCTCACTTGTCTCCTTCCACCTCCGCCTCCCACTATCTGACCCCTCTTCCTCCCTCCTCCATCTTCCTCCTCCCTGCTCCTCATGCTCTCTGTGATCAAAGCAAGCTGTTCCCCACCTAGCCAAATGCACTGAGCAAGGAAGGCAATCACCAAGATGCAGAGGACACTGCTGCACAGGAGGGAAGGACAAAACCTGCTGCTCTGCATAGTCTAAAGAAGAGCAGAAGAGTCAGAGCAAGTCACTGACAAGCAGCAACCTGCATTCATCTCTCTGGGCCACAGGGAAGCTGTGCAGAGTGCAAAGATCCCTTCCACCAGGGATTTCAAGATGTCAGAATTTGACTTTGGTCTCAACTGGGATAAAAGACATGGAAACAAAATTTCACATTCATTACTTTAGGTAGTTCCAAGTTTCCATTTCTATTCTGAACTTTAAGTGATTTTCTGCTGTCACATAAAGCAGGAAAATACTGAGATTTCAAAACATCCACTTCAGAAGGAAACACGGAAATGTTTCACTCCAAAAGAACTCTGAAACAGGTTCAATTACAACTCTGAACTTTTCTTTCCTGAATGAATTCTGCTTCATTTGGCCCAGTTCCATGATTTCTTGGTAGATTTGTATAGGCTGAGGCAATACCAGTTCCAGGAAATTTTTTCCAGCCAGTTCTGGCCCTAACTTGAGTCCACTTCCAAGCCCAGCAATTTTCATTTCCAGTTCAGTTCCATCTGACCTGGAAGCATCCTCACCCTTAGCTGTGTCCTGCAATCAGCCCTCTGAGCAGCCTACAAGACACAATGGGTGATCTTCCTGGCACCTCACCACAAATGACCCCACCAGTACTTTTTTCCCCATTTCTCTCAGTCCTACAGCTGGCCAAGCTTGCCCAGCAAAGCTCTCCTGTGGATGGGAGAGGGACACAGCCAAGACTTTCCATCTTTCATCCTGGAGGGATGCAGGAGTCACACGGAGCCCAGCCTGGACGTGCTCAGAACATCTAGCCCCTTGGAGGAGCTGCATCCTTCCCAAGGCTGGCCCTCACCAAGAAGGTTGCAAGCCAGCCCTGAGGTGACCCAGTTGTGGCTTGCTGTGCTGAATCTGTGTCAAGAAGTGCTGCTGCTACTTAAAAAGCATGTCAGGTAGCCAGTGCTGCCTCAGGCACAGGAAAATAGTGCATTTGCTACATCCCCCAGCAGAAAAGACAAACCACTTATTTCTTGTTCCTCCACCATGAACGTGGAATTGGCTCTTCCAGCCAAGCTGGAAATGGTCAGCATGGGCTGGGTCCACTGTAGCCATGGGCCTTCCTGTCTCATTGAGCTGTTCCACCTAAATCAGACCCACTTCTGGGAGGCAGGTAGGCTCTCATGTTTAGCAAACATGCTGCGTCTGAAAACTTAGTCCACCAGAAAAATGCTCTTTGTTCATTCCTCCTGTGTCCTGGCTCTGCAGCGGCACAGCTTAAGGAGAGCATGCAGAGAGAGCTCCACCAGCATCGTCCTGAGGAGGAAAGACAGCCATAGCATCGCTGTGCAGCTGTGCAGAGACCAAGGCTTGAGTTTACTTTCCAGAAATTATGTCTAAAGCCTGTTGTCGTGGTTTAACCCCAGCCAGCAACTAAGCACCACACAGCCGCTCGCTCACTCCCCCCCGGTGGGATGGGGGAGAGAATTGGAAGGGTAAAAGTGAGAAAACTCATGGGTTGAGATAAAGACAGTTTAATAGGTAAAGCAAAAGCCACACGCACAAGCAAAGCAAAGCAAGGAATTCATTCACTACTTCCCAGCGGCAGGCAGGTGTTCAGCCATCTCCAGGAAAGCAGGGCTCCATCACGCGTAACGGTTACTTGGGAAGACAAACGCCATCACACCCAATGTCCCCCCCTTCCTTCTTCTTCCCCCAGCTTATATACTGAGCATGATGTCATATGGTATGGAATAGCCCTTTGGCCAGTCTGGGTCAGCTGTCCTAGCTATGCTCCCTCCCAGCTTCTTATGCACCTGGCAGAGCACAAGAAGCTAAAAAGTCCTTGACTAGTGTAAACTCTGCTCAGCAAGAACCAAAACATCAGTGTCTTATCAACATTATTCTCATCCTAAATCCAAAACACAGCACTCTACCAGCTACTAAGAAGAAAATTAACTCTATCCCAGCTGAAACCAGGACACCTGTAATGAAGGTGCAATTGGCCAAATGTTTACTTTAAGGCCACTATCTGTTCTGCAGGGCTTTCAAACAGTGCTTGCTGTGGAGTGGAAGGGATAACAGAAGAAAACTCTATCATCTTCCTCACCTAGGGCAGGAATAATTCCCAAGAAATCGTCAAGATTGACTGAGACCTGGCATTAGGCTCTACATGCAGCTGTCATGATCATGCTGTTTTACAACCATTTGCTCACTTGTCCCAAGTCCCATGTCTCCATTGACACCACTTGCTCCCTCCCTCCCAAATACCAAGGCGGCACATATGCACCCTGCAGAGGCCAACCAAGCTTTGCTTTGAGGGATTAACATTCAATCCATGTTTCGCCATCAGCATTTCCAGCCACTGGCTGTTGGGCAGTGCAGCTGGCTCCCGGCGCTGCAGGCAGACAGCAAGCACAGCCTGCCTGCATACGAGAGGCATGGCCACAGCAGGACTAGGTGCAGTGCTTGCTACCCTCCCACAGACATTTTGGAGAGGCCACAGAGCTGATTTTGGGTGTCAGATCATTACAGCACTGCTTCCAAGGATGTCAGACCTATAGCAGTGCTACTGGTTCAGGAGTAAACCCCAACAGCCTCCCATGCTCGAGTGAAATCAGACCATCGGGACAGGTCCAAGGAGTTTCATTTCTGGAGGGCTACAGTCTTCAACCTTGTTTACGTGCAGTTTTTGATTGCATTGGAACCCAGAGCTGCTTACAGGCCACGTGGCTGGAAAGGAAACACATTCATAGGATCACCAGAGATGAGAGAGAAAAAAAAAAACGCAGTTGTTTTCTTAAGCAGGAAAGGAATCGGGAACAAAAAGCCGATGCAACCTGAGTGCCAGCCAAGTGAAGGCGACTATAACGGCTCGACTCTTTCATAACATGCTTCCCGCGGAGGGCAGCGGGGAAGTGTGACACAATAACAGCGCTCAGCCCTGCACCGCAAGGGCAGTGCAGGCAGCACCGTCCACACAGACCCGCAGCCTCCTCTGCACCAGCCACCAATACTTCTGTCACTGCTGTATCCCTGCAAGGCAAGACAGGGTTTCTATTCCCATATTGCAAAATGCTGGATCCTTGGGAGGATCTAGGTAGATGCTCAGCATTGGGGCATCTCGTCTTAAAATATGCAGCTGTGCAATTCCTGACATGGGTGCCTTAGTCCACAGGGCCACTGAACTGTGATAACAAGTTGCATGCTCAATCATTACATGCCTTCAGCAGCTCGGAGATGTGGGAGAACTGGACAACCTTCTGCAAGGACCAAGCATGCTTGAATCTGAGCCACCCTCAGTTATCTGCTCTGGCTGAAGACTTCCTCCTCAGTCATGATGAATGGTCATTCACAAAGAGTGGCCATTCATCTCCAGGCGAGCATCCAGGATTGCACGCATGCCTCTGAAAGCACAACTGCAGGAAGCCCTGAGGGTTCAGCATCTTGTCCCACTTCAGAGAAAGGGGCTAGCAGATGTCTTCACTGTCTACACTCATCCCATCCCATCCCGTCTGTAGTTTCAGGGCATCAACAAGGTAACCAAGAAGGACAATACCAAATAGCACTTTACTATATAGACAAGATATATGAAATATATATGAAATCTGTGCTACAGCTTCATATTTAGGACCTTTTTTAGATTAGCAGAACCTATCATCTTGGCTGCAATGAGCTGACGGTTCCAATATCCCAGCAGGGAACATGGGAAAGGTTTGTGATGTGACAGAATTCAAAACTGGCATGGATTTTGCCATTTTGCTAGTGTCATTCCTCAAAGCTGAACCCACAGGGGCTGCCAACAAATACACCATAAACCCTCCTTTAGCCTGCTGCCCGTCGCTCCACGCGTATGTGCATATGTGCCTGCATATGTGTTGCCTGAAAATTCCTGCTTGGGTTTGGGAGCTGCAGAAGAGGAAGCCGTGGAGCCCAGGGAGCAGGTTTCCATGGCCCCAGCTTCTGCTGAGATGATCTGCCTTTGCCTGTAAACCATTATCTCTCCATCCTCTCTGGGAAAGACCCAAGCTGAGGCTGCATCTTGAAGATAACTGCTAACATGGGAATATTTACGCAGGTCTCTCATCTGGAGTCAGGCCAAGCTGCCTGTGGTTTGTGGCCTACAATAACAAACGTTACAGCAGAAGATAGTATTTGTTTAACTGCTTGTTCTGTCAATACTGTAGCTTGCAAAAGCCCAAAAATTGCACAGCCAGAGCTGGTGACATTTCGGAAATCATCTGTTCTTGCACCAAGAGCAGGGGCTGTTTTGCTGCGAGGTGGGACTCTGCCAGGCTTCGATTCCCTCTGGAGAATGGGGGTGGGAGGGTGGGATGGGGGGCACCTGCTTTCCAGAAAAGATGGTTCTGCTTCCCTGTTACACTCTGACCTTCGAAGTTTCCAGCATAAAACTGTGTCCTGGCCTGCCTGGGTCTGACTGTCCTTTCAGCAAAAGCCTCTGCACCCAAGGTCTTGCCCTGTGGCAACCCAAAGCTCTGGCTGTGAGAAGGTCCATATAAGCCAGACAACTCCTATCAAGGTGCAGCAGTGTGAATCCCTGACAGCAAGAACCACGGAGATACGTGGCCTTCTCAAAATGCAAATTCTGACAAGTCTCAGGCCACACAGCTATCTGCACAGTCATTTATTCTGCCCTGGAGGAAGCTCCTTCAGGATGTCTAGCACTCCATATGACAGCAGGCAGCTTGGTATTTGGTCCTCTCTTGGCCTGAACTGTAAAACTTCCACACAACAAGTAGCAAAGGGCATATGCTCCACTCTGAAAACTCAGCAGACCCTGACCCAACAGACCCTACAGTCTTCTTGGACCACAGAAGCTCATAGACTGGACTTGGTGTCACCTTGGGACTAGAAGGGACCTTGGGTGAAGACAGGTCTGCCCTCCAAGCCCGGGCAGCTCAGCTACCCTTGCATTGTCATATTTTAAAACTCTTACAAGATGGAGAGCTGTCGCCAGGCAGGAAGATCTTCCTTAGATCTAATGTGAATCCTCCTTCTTGCAGTTGAAGTTTCTTGGTCAGCTGCTGGGCTCCATGGACATGGCAGAGAGATCTGCTCTTCACCTTCACAGCAGTCCTCTGTGTATTTGAAGACTGTTCTCCTGCCTGCCTCGGTTGTCCCTTCTTGAGGATAAACCATCCAGCACCTTCAGCTACCAGGGCTCTGCTGGTGATTGCTCATCTCAAAACACTCTCCAGTTGCTCCACATCTTTCCTGAAGTGGTGAGGCTTCAGGAAAACCCTCCCCCAGGGCTTCTCCATTCACAGCCACCCCATCAGTTCTGCTCCACTGTGCCAGGACCAAGTTTAGCCAAACTTCACCATGCATGTTTGTGGGGCTTCAGCACTGCAGCGCTGGCTCAGCTACCCCTGTTAAACACAGGTTCATACCCCATCTCAGGGAAGGTGCAGCAGTACCCAGAAGTCCCAGTACAGGGTTGACCCTGTGGCCAGAGGCATGGTGAAGTCTAAGAAAACATTTAGCAGACATCCCTGCATTCATTTCAGTTCCTGCTGTCTTGCTGATGGTTTCCTCTGGAACATGAGGGCATCTGGCCACAACATGGTGCCAGGTGGAGTATTATCCCTTGATATTAGTGTATAGCCCAGAGCCCTAAAGGGTCCCAGGTTGCAAAATCAAAGTGAATGAGAAGCGATGTGTTTTCTGGAGCAGCAGGTCTAGCAGGTAGCTGTGTTTGTGAGCTTCTCCCAGGACGCAGGTAGGTTGGAAGAAAGAGGTAAGCACAGCGTGAAGCCAGCAGAAGCGGGGAAGTGAGGCAGCCCCTGGCATCCAGGACCCTGTCTCTCTGCAGGACACTTCCACTGCCTCCGTTGCAGCCCAGTCCCACTTTCCTTTCCTCTTTGTGAAAGGTTTCAGGTTTCTTTCTGGGGTAGCTTGAGTTTGTTGTGAACCAGAATTGAAGTGTTGAGCTGGGAAAGCTGCCGGTTTCATTGCTTCTCAGAATAGCAGCTCTTTTTTCTAAGCCTTATTTATAAACTGCTGCTGTTTGGGGTTTTTTTTTATGACAAAGATAGTGAGTTCAGGAAATCAGCAGTGGTTTCTGTTATCTGGAGCGCAGCCACGCTAGAGAGGGAAGAGGGTGCCACACTCTAGGAGCCTGTTCATGGAAACTAGTATCTCATTGCTTTGCCCCTTGAGAGTCAGATATTTATAACCCCTCACATCTCCTCTTCGTGCTCCTTTCTGTCACCAGCTTCAAAACTTGCTCATATTTTTAACCCCACAAAAGTAGACAGTGGAGGAGGGCCACCTCTCTTCCTTCCCTTCCCTTCCCTTCCCTTCCCTTCCCTTCCCTTCCCTTCCCTTCCCTTCCCTTCCCTTCCCTTCCCTTCCCTTCCCTTCCCTTCCCTTCCCTTCCCTTCCCTTCCCTTCCCTTCCCTTCCCTTCCCTTCCCTTCCCTTCCCTTCCCTTCCCTTCCCTTCCCTTCCCTTCCCTTCCCTTCCCTTCCCTTCCCTTCCCTTCCTTTTCCTCATTTCCATGTGTAATTCATTGCTCACACATTGCACAGACCAAACACCACAGTTGCAGCAGTTCAAGTTGTCTCCAGTGGACCTTCCCACCTACTGGCATGCTTTGTCCTGGCCTTGGGGGTACCACATCATCCCAGGCACCCCTCATGTTGTCCTTCCCAGGCACAGTCCAGGTCCACACCAAACACTGATGTGCCCCACACCGCTTGGGCAGTGCAGATCCCAACCAGAGAAGATGGATGCAGCAAGCAGGGGTGGGTGGATGGACAGCCCACAGGGGACCTGTCTGCCCCAGTGCAGGCAGACCCTGGCTATCACGGTGGTCAGAGCGTAAGGGCATGGGCACCTCTGGTGGGTCCAGCCACGTAATGCAGATTGCAAATATAACTGTGAGACATCAGCAGCAGAATACATCAAGACATCTCCCACAAGAAGAAAAAGTGCTCGGAAGCTCAAGGAGATCCCAATAAGATCTCAGAGAAGCAGCGGCCAGAAGCTGCTGCGCAACCTGTAATACAAGAAAGATATGGACTTACTGGAGCAAGTCCAGTGCAGGGCCACAAAAATGACGAAGGGACTGGAGCATCTTTTATATTAGGAGAGGCTGAGAGAGCTGGGACCCTCCAGGTCCCAGAGATGTTCATGTCCTGCAGCACAGAGGCGATGAGGACAAGGGACCTTCTGGCCCAGGGAGAGGAGCCCACGGAAGGGAAGGATAAGGCAGTGATGCCACAGCAAGGTTTGTTGAGCTGAGTGACTTACGGGCTCCAGTCCTGCTGTGACAGCGAGGGTTGGCAGCCCTTGTGAGCACGTAGACCTTTGCAGTGGGTCAGGCCTTGATCTGAAGGTTTTGGAGCAACTTTGTTCTAAGACAGTGCTCTGTCCAGAGCCCTCCAGGGTGCAGCCACAGACTTTACTGCGTCCCAGGTACAGCGTCTTGAGGCAACTGCCCTGGGGAGAGTAGCTGAGTGGGTGCTTGTTGCCAGCCCAGCCCTGAGAGAGCAGAAAGTGCATTCAGCTACCAGAAGGGCTACCTGTGCATGGACCCCCTCACCTGCGTTGCCTTCCCCTTCCCCTAGCATCACCTGGCCCAGCTGTCTCACCATGGCCTCCTACACACCCAAATCTCAGGGACCCAAATGCTGTGCAGACAGTCCAAAGCACAGGCAATACCTGTCCCATTCCTGAGCATGACACTGGGTCATCCAGGCAAAAGCTTAAAAGCATTCCCCAGTGGCCATAAAATGGAGACTACGAAATGCACACCGAGATCTAGATGAAACCATGAAACGCGTGCATCTCTCATGCTGCCTATGGTGAAGGGTGATCATTCCAGGAGTGCCTGCAAAGTTTGTGTGCTAAGTGTCACATGCTCCCTACACCTTGAGAAGGAAACTGCATGGCTCATAAAACTTTGGGAAAGGAGATCTTAACTGGGAATGCTGGGGAAACCTGTGCAAGTTGGATCAGCTCTTCATGTGGGGAGATCAACAGCAGCTCTCTACCCTCATGGGCTACTGTGGAGGCCCCACATCCATGGTGGACCTTGCCAGACCTCTCGAGTCCAAACCCAGAACCCTTTCACCTGACAACCTCCAGCTGAAAATGCCCAGAGGAGGTCCCAGAGACCGCCGGGGCTGCACCACCCTGGATGCAATGCGGCTCCTGCTTGTTTCTTCTCGCCCTGGTCCCAGTGACCTGGTGCTCCTCTTCGCTCAGTGCTGGGGGAGCTCAGCTCCTGCGGTCCCAGGGGCGGGCCCTTTGGACTCTTGTGGCCAAAGCATGGCGGGCAATTGACTGTAGTGCAACCGAGTAGGGGCTTGAGACCTGGTCCAAACTGATCTCCAAGGCTGAGGGTGCATTTCATGAGATACAGTGGGCCAAATTAATGCCACATATCCATAGCAAGGAGGAGATCTTGCTTCCCATCCCAACTTCCTTCCTCCCTGCTTATCTAGTGCCAGCTCCAGCACTTGGTGGACCCCTCTGTGTGCTGCTGGAAGTCCCTAGAACAGCAGATAACTTTCCCAGTGAGAAGATAATTCAGCTGCTTGCAAAAATGCAGTCATGGAGCACAACCCCGTGCGTTTTTTTCTCAGGACAACACTAACACAGCTACCTCACCCCAAGAGATGGGAATGCCTTCACAGTGCTGCTGGAAAGCGTAGCACGACGAAGCCATGGTCACCCATACGGGGACACAGGTAGAGCTGTGGTGGCCCAAGTCTCACCCAAGACCTCCACCTCTGTCCAAGGTGAGAGGTTTGTAACTCCACGCAGAGCTGTCACCCAGCATTGCACTGGTGTCTCCCAGGGGCTGTCGTTTTCTAAGATGGAGATTCTCACTTCAGACCTTCAACTCTTCCCTAAACCCATTTCAGGCTCTCAACTGCAGAGCCCAACTCAGACCATGCTGAGGCCAGAACTGGCAGCACTTGGGTGTTGGTGTCAGGAGATTATATCTTTGAGGGGAGCCAGCATGTGACTGACACCATTCTGTGTCTCCACCGGGTAGCATCGGAGAGACCTCAGTGACAGGAGAACCTCAGAGACTGGCCTCAGCCACTTCTCCATTGAGATACACAGAAGCACCCCTTGAGACAACCCCGCACAGGCCATGCTCAGCCCTGTCTGTAGACTCAGCAGCAGTGAGAGATGGGGCAAGTGGAGAAGGGAGGGGAAGGAGGGATGCCTTCGGTCCTCCAGGCCCCGCTGCAGGCTCACCCCCCACCAAACACCACCTTAGGTGTTGCTGCAGCTCCTGGGTGAAGATGCACCCATGGCTCCCCAGTGGGACGCCAGCCTGTGGCAGGAGATTTGCCACACAGTCTAGCTCTCATTTTCCTCTTCTTAACTCCACCCTGTGATTCCAAGTTCTGCGTCCTGCATCAAGCCAGGGACCTCCTTGCCCAGCTTTGAACTGACCACCGGCTGCTCCCACCTCTCCTGTACCCCACCCCGTACCCACTAGCACCAATTACCCCAACACCGCCTTCCCTGGAGCCCGGACAGGAGGAACACAACGCAGAGCAAGGAACTAAAAATGCCTTTCAAAAGCACACAGCGTGGCCTATGGCAAACAGGAGGACGTTTTCCCTCCCCGCCTGGCACTCCGCTGCTTTCACCAGCTTGTCCTTTACACAACAGATGCCTCCAGCAATCAGTGTTCCCAAAAAGGGCAATTGCGTTTTAATCCTGACAATGGCAGCAGCAACATGAGCTGTTTTCCTAACATCACATGTGCCAATAGCTACCATGGATTTCAGTGGATGCTGGCCAGGAACGGGCATTTTCAAGTAGCACGTTTTCAAGTTACTCCCAATAAATTGATAACTCACTTAAGCATCCAGACCGTTTTCTTCATGTAAAAAGAAAACACGTCCATGTGAAAAGTAGGATTCCTCTGGCCACAAGCCCCGCTGCTTTGGCCAACCTCTGGGCATCTGGCACATGTCCACTGCACCAGCGCAGCGGTGCTGCTTGCGTCCACTGACATTGCCACCCTGGTGACACGACAAGATAACAAAAATCCAGGCAGGTAGCAGCAGGACAGCTGCTTGGTGAGATATGCACAGCTATGTTTCTTTCACCACAAATACCAACAGATGTTTTCTCCTTTATTTCTGAGATCAGAAGGAGGTACCGCTCCCTGTAAGCTTTTACCATGATAAAAAGGAGAATGGATGATGCAAGAAAAATCGTTTCTTTATTTCCTTAAAATAAAACAAACATTTTCATTCAGAAGTTTTTCCATTAATTAAAAAGCACTTATCAGTGAAATCTCTGGTTTAGCTAGCAGGTTTTTCTGCTGAAGCTTGGCCTGAGTAGAAACATCCTTTCCAGCTCCAAGATGATGTTGCAGACCAAGGAAACAGCAATGGCCACCCCAGATATCTTCTCCCCAGAAGTGCCTACAGCCTCCCGCGGTGGTTCGGGCTGTGTCACGGGCCCTCGTAGCAGCCTGTTGTCAGCTCTTTCCCTTCTCTAGATAAGCAGCAGTTTTTCATCCCTCACGCAGCAGTGACTCACCCGCACAGCTCTCTCCTGTCCTACCCCAAGCCAGTGACGACTCAGAGACCACCATCAGCCTACAGCCTGAGCCAGGGTCCAGCAGAGCTCACCCCTGATGCAGGAGAGGGCCAGCTGGAGGGCAAAGCCCAGGGGTTTTTCTCCAAAGCCCAGTGAAACCCCACTGCTTGCTGCAAGCTCAGCCCCCAGCTGGCCCCACATGCCACGCACAAAACTGCAGCCACACATTAGAGAGCCTGAAAGTCTCCTCCGATGGCAAAGGCTGTGATGCTCTGCCCTGGCTTTGGAGGAGGCTGGTGGGAAAGTAGGTCCCCAGGCAGTAGCAGGGGCTGTTCCCAGCGGCACGGACCAAGAGGAGCAGCTCATGCCAGAGGCAGCCGCGGGACCAGCGTAACTGCCCATAGTCACGGCCGAAATCCAGCCACGCAAACACACACTCTGCACAGGACACCCTCCACGCTCCAGTGCCGGGTGCTGCCAATTAGCTGACAACAACGCGATTTGTTTTCAGGAATACTGAGCTGATGAATAACAAAAATAGGAACCTGACAAACAGGTCCCAGCGACCTGGATCCCAGGCAGCTCTCCCAGGAGAAAACTTTCAGTCGCCCTGAGTCATGCACCCCATTCCTCCCCTGGCCACAGGAACCGGAGCTGCCGGGCACGCAGCCCATCCACAAGCTCACATCTTCCCAGGGCTTCGCCGTAGTCCCTGCTCAACATTCAGATTGGTTAGAGAGTGGAAAAGCACTTGGGTATCCTAACATAGTCAGGGGAGTGAGCGGGGCAACAGTGAGGTTGGAGAAGCACCATCATAGCCATGAGGGTCTGGAAATACCAGGAAGAGCATCATTGCTACATCGACCCAGGGAAAACAACCACTGCCATTTGAAAAGGAGGTTGCATAACATGAAGGAAAGAGAAGGCAGATAAACAGCAACAGCTATTTCTGATGATAATGCAAGAAACGCCACATTACAGGCCCCCCCCCAAAGACTCACCACCACAGCCCTGACTACCCCACATCTCCAAATGCAAGACAGTTGCATGAGGCAACTTCAGCAGACCAGAGAAACCACCACCAGCTAATCTCCCTGAAGACAGCAGCAACACAGGCACCAAGAGATAAGAAATAACCTAAAACCTCTCTGACTCCATGGCCCAGAGGACACTGTGCCTTGCAGGAACCAAGGGGACACAGTCATTTGGGCAGGAAAGCCCCACTGCTGTCCATCTCCACTGATCCCACCACCACACACCAGATCCTGGGAGGAACTGGCAGAGGGACAGGGCATCACACGGGGGACTCAAGACGACGTAGCCTTGACCCGTGATGCCTGACTCAATAGGCTCATCGCCAGGAAAAACACAGAGCGGCTCTGTCCATCTCTGCTTCAAATCCAGCCTGAGGGAAATTGCAGTGACCAAGACATCCAGAGAGGCCACGTGGGCAGGAACATATGCCCAGGCAGCAATGCGATCCAGGCCTCAGAGCAGCTTCTTAACCTGAAGCAGACCTATGGGTTGCTGGCAGCCATGGGGCTGTGCTGGGGAGGGGTGACAGCACCAGGAAAAGGTGAGCGGCGATACGTGCAGCTGAGGCAGGAGCTGGTGACGTGTGCGGCCCTGTACCACGTCAGAGGCCGTGCCAGCAAACCGGTCTGGCAGGCTGCCTGCTCCTGCCGTGCTCAGAGCAGCACCTGGAGCCCTTTGGGCCAGGTTCAGGCTGCACTTCCATGGCTACGTAGTGCTCAGGCTGCCAGCTCTCTCCAAAGCAGCACTGATTTTCTGTTGTCAGACCCCACAAGGAATGTACCTGAGGGCTCGAGGGGTGATAAGTGGGATCTCTGGGCAGAGTGGGGACAGGCAGCTGGGTGGGCTGAGGGTCAGGTACCATGCCAGCTGTATTAGGATTGGCTCTGTCTCAGGACTAGAAGTCTTTAGGCCCTTTGAGGCTAAAGTGCAGCCAACGCCTGCTGTGGTACAGGTCTAAACCCAAAACGGCCACATTGGCACAATTGCAGCAGAGCAAGGCAAAGTTGCAAGGCAAAGAGCCAGGATGCTGAGCAGGACCTTGCTGAGTCCCGCACCAGCTCTGCAGGCATCAGTGAGGAGAGGCCAGACCCTGCTGCGCCCTCCTGCTCCCTGCCAGCAGCCTGGGCCCAGCCCCACAAGGACATCCAGGGAGGCACGTGGCTGTGCCGGGCTCGCCTCCCTGGCACCTTCCCCGAGACCGAGAACAAGGCGCTGGCAGGGAGCAGGGAGCAGAGCAGGAAGCAGCCAGCACAAGGGGTGCGCGGCGGGCCCAGAGGAAAGCAAACAAGAGAAAGCAATTGAGGAAGCTCGTGCCTCATTCGTGTGCGTCTCAGCCAAAGTCCAAAGCAGGAGGCACTTGCAAAGGACACTGGAAAAATTCCAGTGATGTTATCTGCCCCCACAGAGCAAGATTAGCCCAGAGGAAAAAAACTAAGAAGCTGTTTACAAGCTGAGCAAGCCAGCTCAGTGGTTGGAGCACGCCAGTGCTGGGGTCAGCTGCTGGCCGGGCTACGTCTGCCACTTCAGAAGAAGCACCCAACCCCTCCATGCCCTGCTCTGGTCTCAATCACCTTTACAGTGTTTAGTGGCTCTGGCAGGTGAGATGCTGCTGAAGGACACACGGTCCCATGTCGCTATCAGGGCAGGCAGGAAGCCATGCGTCCGGGAGTACATGTGCAGGGAGCTTGCACGTGAGCCACCTGCACGCTTGGCAGGCTCCCGCAGAGCTGAGCAGAGGCCTCCCCCTCCTTGGCATCTTTGCTCCCAAATCCCAGCAGAGTTAACAGAGAACCCAGTCTCCCTGGAGCTGGCCACCAGCTGCAGACCAGTCACGCTTGCTCTCAGCATTAACAGTGCCTGCATCCAGCGGGGCTATCAGGGAGCAATCTGCCCTTCACCCGCTCCCTTGGGCCATTTGCACTGCTAGTCTCTGCCTAACACCTCCTGCCTTTTATGAAGTGTTTCCATCTAAATGCAGATGAGGAATCACAGGATAATGTAACAAACACCTGGATTCAGCTCTCCTGGAGGACCGTTTTACCATGCAGAAATTAGGGAGAGGGAATTTTGGGTTGCTGTTCAGTGCATCCTTATGTTGCTGCTGCATGGCTGCCGAGCCATCAGACAGGGAGGCACAGTTACTGCCCTGTGCCCTGGAGAGGAGCTGCACCGTGGCCCTCTTGGGCTCTTTGCTTTTCCTCCATAGTCTTTGTCTGTATTTTTTTTTTCATCTTAATGAAAAAATCGTTTCTGCTGGACACCCGTGGCTGCTCTTGGTGAAACCCACACCTGCCTCATCTCTCTCCTGTGCATCTATCTAGGAGGCATTTGCTCAAGGGATCTCCACACTGGCATGAGCCTGTTCCTGCCCCACATGCACTAATGCATCTACACTACAGAGGGAAAGCACAACACCATGACTGCACCAGGAAAAGTCCTCCCCTGTAGACCATGTGTGGGGTGACAACTCCACAGACCCATCACCAAGCAGGTAGTGCCTGGGGCACCTTCCCAGGAGAAGCTGATGTGCCCTGCTGCAAAGCCCCAGGGAAACCTAGATCCACCATGCCTCCTTGCTGGGCTATGCTGGGACCCATGGCCCTGATGGCACCACAGATTCCCCATGTCCTGCCCAGGGAATGGTGCTTGTCCCCTCACTTGTCCACATCAGACCCATCTGGAGACAAGAAATAGGTTTGGAAACAGGTGTCTGAAATAGTTTGCTGTTGGCCAGTATCCCTCCAGTCCTCTTTGTCAGACACTCCTGTAAGACACAGAGTTACACTCTGTGTCAAGAAGCCTAATATTTAATTTAACTTCTAAATCTTGGCTTGTTGACGTACTTATTTAAAGCCAAACTGGAGAAACTCCATCTGCATTTGCTCCTGGTTCAGTGTTTATAGCACCATGGCCTCTGCTGGACTTCTCAGCTTCAAAGTCAAGGTTTGCAAACCACTGTGATTGTCCTTAACCAAACAAAAAATGACAGTGCATTGCATCCCTTTCTCATCTCCTGATTGCCAATAAATTAATCTCCTAGGAAAGCATTAGATGTGCAGCGGAGATTCACGAGGATCCTTTCAAGATATGGTATAGAGAACTCCAGCAGCTGATAGTGAATATTTGATTAAATTGGATGTCCCAAGATAGTCAAACATTAGGTAGAAAAGCCTTCAACTCCTTGGCGGTGCAGGGAGAGGCAGTGCACACGCACCCCCAGACAGGCCTCGGAGGAATCAGACCATGGTAACCCTTCCACCAGAAAGGAAAAAGCAGCTGGCAAAACCTGACACTGCGGGGTGGGCAACGTGGGCTCCGGCCCCTTTGAGTCCAGCAGATTTGTTTAGCTACCCTGTGCCTGGTTGTGGCTGCTCTTCCTCTCCAGGAGCCTGTACCACCAGTGAGGAGCTGGCTATGGGTTGGTGAGCTGCTCTAGCAGCTGCAACTCATCCCCACTGCCATCTTCCTCAGGGACCCCTCCTGCCCTTCCTTTTTCAAGTACCCAAATCTCTGCACGGTGAGGGGCGGATTAAGTGAGGACAGAATGTTTATGGAGAAAAAGGCAGGTGGGAGCTGGTTGCTGCCACGTGTTATGACTGCCGTGATGTTTAATAGCAGATCCTCCTGTACACTGTGTGTCCTTGACATTTTCCACCCTTCATGGAAGAAAATGTGTGCTTTAGTGATTCAGATCTGGACTTGTCCAACCCAAGATCTTCCCAAATGCCACAGTCATCCAGCTGCTGTGCCCAAGGGAGCTACTGCAAGCAAACAGCATGCAAGAGGAGCAGCTAACCTGGTGCCTGATGTCTTCTGGTAAAAAAATACTTCAGGAATCCTTTGTGAGACAGCTGAGAGCTCCAAGGAGTTTAAGCTGATTTATGCACACTGCTGCCCTGCGTCTGCCCACGGCCAGACCCAGATACAGCAATGTCAGACAGTCATACCTGGTGGATCTCAGTCTAGGTCACAGCTCTGCACATTTCCAGCCTTCCACTGCACATTTCTACTCTCTGCATTTGTCCTTCAGTGAGTGGGGGACTGCAAAGGGGCTTCTTCTGGACGGTTGTCCCTCAAAGGCAAGCTTCTCCCTTAACAGATGATATTTCAAATTGCTTTAGCTTCTATCTGCAGACCCCAATTGCTTTGAAAGTTGCAGGAGCTCTGCATGGACTTAGATGGGCATCCAGGAGTCTTTTAATCATGGGGCTCCTGAGATCCTTCCGTCTACACCCAAATGCATAGCTCACATTGCTACTCAAATTGTCCTGCAATCTCCATGCAAAGGTAAATCACACCCCACAGCAGTGGGTGGGTTGTAAGCTGAAATGCATAGTGAGAATCACTTGGTCAGAGGAAATTCCCCCAAAATCCTCCACCCGCTCTCCATTCGTCAATACATCTTGCATCCTACAAAGCTGTTTATAAAAATGTTCTTTTTTTCCTCCCACCCAAAACTGAGGCTCTCAGACTCTTGCGAAAAAGAGATCTTGGACTGTAGATCAGCAATTAGAATTAGCAAGAACCAGTTCTGACACACGCAAAACATGGCAAGATAAAAGTGTTCACATCTCTGCTTACAAAAAGCTCTCACCCGTGCCATCTCTCATCCCTGGGGGGCTTTGGGGACATGATTTTATCACAGTAATACCACTGGAGCTGTGCAGTCGATGCATGATGATCAGGGATCAAATACGAGGAGGGACATCTTACATAAACAAAATCACAGGTAACACAGACTTGCTGTACATCACACTGCAAGCACCCTCCTGAGAGTGAAAAGAAAAGGTCTGCAATGTGCTGGTGATCACATCCCTAAACTGATGCCCACCCACATGGATGCCTTGACCTGGGACACAGACACACAGGCGGTGCTTCTACATCCCCAGTCATGCAGAGCCAAACTGGTGCCACTGGAGCAACAATCTGATTAATTCCCAGCCTGGGTAATCCACCCTCGATAACACAGGGCTGATGACACCAGTACAGCCAGACCGGGGAAGTCCCATGTCAGGAAGCCGTGAATGACACACTCCTGGAGGTGGCTTATGTGGTGACTTCAGTCAGGGCTGACCAGCCGACAGCCCCAGGGCTGGATCTGGTACACAGGCAGTTTATCTGCTTTCCCAGAAGGGCCAGTCTGTCCATGGGCTGATGAGAGATGTCGGTGTGTGGGGAGATGGAGGAGAGAGTGCAAGCCTGGGGTTATATCGAGTCCTACACAGTGCCCTGTAAACACAGCTGCAGTGGTTTGGGTCCTTAATACTTGAGACCTCAGCACGACAAGGAACCACTGCTTCTTCTGGGCCAAAAAGACCAGTGAGAGAGATGCTACCAGGACTAGTCAGCCCTTTCCCAGCTCTGCTAGCCAGCCATTGGCTGGGCAGCGTGAAGTGCAGCAGACAGGTCTATGCTGGTCCCTGTAAAATAAAATATTACTGGTTGAAGAACGGGAAGTCCTCAAAACGCAAGAGCACAGGATGATGGCACACAGCATGGCAAACATGGAGGCTGTGGATCTGTAGACAACTGTCGCCACTGCAATGCCTCCCATCCCCCATACCCTTCCTTTTTTCCTCTCAAAACACCCCAGGTTATGCTGGTGAGACATCCAGGGGACAACATAACAAGGTAGATCAGAGAGCTGATCCCAGCCAATGTAGTTCCATTTCTGGTCAAATTCTTTTCAAACTGGATTAGTTGCTGATCTGGCTTGCCCTTTCCAAAGGAGAAGGGACATAAGTCAGTGTAGAGATGGAGGGGACTTTCACACTTGCATTCAGCAAGTGTGCTCTCTCATCTGCCAATTTGATTCCAAAATGATGGGCCATTTACCACCCTTGGCATCTTCTGTAATGCAAATGGCTGTGGAGAGTCCCTTCCCACCTCTTACTCCTGTCCAAGAATTCCTGGCCCTGATCAGGACTTGTGCTACACACCACACCTCTCCTGTGAGTGAGAGAGGCTTTTATGGCTGGATGCATCTGCAAAGACGAGGGCAGACACTCCCCTTGTATTTGTTCCTCACCTGGGTGTGCATCTGCATGTGAACTCTCGGGCAGGTAGGTATATGTATGTGAGCATGTGTTTATTAGCACTAAAAAATGCATTTGTCAAAATCTCTAGAGTTAAAAAACAATCATTACGTAATTACATTAAACAATTAAGCAACTGATTCATCAGTTAGAGGCTCACCAACAACACCTGAAACCCATCCCAGCCACTTAACAAGGCAGAAGGTGGCACAAACAAAAGCAACTCCCAGAATGTCCTGGAGGTTAATGGCCCTGTGCTCTGTCCAGGTAAGAGAAGATGCTTTCCATTCCTGGTCGCTCACATGTGGAAGCTGATGGCTTCTGGGCATTATCTGCTGGTTTAAGGTGTTTTGATATAGAGATATTTCACATAAGTAACTCTTCAGGTCCGTACTGTGTGGTTAGGCACTCACCCAAAATGCTCGTGCTGCCTAACTTCAGTCCCTTCATGACAGTATATACTTAGACCTCATTTCTCAAGTAATACAGTTAGCAACAAACAACTTCTTCGGCAACCTTTGAAACACTTTGCTGGCATGGCACTTCCTTCTGCTCAACAGGGTCCATGAGCAGAATGCATATGCAGAACACATAAAACTCCATGAAACAGCCTGCTCCAAGTCTCCAGAAAACATCTGTCTGTTATTACCGGAGCCGTGATCTGTAACGCTGTACTTAAAGGCTGCACAGGAGAGCACACAAAGAAAGACAGAGTGAAGTTGGGGAAGCAAGTTTAACCACTGCTTGTTCTGGGCCAAAAAGACCAGTGAGAGAGATGCTACCAGGACTAGTCAGCCGTTTCCCAGCTCTGCTACCTGGCCATTGGCTGGGCAGCGTGAAGTGCAGCAGACAGGTCTATGCTGGTAAAATAAAATATTACTGGTTCAAGAATAGGAAGCCCTCAAGCCACCTGCCTTCCAAGTGGGTAACCATTCAACACTAATATCTTTAAAATAGAAGTCTCTGGGTTCCTTCAAAACAAAAAATAAAGGGGAAAAATCACCACTGTGCTTTCTTACGCTACTGGAAAGCACCATGTCCTATAGAGACCACCAGTGCCGCTGTAGTCTAGGCCCATGGTAAAATAATTTGGCAAGCATGGCGCAGTGGGTGAGCCTGTGGGTTGCACTGGGACCCCATGAGCCAAAACTGCACTCAGAGGTGAAAGACTGCTGCAGACAGAGTTATACCAGCAAATCTCTGCTTGTAACATTCACCTTGCTACCAGCTGGGTTTAGACAATGTCGGTGCATCCTTACTGGGAGGGCACTGCTGGCAGAGTAACCAACCATCTAGTTGATGCCACTAAGTAACTAACCTGAGTCACCTTGGCTGGCAAGGTCTCGCTACGTGGCAGCATCCCCTCGCTGACCCTGCCACCAGAACTGTCATCGAGCAAGGACCCTTCTCGTGACGGCCAGCAGCCTGCTGCACCAGGGCACATGTTGGCAGGGGCCAGTGTGCAGTGGCTCTGGAAGCACTTGACAAAGGTCTGCGTGCAGATCCTTCAGTATGAACAGGAAATTCAGCACGGCCTCCACAGTGGGCACCTGCGCCCCAGCCAGCCGTGTGGTCAGGTAGAAGGGCTTGGTCAGAGTGACACTGGGGGAGAGGAAGGCACTGGAGGGATGGCTCTCTCCAGAGAGCTAATCTTATGCCCTTTGCGGTATCAGAGGCAGACAGGGGCCCTGCTCAGGAAGCAGAGTGAATACAACACAAGCAAATAGAGTTCAAAATTGGTGCTTCACATGAACACACCACCATTCCCAGCACGCATGGGCTGGGGGCAGAAATGGCCTGCCTGAAGTTCCCCGGTCATCCCAGGCCCAATCCTTACCCCAAGGGACATAAGTGGCGTATTGAATAGGGATGACGCAAGTTTTCCGCAGCCGAGTATCCCTGGAGGAATTGTGGTGCCCGTACCACACTGAGGGATCCCCAGCCCAGCATGCCAGGGACACTGTCCCTTGTTCCCAATCGCCTCCCTGCCCCTTGTCCTTGTTGATGCTGACATGGAACAGGACTGTGCATGCACCGTCTGTGGGGATAGTAACACCAGGCAGCATGGCTGGACCTTGGCACCCTGCTCAGGAACAGAGCGTGCACTGGGGGGCTCCTGGCCCCCAGCAGGGTATCGGCGGGAAACTGGGGGCGCTGGGTCAGGGGCCCTGGATGCCACCCATTCCTTTCCTGCCCAGCCTGCCCAAGATGTCAGCACCTCAGCTCAAAGGGGAGAGTGCCCGATCCCAAAGCCCTGACAGTGGGGATTTGCCAACATCAGTGCCCTACGTGCTGGAGGCAGCCAGTCCCCCTCAAGCTGTGCCGTGTCGTGACAACGGAGCGTGTCGCGACCAGGGGGCGTGTTGCGAGCACGGCTCGGAGAGCCCCACCAGCAGCCGTGCGGTGCCGGGAGCGAGCCGGGCAGCCGGGGAAGCGGCCGGGCCATTGTGCCGCCCGCCCGCCCCGTCGGGGGCCGGGCAGCACCGGCAGGGCCGGGCAGCACCGGGCCGCGCTCCAATGGGCGGCGGGGGGCCGGGCCGGGCGGCCCGCCCCTGCCCGCGTCCCTATAACTGCCGGGACCGCGACGCCCCGCAAACGGCGAGCCGAGCCGAGCCGAGCGAGCGCGGCGCTGCTGGTGCGCGGACCCGCTGCCCGCCGGAGCCCCGGATCGGTGCGTACCCGCGCGGGCACAGCCCGGCTCCCCGGGGCGGCCGCGGGGCGCTGCGCGGGGGCGCCTCGGGGCGCGTCGCGCTGAGCTTTGTCCGGCAGCGGGACTACCGGGGAGGCTGCAGCGCGGTGCCTTCCTCCCGGGGCGAAGGTGGGGGGTGCTCCGGGATCCTCGGTCGGAGCCGTCTCGGACGGGAGTGGGAAGCGGTGCTGTCGCCGGGAGCCTTGCCCTGAGCCGTGTGTCGCCTTGCAGGGGCCTGGAGCCATGGCTGAGCACATGATGATGTCCATGAGCCACGGTGGCACCGGGCTGCAGAGCTACCGCATGGGGGTGAGCGGGCTGCAGGGACCCCCGCAGCACGGGCAGCATGTGCTGAGGACACTGCCTGCCGCCAGTCAGATGATGCCCTACGGAGGGGCTAGCATGGATGGTGCGATGAGGCCGAGACCCAACCTCAGCGGACAGATGGGCCACCACCAGATGCAGAATGCGATGATGTTCAATGGCCCAAGTCAGCAGCAGCAGTACATGGGGCCGGTGGGCACCCAGCAGCTAATGGCTAGCATGCATCTACAAAAACTCAACACCCAGTACCAGGGTCACCCGCTGAGTATGAGCAACGGGCCCATGGGAGCTGGTGCCCAGCAGTACAGAGTGGGGCCAAGCCAGCACCCAGGCATGCAGCACATGCCCTCACCAGCGCTGACCTTGAACGTTATGGACACTGATCTCATAGATGAGGAGGTCTTGACATCCCTTGTCCTGGAACTGGGGTTGGACCGGATTCAGGAGCTGCCAGAGCTATTCTTGGGACAGAACGAGTTTGACTTCATTTCAGACTTTGTTAGCAAACAGCAACCCAGTGCCATCAGCTGTTGAGGGGCTTTGAGCTCCTCCTTGTGTCTTGGTGGTTTTGAGTTTGTTTCTAACTTCCTTCTCCACCTGCCATCCTCCTCCCTTCCCCTGCCTTGCCTTGTCCTGGATTCCTGACCTCCCCAAAGAGACAATCATCGGACACTGGCTTGCAATGGATTGCTTTTCTCTTCCGTGTGGTTTTTCATTTGGGAGTCTCTGGGGAGGGGGTGTGTACCCCAAACAGAGAGCAGATCAAGAGCTCTTGCTGTAGAGCTGCCTCTAAATGGCATTAACAGGATTTCTGGCTTAAGTAGAAATAATGGACTTATGACTTTCCACAACTAGGCTTTGAGCGCAGGAAGCGATGGGCAGCTGGCAGCCCTGCCGATAGCTGGATTTGCTCAAGGATTCTGTGGTGCCAGCGAATTTAAAGGATCCCCTGAGAGAGGATTGTCTCTCTGGTGCATGGTTTGAACCAGTTTCCCTTTGCAAACATGGGTGGGGTTAGATATTGGGACTTTTTACTGTGACAGTAAATAGGTCTTCAGTCTTGTCTGTTCAGCTCGGAAAGGGGGCACTTCCCCTCCAGCAGGCTTTTTTTTAACTGGCTGAGCAAAATAAAGTATGCCTTGGGGAAGGGCGTGCGTATGTGCCTAAATGTTCATCTCTGTGGAACTTCGGATCTCCGACCTGTACAGCTAATCAACTGTAAAATTTACGAAGTGTTTGAGGTTGATTCAGGCATAAGGCTTAAAGCTGCAGTCTAGCTCCACTTTTTTCCACCTCTGAAACCAAATAAAGACCATGTAACTGTATATTCCAGATCTAGTCTTATTTATTTTCCTATGATTATTTATTTGCAAAGGGCTTCTTTTGTTATTTGGCTTTGGGACTGCTGGGAAGGATGCATGGAGAGTACTGCAGCTTTAAGATGCTGGCTTCAAAAAACGAAAGCCTGGGATAGTTTTCAAGCTGCTCTGCAGATAGTCACTTCAGCCTGAGATCTTTATGCTGAACGCATAGGACTGTAAATCCAACACCTTTCTGAATGTGATAAAGATGACTCGATTTCTAATTCCCTTACTCAGAAGAGGTTAAATGTAAAAGCTAGTGGGGTTTTGTTTCCTCTGCTGTCTCTTGTTTCCAGGCACTGTGGAAAGCTCCTGTTAACTCCTAGTTGCTGCTGCCCCCTGCTGCTGACAGCTCCTGGCAGCTGTCACTCAACAACCAAGTGAGAATGTACAGATGAATTTGCAAATAAAAGCTGAAATATCTCCAGTGTGCATTTGTTTAGTGCTTGTCTCTGGCACAGGTGCGGTGTGGTGTCGAGCACCAGGGAGAAGTGCTTTCTTCGTTCCCGTCAGTGGCCTGCGGATCCAGTCACTAGTGACCCCCACCTGACACCTAAGTTGTAAGGATTGTGTTTCTAGTTTAATGCTTGGACTAAGTCAATCCTCAAAGTGTGGCTGGGAGGATAAGATGCTCCTTCTCTGTACTGAGGGCAAATACCTGATGTGGATGGTGCTGCCCTGTTGCAGAGTGGCTGCTGTTGCTTGCAGCCCTGCTGCTGGCTGACCCAAGGTGCTCAGACAAGTGGGTGGTGACTCCTTCTTTCAGACCAAGTGCAGCTCTGATAGCTGGGTTGCAGCAGAGAGCTCCTAGCAGAGCTGCAGCTTTCTATACCACAAAGGCTCGAAAAATCAAAGACAGCCTTTGATCTCCTACTCTTCCGGCGCTTAGGTTTTTCTTTTTGAAAAGGTTCTCAGCCAGCCCTTTTGCAGAATTCAGGAATATTCCCATGTGTCCCTTTCCTGCCCTGTAGCAATGGGGCTGTGGATGCTCGCTCATACTGGAGTGGCTGGATCGCTTTGACCACACTTTGGATTGCCTGTCGGTGTCCCCTGGCCTTGTTCCTTGCACAACTCAAGAGCAATTGTTGGAGTCCTGTCCTGTCCTTTTGGTGGTTTGCCTGTGCAATCTGGAGAGCTGGTCAAAAATTAAATGGCAGGGCTTGTGTTGCAGGTGGGAGAGCCCTGCTTGGGCTCAGCTCTATGGTGGTGGGCTATCTGAGACCTGGAAGAGCTTTGCTTTCTTTCTGCATCTGTAGACTAGCAGATGGCTTGGTCAGCAGGTTGTAGGTAAGCAGCAAGGAGGTGGCAACTGGATTTATTCTTCAGAGTAAAAGTAGCTGAACCCCAAAATACAACAGGCATGTTCTAGGCTGTCAGGTGTGGTTGTGGGGGGTGCAGGCTGTGTGACACACTGTTGTGGCCTACAGTGTCCCAGCTACAACTGGGGAGGTATGTCCAGCCCACAGATGCAGGACTGTCAACTTTAGCAGTTTCTGCAGAGGCTTCCCAGGAACAGGAACACGTTTCTTTGTAAGAAGCACTTGGCATTTGATGTAAAATGGGCAGAAAAACAATGTCTGTACATCCTCTTGGAGGGCTGTGCACTGGGAAAGGGGCTGTTGATTTAAGTCGGAGCAGGGGAGCTGATTTTACCAGAGATGTGGAGTGACTGGGGGGTCCCAGTCGGGATTTTCTTGTCTGTCCTAGCAGGCTCAATTGAGGTTATTTCAATGTCAGCTTTCATACAAATGCAAACTTCAGAGCAGGAATGAACTCCTCGGGTATGTTACCTCTTCATTTTTGCAAAAGATACTGTTAATTGTGGTCAGCCTCTATGATTTCCTAGATAACCCAGGCCAAAAACACTTAACGATTTTTCCTACAGGCCTATTGCTTCTGCCTGGGTTAGACTGGATGAGTCCAGTGATCGCCTCCTTTCTAATGCCTCCTTGGTTTAGGTGCAGCTTGGACCACCCCTCTTCGTGCTGCCTGCTTTGTGTGCCTTGCATTAGGCACACGGGACCTGCTACGGCGGTACAAGCTGCAGCCTGGGTGGCTCTGGTTCTCCCTCTCCACTTGGCTTTGCAGTGCAGCCTGCCTGTCCAGGTCCCCTGGCAGGGTGGCTGGCACCATGCAGTGAACAGAGGCGCCAGGTGGCACAATGGGGTGACCCAGCTACCTGGGTCTGCAGACGAGCTTCTCAAAGCCATCCAAGATCACCAAAAATAAAACAGGGCTGAACTCTGCTTTTCCCATCTAGCTGACGCTGACCTCTTCATCCAGCAGCGGGGCAGGAGGGCAGCAGGGTGTTGCTCCAAATCTGTAGGAGGCTGACAGGCACCATGGTTGCTGAATGACAGTGCCAATCAGTTTGGGAGCTTTGAGGACACAAGTGAACTCCTCACGTGGAGAGTTTGTGTTTACAGGCAACCGCTGGGAAGGACCTCTCCTCGGAGATACCGGGAGTCTGTTTTCTGTGTCGAGGAAGAAGGAAGGTTCTCCCACCCCACTGCCTAGTCCAGATGGGATGGCTGGGACACAGCCACCTTGTCCCCTCACCTAGGCTGGATCCCCTGTTATACTCCAAATAGACTTTGTAGCTGTTCTTGTGAAGACCAGGTCTTGAGGGAGCCTCTGAGAGCATGTGAGTGTGAAAGTACAGTAAGACAGGGCTTTTCTCTACATCTCTGTCTTTGACCACATGTGCTCTCAAGGTGATGAAGTTTGCTGATAATGCTCGGTGATTCAGAGTAGCAAAGATGAAAGTCCAGTGCAGAGAGCTGGTGAAGGATCTGCTAATAGAGAGTGACTGGGCAATAAGATGAGCAATGACTGGTGAATATGAAATTATATATGTTGGGCTGATCTCTCCTGACTTCATACACAGTGCTGGGCTCTAAACTAGCTACAGCCACTCAGGAAAGATCTTAGCGTTACTATGAATATTCCTATGAAAAATCTCAGCTTGCTGTTCAGGAGGAGCCAGACAAGCAAAGGGATGGTTAGAAATCATTAGGAGAGGAATAGAAAGCAGAATCAAACGGTGAATGCTTTACAGTATCAACATGCAGTTCAGCTGCATCCTGTGCACTGCCCACACTAGCAAATTGTCCAAAATTCTGGTCTGTTCATCAGAAAACTGATAACGTAAAACTAGAGACACTGTAGAGAAAGAGGAAATGACTGAGGCACAGTAATGTTTCTCCAAAGAAGCCACAAAATAGACTGGGACTCTTCAGTCAGGAAGGAGAAGGCTGGGTAACAGAGGTTTATAAAATAAGTGAAAGGGGAAGGTGACTAGGGAATTATTTTCCCCAGGTATAATGGAAGATATCTGTTGACTTCTGGACATTTAGGTGGCAGGGGCCAGGTTCAAACCCAAGTGAACAAAGGTATCTCTGCAGGCAACGTGTAGTTCAAACAGTGAAGCTCTTTCTGATGGCGTGGCAGATATAGGAACACTTGTGGGGCTACATGAACTCTTCTGTATGACCAAAAAGTCAGTTGACTTTTATGAACTGTCAAGAGCGGACTGGAGAACACAGCAGAGGCCATTGCTGTCTGCCACTGTACGTCTGCATGGTTCACTTCCAACTTGCACACTGTGTGCTGTCCTTGTCCTACCATCTTCCTGGCTCAGAGAGGATGGGGTGGAAATGGAAACGGTTCAGAGAAGGGCAACCAGGATGATCAAAGTTGTGGGGCAGCCTCTGTCTGAGGCCCCACTAACCACAACTCTTCAGAAAGTATCTGAGAAGGGGTGCAGTTGTTCAGTCTTCTTCCCATGTAAGCGATAAGGCATCAAAGGAGACTGGCAAGTTGCAGGTTCAAAGCAAATTAAAGGAGGCAGGTTTTTCTACAATGAATGGTTAAGCTGTGGGACTCCCCTTGTGGATATGTGAGGTTGCTGAGGGTCTGAGGGATGGCCAGTCAAGTTCCTGGAAGAGAAATCTGTGAAGAGTCTCTAAGCACATAAAAATTATGTCTGGCTTAGGAGGTTGCAAGAGCAACAGAAAGTTAAGGGCTGGAAAACTGGCCAGGCATGCAGTATCGTGCATGCTTGCCTTGTGCTTGTGTTCTGCTGAAGGCATCTACTGAGGACAATGTTGGAGGCAGGATATGAAACTATCTATCAGGTCTTTTGGCCTGACCCAGGACATCTCTTATGCTGCAGGATGTGATAGGTGCTGAGACACATGGCTTCAAAGAACAGATAGACAAAAGACCTGGGGGAAAAAATCCACCCTAATAAAAAGGTCCTGTTTCTGAGTCAGGAAGTCTTTGAGCCACAAATCAGTGCTGGAGAGTGAACCTGGGAAGGACCACGGCAAGTGTGCCAGCATCCCCTCTGCCCTAGGCACTGCTGTCAGCCACAGGTTGAGGCAGTGCTGTGCACCCCAGGAACCTGTGGTCTGACCAAGCCTGGGGGTTACCCATCTGCATGTGTACCTGCTCTCACTGGCCATAACTGGAAATCTGGGCGTGAGCCAGAATAACACTGCCAAAAAGAGACAAAGTCCCATTTGCAGCAAAAGGGATTGAGAAGACCAAGTGCGAACTGCCAGGGAAAGTCAAGCCAAAAGCCCATCTAACCCTACCTGCTCTCTGGGATTGGGTAGTCAGGGAAGAAATTTGAGAAACCAAGTGATTGTACATGGTCCGTCTTACAATGCTCCTTCACAACTTTCTGAAAGCAGTGGTCCAAGGAGTTCTGAGCCACAGGTTATGTTTTTACCATGTTAAATACCCAGCTATGGACCTACCCACTCTATACCTGCAATCACTTTTTAATTCATAGGTACATTTTATTTCAGTAATATCTTGTGCTAATGAAATCCACAAGGGAGTTATGAAGATGTAATCAAGCTCTTCATAAGAAGCTTAAGCTCTGTAAGCTCCTCTTCATTTTAAACCTGCCACCCACTCACTTTGTTGGGTGTCCCCTCATTTCTAATCATTTCTTGGTTACCTTCTCCACACCAGTAACGATTTTATAGTTCCTGTGATGTTGCCTCCTGAGTCTCTCCCCATTCAAGAATCACTTTGTGTTGTAGATTGTTGTGATCACCTTTTTTTGTCCTGTCTCTAGTTTTATGGGATGGGGGAGGGAACAGCACTGGTTTAAGCCGTTGATGTGTCATGGATTTCTCCAATGCTATAATTAGGTCTGGTTGTTCTATATTTCAAACATTCATCACAGAACCACAGAAAGATTTAGACTGGAAGGGACTTTTGGAGGTCACTGAGTCCAATCTCCTGTTCCAAGTAGGACTGTGTTCAAAGGCAGGGCAGGCTGCTCAGGGTCTTGTCCAGTCAAATTTTGAAAAATTCAGAGGATGGGATTTGTCTGGACCCTTGTTTTGGTGCTGCACTGCTCTCGTTTCTTTCCTAATTTCTCCCTTTCCACTTGGTTGCTGGCTGGCACGGGCACTGACCTAATGTTTTCAGAGATCTGTGTGCAGGGCCTCCAGATGTCTCTCCCAAGGGATAATACTGTACTTGTAGCCACCTTTGCATGTACTGGCAGGGTTCTCTCTCCTATGAGCACTCTTGGCCTAGGAGATGGTGGATGGCCACCTCTGTGTCTAAAATACAAGTGCAATTGTTGCCCAAATACCCATGTTCCTAAAAACTGCACCCCAGCACCATCCCTTCCTTCTCCCACCAACTCAGACAGCTCCCAGGGGCATCCTCAATAGAGTCATTCTCCCAGCCACACTTCAGCTGTCAGCTTGCACAGACTGACACCGTGCTGCCATGAGACACTCCTCCCTCTTTGCTGCTCATGAGGTGGTACAATACTGCTTCCTCCCTGAGCCTCCCATCAATGAACCTTCATCCCTGTGCCCCTCCACCCTGGCCACATCAACTTCAGGACACACTGCTCTCCCTGTGAGATCCAGGCCTCTTTGTCTTGGGAGCTCACAGTTTCTGCATCCCTCTCCCCTTAAGCCTTTAGAAAAACCTGTTTAAGTTTTCTTGATCATAAAATAGCAGGAGTAAGCTTTGCTCTGCTTCTCTGCAGCACATTTCTGGGGACAGTTTGTTCCTACTGAAGACAGCCAGGATGAGAATACAATTTGCTCTTGAGACATCTTGACTTTGCTTGTGGGTCCTCTGCACTACCAGAGGGGTAAGGAAGAAAGGGAATTTTACAATTTTCCTCATTCTCAAACTCCAAAACACTGTTACTAAAAAATATTCAAATAGCTTTCATATTCTTGGCTACAAGAGAACTCTCTCAGATGTGGTTTTCTCCTCCAGCCACACTGTAAATGCTCCTAGTCAAATACTGATGTCTTGTAAAAATAAAACTCTGGCTGTGCCTGATGTCATCCTGTGCAGTTCCCAAACCAAATCACAGCACTTGCCTCAAAAGACAAGCTGGCTGCTAAGGACACCCCTCGCAGAAACAATGGCACTGTACCTAGGGTAGGGTTTAATGGAATGCTCTGCACATTAGCTCCTGTCTTACAGGTAAGTCCTTCCTCATGTCCTAGCTCTCCTCCTAGGGTATGTGGCAACAGACAGAGGCAGAGGCAGGTATCAGCTGTGGGGCTGGTGCCTCCCAGGGAAAGCATTACCCCACCACCTTCAACTCCATCACACACTGTGTTTGAAAAGCACTGAGACACTTGATTACTGCCGGTTAGCACAGGCCCCCTGACGATAGCATTGCCTCACTGCACTGTCAAGGAAAAAGACCAATTTGGATAAAAGAAGCCAACGGCAAACAGATGACAAAGAGCCTCACAGCTGCTGCAATGGGGCAGAATCACTTTGGCATGGTGTGGGATTGCAGCCTCTCCCCGAGGGGACCAAGCAGGACATCCCATGTACCAGGTGCTTTTATTGCTCACGGCAGAAACTAGAGTTAAGCCTGGTGATGTGAATGCCAGAAACATCTGTGTTGTTTCCTCTTCTGGATCCACAGGTCACAAGCACTTGCTGATGAGGATATCCCTGAGATGCATGGTGTTAACCTGCCTGAGAGAAGAGTCAATGACCTCTTCCGAGGCATAGATCAAAACCAGTTCCTGAGTCCCTTAGCAGCTCCAGAAGCCCTCTTTTGACATGTCCTACTTTAGCCACGTAGTCCATGCACCACTGAATATCAGCTATCTCCTGCTTGGTGCTGAGGTTAGAATGGAAGAGAGAAATTTCCTGCTCCCACATTCCCACGTGCTCCATCCCTGATGCAGAAGCTCCCAGTGAGGGGCCAAGAGGTGCTCTCTGTCCTACTCCTGATGCTACTAAGTCAGTATGAGAAGTGAAGCCACACAAACTTTGGGCCACTCAGCAGAGAGCCATGGCAGTTGAAACACATTGAATCCCGGCTGTCTTTCCCTTTGCACATTATTTAGGATCAGCTCACAAGTCCTGTATCTTTATCTGTAACTAAACTTGTTGAGCAGCAGTTTTGTGTCACAGTGAGGTTCCAGCACAGCTCACGCTGAGCTTTGCAAACCAGCAAGAGGAACCAAGGGAGCTAAAGCTGTCCAACACAACAGCCTGCAGCACATTCCCATCTCCAGCCATAGACATTGCTACTAACAAGTTATTTGCTACAGTAACTCCCTTCCATCTTACTTTGTAATATCACTCTCTTTCCAGAATACACTGGACCAGGTAGGATATTTCCCTCTGTGAGCAGAGCTTGCTTTCTGACCCATCATGCATGTTCTCCAATGTGTGCTTAAAACTGAGCTTTACCATGGCACCTCCCTGCAACTGAGGAGAGGGAGCAGGGTTGGAGTCTAGGGAAGGAGCAGCGTTGTTGCTGGGGTGTTCCCAGTCCCACTGCTGGTGCTCACCATCTCCTCTGCTTCCAGACCCCCAGAGTGTGTGCCTAGGGTTCAGACCAACAGTCAAAAGTCAGTCTTGTAGAGAAAAAGTCTGTTGGTTTGAAGGTAAATTCCACTGAAAATTCAAAACAAGGCATGGGACAAAAATACTTGCAATGCACACAGGTCCTCTCCACAAAGCTAATGCCACATGATTGCAGATTCATCTGTATGTAGATGACAACAGATAGCCTCTAAGAAATAACAGCATTCCCAGAGCTACAGGATGTGGCAGACATCAGGTCAAGTCTTACTTGGATTTCTTCAAAGGAGGAAGGAGGAAGGTCTAAGAGAGAATTTGATAAACCTTAAAATAAAGTCTGTTGTTTGTAATTTCTCAACAGTATTGTCAGAGACTAGAAGGAGCATCTGGTACTGTTCGGACATCAGCAGAGCTGCTTTTCAGATGTGATTTTTAGGTACCTTTGGGGTCTGTCACATCTGGGTATAGCATTCTTACATGGATAAAAAGGTTTGAGTGGGAACCTGGAGTAAATGTATTACAGATCATCTTCTTATCTGCTAGATTTGACCTCAAAAGCCTCATGGAAGATGTTTTAGTCCAGGCGAGACTATTGAAAACACCAAGAGGATGTTACAGTCCCAGACCAAGAAAAGAATTTTTTTTTCTGTGTGGTTAAAGATCTCTTCAAGTATATAAACGTCTTTGAGATGGGCTTATATACAGATCTCAGGTAACGTTTGCCATGCAAAAGGAACTGACAGTCTTTACTAGACTTATACAGCAAATCCATTGCAACACCAAATTTCCAAACATTAGCAATTTCAAACAGTATTTTCCATCCTAAGTGTCCTAGTTCATTTCTTAATTACACGGCTTTCCCAATAAGACAGCAGAAATGAATCCATGAGGGCAACATACCAGCACGAACAAATGAGCAAAACATCAATGAATGAACAGATCCAGTTCTCTGCTAAGGAAACTGCAAAATTTCTTGCAATAAACCCATGAAATATCACTTTGTTTCTTTGGAGAGAAAGAAACTGACTGGTTTTGCACATGTGCATTTGAGAATGATCCAGATTCCTCCACTAGCGCACAAGACAGTCACCTGCTCAGAGTACAGGAGTTTTGTAGATACTCTACAGCCGAGGCACTAGAAATCCCCTAAAAACCCTGTTGCTGCGTATCATGCTCTCTGCTGGGCTGCACAGTAGATACAGCACCCTGGATTAGAGGGGTGGAATTGGTAATTCAGGCATTTCGATTAAGGCAAGTGCACACAGCTTTGCCAAAGAAGCCACCTGCCTTCATACGAAGGCTGTTCTGCATTTCAGGGGACAAGCCAGGTCCTTCTGTGGACTTCAACAAAATGATACAACGAATGATCCAGCTTTGAGAGAAAGGCTGATCCCAGGTCTGAGTCTGAAACTGCTGGCAGGCAACTTCAAAAGATGCCTAAAGAAGCAAGAGTCCTTCACTCAGATACAGGCTGCTGTGGTCCTGGGTGAAAATGCAATTTTGTGAACCGGCACCAGCACCAAGTGCGCATCATATACCTGCTGGCCCTGGAATGACAGCTTTGGTGAAATGACTTTTCCAACTTAAGGAGATTTCCGAGAGAACTGCTTTCACGTCCTTCTTTGTTGATAGCTGTGGGAAGCAGAGCTGCAGTCCCAGCCCCATCCTATGTGGGCTAAGCATTGACTGACCAGTGGGACAAGAGATCTGCGGCTGTAGCAAAGGATGGTAGAGGCTTTCTTGGCTTCCTCCATAAGAGCCAAATCTTTAGAAGGGAGGACTTTGGGGTTTCCAAGAAACAGCAGAATCAGGTCAGGGTGTTTCTCCACTGCCTTCTTGCTTAGTTAGAATAAAAAAACATATCTGCCTGGTGCACTGGACTGTGAGGGCTGGTGTGACCTACACAGCACTGCCATGGCACTGGGTAGGGGTGAGAAAGCCATAGGTGGACAAAGTTCTCAGATCTGAGATCTGCAGCTGAAGCATCCTCCTTACACACACCCAGCAGCAGCCTGGGGCTGACGATGTCCTTCTCTCCTCCTTTTCCTGACCTCTGCCATCAATGGAAGTGCCATGTGTGAGGGATTCCCTGTACTCAGACACATCTCAGTGCTTAGATACACCGCATTCAAAAAGCAACTGGTTCCTTTCCTTTCCTCCTCCTGGCTGCCTCTGCAAGCCACCGTGGCTGGGTTTAACCTGCAACACCAGCAGCAGGGCAAAGAACCAGGCAACAGGTCTGTCCTGGGAAAACAGTGTGAGAAATAGGTAACAATTCACCTCCTTGTTATTAACAATGCACCAAATTAAATTTGGAGCCACAAAAGGGTAGATTTGGCCCTTTGCAAAACACGGGCTCCCCAGGTAGGAACCAATACCCAGTAAACAGCAGTGTCCATGGGGAAGAGCTGACACACGTCTCTGATGCATCACAAAGTAACACCATGCTATCCAGGACTGGGGGCAAAGGGGGGTGCCCTCCTCCTGCACCATCTCCACCAGTCTTTGCACAGAGAAGCAATGCTGTGGGGTCGGGGGGAAGCTCACTATAGCCTACCACAGCTCACCTGCATGTCCCTGTGGATCTGGAGCAGCCAGCCCAGGGCTCAGCATATGGATACACAGATGAGGCTCTGAAAGCACTGGCTCAATGTTTCATCTCTCTTTTGGGTCAGCAGCTCTGTGTATTCACATGTCTCTAGATCATGGGGAAGGACACCACAGTCAAGAAGACCCACGCAGAGCGGCTGTGCATCACTCCCCAGAGCCAGGCAGGCAGGCTGGGCTCTCTTGAGGGTGCTACTGTGGAGTACTCATGGGGTGTAGTCCCACTTTGCTGCACCCGAGCCCCTGATGCAGCAGGGATTACCAAGAGCTTCCACGTGTGCCTGCATGAATGGGGATTAGGGAAAGCAGCTCTTTGCCAAATCCGAGCGATATTCCAGAGACAAAGGACTAAGCCCATAGCAAAAGCTTTGCAAGTGGCTGCTTTTGCAAGTATCTGATCCCAGCCCGATTCCCAGTTCAGCCTTTGCCCTGAAGGAGGGGGAAAGATGGGGGGGTCTGCACCTCAAGTCTTTGATAAAACTCTGTTGATTAGCAAGCACAGTAGGTTACTCTATGGCCCAGCTCTCAGCAGTATTTGAAGGCTGAGGGTCTCTTCTAGGGCATGTGGTTGTTTTTGGCACATTACAACACTCATGATTTTCAGATGCTGGTTACAGTCTGCCGTTAGGTTGCTTCATAATTGCTACAGCAAGGTATGGACCAAGTCCTGCTTTTCCTGTTTCAACTGTAAATACAAAAGACAGTTGATTGCAGGGCATTATAGTGAGTTGAGAAAATTTCTGACAAGTCAGCCAAGTCCTGTTGTCAGTTGTATATGCGCAGCTCAGAAGCACTGGGACCTTTCAGTGTGCACAGGCTGTGCTGCATCCTGCAGCCTCCGGATGGAAGATTATTTCCTTCCCATATTTGCCAGAAATATTCCTGAGTTCACATTTCCAGGGAATTCTGCAAGTTCAGCCTGATACAAAAGTCCATGACCTGCTCGTGACCACTGAAATACCAAGGGTGAAGAGACCTCAATTCAAGTTTCCCGATCTTCTCCCACTCTATTGGCTCTGAGCCACGTGTCCATCCTCACGGCTCCAGCTGTGTTTGGTGTGCAGAGCCACACTGAAATCTGGCTCTCCCTGCATGGCTGGAGGGCTGCGTAGTCTGCCCCATCCTCTCCCGATCCCTCTGCACACCTTCCTTTCTCCAACAGCACCAAGGCAAACATCAGAAGGGGACAGAGGGCTTTATTTCATTCTTTCATTCTCAACCAAACTCCTGTGTATTGTTTTGCTAGGCACACTGGTCTTCTGTGCCAGACTACTAAGAGCCACAACCAAAAGCCACCACATCACTACAGGTGGGAAAATCTGGGTAATACTGCAGTGGTGTACTGTGTGAGCAGTACCAAGAGCAAACCTTGTTTGCAGAGGAGGCACAGCTACATCAGGGAAGGAGCAGTAGTTTTAATAATTAAACCTAGTCCTAGCTACCTCGGAGTTTCTGGTGGGGTTCAAAAGAGGATCCTAGTGTCCCTGGAGGACGAGGAGCTCAGCACTACCCCACAGAGCCACTGGCCTGCTGGAGCAAGACAGGAGGAGGTAGGAAGAGTGTTGCCTGGCATCCCTACACAATTAAACTAGGTAAAATCCTAAGAAAGGCATCTCACGGAGATGGGATTTGAAGGTGCCTATTTCTCTCCTTTGACAGGGAAGGAAAGCTAGCTAAGGCTTGGAGACTATGTTCTAGATGTCTCGGAGCAGACAAATCCCACCTCAAGTGTGTGCATGCCGTGAATACTGCACTGTTCAGCAACTTGGAAGGATACAGCTAAAACTGCTGCCAATTTGTGCCCGTACACCGCAAGGATCATGCCCTTTGGACAAGCACAACTGTTTCATGCATTAAAGCCATGACTGCCACAAATGACTAATTTCTCCTGCAAAGCCTTTGCAATGATCCAGAGCTGTGAATAGCACCAACTGCAAAGCCAAAGTGTTTAGGGCTGAATTAGATACTCACTGGAGTTTGGTAACTCCGAAGAGTTGTTAAAAGCTGTTGGTGCTGTAGCGTGTCCCCAGCAGATGGTCAGCAAGATCTGCTCTATTCACTCCTGTCTGAAGGATCGCTGGGTGAATTCAAGGCAGTGAAAGAAAAGCTGCAAGAGTCCCTGCCCCCTTGCAAGAGAAGGCTCACACAGCAGGCTGTTTATAAATAGCCAGTTTCAGGAAAAGGCACTTTCCGTTCTGGTGTCAGTACGCTGTAAAGAATAAACAGCTTTCAGGGCTGAAAAAAGCCCTCCTTATCTTCTCAGTATGCAAAACCCTGCATCTGCCTCCCTGTGCTCAGCAAGCTCAGGCATTCAGGGCAGGCAGCCGGGCAGGAGTCCCCCCGGCCCAGCAGGGAGGCAGGCAGGGGACCCTGGTTCACGTCCTGCACAGAAGCGTTCGCTGCAGTTTTTACACGGCCACCAGGCAGAAGGCAGCCTCGTTAAAGTGGGATGTTCAATCAGTTCCTTCATTTCTGCACTGCTGACCTAGTTTATATGGGATCTCAGAAAAACGACGAGGGGCTTGAGCATGCTGGAATACCGCCCACGGTGCAAGGGCACGACTTCTCATTAAAGCACCTTACCGCACTTTCACAAATCACCCGAGCTGGACCACGGGCTAAAATACATAGATTTGATAGATGAATCCTCTGTTGTGGTGTGAGAGTGGCAACAACAGAGTTAGGAGCAAAGGGAGGGACCCTGCGGCTTCTGCTCTGAGCGCAGGGCAGCTCAGTCCAGCAGCACCAGGTGGGAACTTCTTTAAGGACCCAGTTTAAGTCAAAGTGGCTCTCAGACCTCTCAGTAAAGACAGTTTCTGAAATCCTGGCACTTTCTGAAGAGCTCACCCTCACTTTCCCTTTTGTCTTCATCCCTGGGAGCCCAGGACTATTTTGATGCCTGATGGAAAGTGGGACAGGAGGCTTTTTCCATTTGTAGGGTGGAGGGGAGGCAAAGCCCCACATATAGCTGGGTCCGCTTCCACACCTGGGCCTTAAACTCAGCTTTTTGTAGTAGCCAGTGTAAAGCAAAGGAGAATCGGGACATGCTGCAAGGAGCCCTTTCTCCCCATCCCAGCATGGCTGTCCCCAAAGAAGGAGGGACGCTCGGGTGCTGGGGGCAGTGGTTGCTCAGGGGCCATCAACGGTGACAGCATCGCCCTGGCACAGGCACCGCCAAGCAGCCCTGGTACTCTGGCAGAGCCAGCGAAGGCGGGAAGGGTCCCCAGACCCCTGGCGCCCAGGGCCACCCAGGGCCACCCAGGGCCACCCAGGGCCACCCAGGAACTCCCACGGGGCGCTGCTGCCACCCGGTGGCACCGGGCGAGAACCACGGCTCAGTGCAGCCACAGCCCTGCGGGAACTGGGTGCTGGCGGGGGGGCCTGGGTTTCAGGCCACTGGGGTCATTTTTCGGAAGCTGGTCCTGGCCCCTTCTTTCCCGCAGCCATGCTGTTTGCTCCAAAGATGGAGGGATGCATGGGCTGAGTGTAACGGTGGCGAAACCTTCACATTTTCCACCCTCAGAAATCGGGGCGAGGAGCCAGGGCCCTGGAAATCCTCCCCCTCACTGAAGCAGACTATACTGTAAGCACACCAGCATTATGGGGATCTCCCCCAAAACTATTTCTGTTGCCTTAACTTCTTCTGCAAAACTCCTCTTCTGCCCCATGAGCTCCCCATCTTCTCCCCCACCCCCAGTTGGAGCAGAGCCAGTCCTGGTCTGCCTGTCAGCTCTGCTCCTGCACCAGCGCCTCATGCATTGGGGACTCCCCCTCGAAACTGCTTAGCCGGCCAGGAAGCTGCAAGTGCCTTCAGATGCTTTCTGTGTCCTGGATCCAGGGAAGCTGGATGTGCCAGGGAGTGGCAGCATGGCCCAGCCACTACAGCAGCACAGGACTGGATTCGTGCACCTATTGTAAGAGAATGACTGTCTCTTATTAAGTCTAAATCAGAACTTAAGGTGACACGTCTCCTTTCTAGCTCTGCCACAGACCTCCTGTGAAGTCTTGGACAAACCATTTAGTCTCCCCTCCGTTCCAGTTTCCGCTCTGCTCAACGATGCTGAGTCCATGTTTCATAAAAGCTTTGTGATCATTGTCCCCGTGCTCAGGTAACACAGGTATGAAGGGCACGATAACCCACACTGCTGTATCCAGGAGCATCCTTCTCCAAAAATCTCTTCTGTGGCCATGCACTATAACAGGGCTGTAGCACTGAGCCCTACAGAATCCCAAAATCCTGCATTGCCTGGCAATACCAATACACAGAAACGGTCCAACTGCAGCAAGTTTGAGGTCCGCGGAATCCACTGTGCTGCCTGCATGAGCAGCCACAACCAGCTGCTCCCGCCAGAAGCAGAAGCGATTTGCCATGAGACACATCTTTAGAGAGCCTGTGCTTTGATGTGTGCAGCACAGCCACCCTTTGAAAACTGCTGAAAGCCTCTCAGGATTATCTTTTGCTCTCATTGTCATCCCATCCTTTTGCTAAGCATCCCTCAGGTACTTCCTACAGCCGTGAGTTCCATAGGCCAATTATGTGAATTGTTTTGAATTTCCATCAAATATCACCTTGTTCTTGGTACGAAACAAAATATAGATGCTGTTGAAAAACTTGTGGTTAACCAAGTTTTTCCAGCTGACTGTCCTACCTGCTCCCCAGCCCAGGACTGGTGGCACGCAGACACAGCTGTACTGCTCCAGGACCACGTGTTCCCCTGGGTTTTCGAGTGTCCCCCACCTCCCTGTCTGCACCGAGTGCTGTTGTCCAGTTTGTGCAAGGTTTTCCAGTGTCAGGAACTTCACTGACTTTAACAGTGAATTGCGATTTGTAAGAAAAGCTTTTGTCCCGTGCTGGCTCAGCTCTATCACATTATTGTTGTACAGATGCTCTTGGTTTCCCAGCTATGGATAGCTGGGGCTTGTCCCTGCTTTACCATTGCCAGATACCGTCTACAGCCTAATTTTAAAACCCTCTCGGATGCTCGGCTCCTCGGAGCCTTTGACCTCCCAATCAACACTGCTGTAGCCTCTCCTGAAACAAGTCAGAGCCAACAACTTCATTTCTGTCTGGTGTGGAGACTGGTTATTGCTGTGAGCACAGCGGGAACACACAGGTCTCAGCAAGGCACAGGGTGTTTGTTGGAGGGGAAGCGAGGCCTGGCTGAGTGCACAGGACACTGTCTGGTACCCAGGCAGCAAGACAGCTCTGCTGACAACTCCAGTCCCCTGTTTTGTCCACACAGGTCAGTTCGTTCGCAGGCTCTGTTTCTAGAGACTTCCCAAGGATTTTGAGGCACTACAGAAAATGAAGGCGGTCTGTCAGGTCTCTCCCATGGCTTCACATAGACACTCCTCTATGCCAACATGCACCAGATGGTCAGACATGTTATCACCAGCGTCCTGTCCTCCGCATCCCATCAGTGACAGTTATCAAAGTGTGGGATCCTGGAGACAGACTCTCCTGCAGAGCTCCAGTGCCACTTCCTTCCTCCAGCACGGTCAGGAGGATCCTCCAACTCATGCGCGGTACAGATATGGCATGTCCTTTGAAAACACAGCAGAAACACGGGTCATGCTTAGGTAACATACCCAAGCAGGACTGAGTGCATGATGCCTAAAGAGGTTTCCAGGGCTTCCCAACCCCACTTTTCCTTACTGCTCAGATTCCAGGCTCTCCAAACATCGGGCCTCCATGACCTGCTCACTGCCAGCCCGAGAGCACTTCCACCTGGCAATGAGCTGCTTTCCACGACCGACCAGGAGCAGTAAGTAGCAATTATGTGAAAAGTACCTCTAGAGCAGAACTGATCTTGTCAGGCAACTCTGTCATCACCTCCTTGCCTGCGAAACATTGCTGTGTTCACTAGGAATGCCACTTTGTACCTATGCACACCTGTGGTCTCAAAACCAAAAGCAGCAGGCAGAACCGCAGCTGGCTGGGCTTCCAGGCATCACCTCGATTGTGATGACCCACGGTGCTGCTTGCTTTGTAGTTTTCCTTCTTTGTATCCTCTCTGTGCTTTCAAATCTTCCTTTCAACTGACAGGTCTGTAGTGCATACAAGAAAGTGGACACGATGTTTTCCACATCCTGTTTCCCTCTCCAGGGATCACTCCAAATTAGATTTATCTTTGTGAAGTTCTTTGAAAGATCTCTGAAGACTCTGTCATGAAGAGGCATTACAGTCACTCTGGATGTGCCAGTTGTTTTCTTCCATGATTGGATTTAGCCTATGAAGAAGAAAAATCCTAAATTCACGCCAGCAGCATGCAAGCTGGTGACTTTTGTTATGGCAATTCAGTGTAGATAGCTGTGTGTGAATCCAGCCTATCCTTCCCTGCATATGTGTGCTCTCTCTGCCACCCACTATTGCTCCCCACAGCAGTTTCTTGGGGGAGGATTGTTCCTTCAGTCCCAGGAGAAATCTACCACCGAGAAAGGACTAATCCTGGAGATTTTTTTAGATACACCTAGAAACTAGGATGAATTCACACTGCCGAGTCTGTAGGCAGAAATGCAGTGCAGGTGCAATCCCCGAAGGGCAGCAACAAGCACTGGTGGAGGACATGTGCATCACCCTGCGTTGTGCATGCCATAAGGTTCCTTAGACCCGAGAGATTACCTCGGTGGTCTGCGAGTCATTCCTCTTCCTTCTACTGCTCATTTGGTCTGCGGGCTTCCTTTCTCTGTAGACGGTCCTATTTCACTGAAGAAGGGTGCAAAAGAAGATACTGGCAATTCTGCGTTTGAAGAATTGGTTCTCCAAACATTGAATAAATGCCCCAACTTAAAACCACTGTCAAATTTTTTTCTTAAAACCAAGCTTTACATTTTCCACAGGGATGGACAGAATTGGAGCTGGGAGATCCAGGTACACAACACGGATTGACTTTGCAATCAGTTATGCCTGATGGTGATGAATGTATACAGAGTGGGAAATAGCTGGCATCATGAAGCTTGAGCTGCTCTCCCTTCCTCCCCCATCGGTCAGTCAATGTGTGCAGTGCAATCTCATGACCCAGAGATTCCCTTCGTTTGGAATTAACATTTTTATTGGTTTTTCCAAAAAAAAAACCAACTCCCAGGGCACAAAAGCACCTAGAGAAGACGATGGTGCTTTTCAGCCAGACAATATCGAGTGTAAATCATCAGGCCAGAAATTTACACAATAAAGCACGTCCATCTTCAAGACACCGGTTGTTTGTCTGTCACCTCTTCAGAGCGGACACTGACAAAACAGAACAAAAGAGAAAGAAAAAGATCTCTTATTCTCTGAGATGAGAGTGTCATTATTCTTCAAAGGAAGGGAGGGAGCGTGGGATTTTATCACAGCAAATGCACCACGCTAAAATGGACACTCTTTCAGAAGAGCAGCTCATCCAGGAGAACATACTGTACATCTCGGCTGCAGCCAAACAATTCCAGCATCATTACAGACCTTCAGAAACCATGAATCTGATGCAGCCAAGACAGCGATCCGGATTTTCACAGTAACCTTCTGTCAAGAGACAAAGAAAACCCTTTTAAAGTGCTGCTTCTTTTCTTTAAAGGGTATTTTCATCTCCTGACAACGGTTTGCTTATTTAGCGTACATAAAAGAGACCACTTGCAGTACAAATTATTTGCTACCACAGTCCAACACCACCATATGTTTGTTTTACTTCCGTTTATTTTACAAAGCCTTTCTTAGGAATATAATTCTGGAGGGATGAGGGTTATTTCTCCTAGAATACTTCTGAAGCTGAAAAGCAAGTTCCAGTTTGTTAATACTCTTAAACAGAGTAAAAAGCGGTGCTTCACTAAAATTTGTAGTACTGTTTATTGTTATTTACTACATTCTATTTCAAATTAGTTTCTGTCACAAATGTGGTCAACCTGGGAATTTTCTGTGCTACCCTCGGTGCCGTCTCCAACGCCTGCCGCCTTTGTCCTAAGCCCTATTTGTGCTCACCAAAGATCTGTTCAACATGAACAAGTGTTTTAACAGTTCAGGAGGTGCAAGTATTTGCCTACATGGTGTTTCAAGCAAACCAGCAGTCAAACCAACTCCAACAAACTGCTCCTGTGCTTCAAGTTGAATAAATATCTCTTGCACATACAGGTTTCATCCATAGCCCTGCTCTATATTTACCATAATTTTGACCTGTTGTGGACACTTCTGTAATTAGAAATTTGTTACTGTATCAGGCATTTCTCAAAGAAATATTTACACTCTTACTTTTAATCGTACCGACACTGACTTCTTTGCTTCTTACAGGGCATGACCTCAGATGTTTTATTCAAAGATTGGATGTACTTCCATTAAAACACTATAGCTGCTGTAGAAATGGAGCAGAAATGGATGTTAACTTAAATTTCTTTACTCTTGATTTGAAAGCCAGCATTGTATTGCTAGCCGAACAAAAAGAGGTAAGTTGAGAAACTGTGTAAAAATATTATGAATTTTTTAATCATTTTAAAATGTAAATTGTTTTCAACATTTAAAAAGGTTCCCTATTTTTTATCTAATTGTTTTCCTCCTAGTTTATATTCTGATATTGCTAAAGTGATTATTTTGTAATCTCTGTGAATACACATTGACATATTCGTGCTTTTTATATCAAAATATCTCACTTTTATTGTGCTTATAGTACAGAAATGGACACACCAACGGCTTCACTAATAAATAAACACTGAAACGCAAAACCAAATACTGAACTGGACCAAACGAAAACCGAATTGCTTCAGCGAGGCGACATGTCCACCTCCCCTGTCAGCACCTGCCACCTGAAACCAGGGAGAACACCGACTCTTCAGTCACTGATGCATTTCGCCTTTGACACCTTAAGTGTGGACTTACCTGTGCAATAAATGTTCACAGTAACTTTGGTAATTTATTGGAAGGCACTGTTAGCAGTGAAGCAATTTTCTTCTTCAGAGGCTGCATTTCCAGGTAACGGGGCTATTTACACCAGCAGAGTGAGGACCGCTTTGAGTACCACTTCAGGACCGGCGCAAATGTTTCTGTTTGTTGACAGCAATCATTTTTTTTAAGTTCAGATACTTTTTAAGTTCAGATACAATTACCTCCAGTGGTGGCATTAGAAAAGCACCTACAATTTAGTTCATTATATATTTTAAGCTGAAATTAAAGCAGGACAAAAGGAAACTAATTTTACAGCCTTGGTTTGATTAAAATCAGTTATCTGACCAAAGAAATTATACAACTGATTATTCAAATTAAATTGCTCTGCTGTCTTGAAAAAGGCATTTCCCCAGGAGCCAGTGTATGTGTGTCATGTTTTGAGACGCAATTTGAATTTTGAGATGCAATTTAAAGTAGCATTATGGGGAAAGAATCTCATAATTGTGTTTGACAGCTCTGTAATAACGGAAAGATAAGGGATAAAGTTTAATTGCAAATTGTTATGTATGCTCTACTTCTAAACACTTGCTTTGTTATTCTCCCACTGTTTATTGACTAATTATAAATTCTAGGCCTTTCAGAAAGTTTAGAGCATCCACTGCCTTTCAGAGGTGCTACAGCAGGATTTATCTCATCTAATGAGGCCTAAAACGGAAGCTATCTTGTTTGGCATTGCATTCACACAAGCACAGGTTATGACTAAAACAGCCTTGGCTTTATCATAGAATCACAGAATGCGTTGGGATGGAAGGGACCTTTCAAGCCCATCCAGTCCATCCCCCTGCCATGGGCACGGACATCTACAACCAGATCAGGTTGCTCACAGCCCCATCCAGCCTGGCCTTGAATGTTTCCAAGGATGGGGCATCTCCCACCTCTCTGGGCAACCCCTTCCAGCATTTCACCACCCTCGTTGTAAAAAATTTCTTCCTTATACCCAGTCTGAATCTCCCCTCTTTTAGTTTAAAACCATCACCCCTTGTCCTATCGCTATTGGCCCTGCTAAAAAGTCTGTCTCCATCTTTCTGATAAGCCCCCTTTAAGCACTGAAAGGCCACAATGAGGTCTCCCCGCAGCCTTCTCTTCTCCAGGCTGAAGAACCCCAGCTCTCAGCCTGTCCTCACAGCAGAGGTGCTCCATCCCTCTGACCGTTTCTGTGGCCTCCTCCGCCCCCGCTCCAACAGCCCCATGTCCTTCCCGTGCTGAGGACCCCCGAGCTGGACGCGGGGCTCCAGGGGGGTCTCCCCAGAGCGGAGCAGAGGGGCAGAATCCCCCCCTCGCCCCGCTGCCCACGCTGCGGGGGATGCAGCCCAGGAGACGCTTGGCTTTCTGGGCTGCCAGAGCACATTGCCGGCTCGTGGCCAGCTTTTCCTCTATCAGCACCCCCAAGTCCTTCTCCTCAGGGCTGCTCTCAGTCCCTCCATCCCCCAGCCCGTACTGACACCGGGGGTTGCCCTGGGTCTGCAGCGAGGCCTTCCCCCGCTCCCCTCGGGGGGGCCCTGGCATTCGGCCCCGGGTGAGGCGATCAGGAAACCGCCCGATCTGACCGACCCGACCCGCTCCCTGGCTCAGCTCACCCGAACACCGCGCCTGGGCCCCGGCAGGGACGGGGCGCGGCCTCCCCTCACAGCCGCCTGGTGGCGGCACCGCTCGGCAGCGAGACCGCGCGCTGGGAGCCGCGGCTCCCCCGCAGCGCCCCGCCAGGCGGTCGCGGGGCCCCGGCGGCCGGGCCGGGCTCCACCCCAGCGCCTCCCCCGCCGCCGCGGCGCCGCCGGGCCCCGGGCCGAGCCCCCCCCGCCCGGCCGCGCTCCCCGCCCCTCCAGCGCGCAGGCGCCGGCGGCCGCGCCCCGCGCATCTGCGGGCGCTCCCTCAGCCGCGCCCGGCGGCGGCGGCAGCGCATGCGCGGAGGCCGGCGGGGCGCTGTCAGCTGGGCCCGGCGGAGCCGCGCTCCCTCCCTCCCTCCCTCCCTCCCTCCCTGCCGGCCCGGCCATGTCGTACGGCCCGCTGGACCCCTACCGCCCCGGGGCGCCGCCCCCGCCGCGGGACTTCGGCGGCATCATCCAGACATGCAGCGCCAACGTGCAGCGCATCGCGCAGTACAGTGAGTGCGCCCGGGGGGGAAGGGGCGGCCCGGCCCCGGCCCCGGCCCCGGCCCCGGCCGTGAGGAGCGCGGCGGCCGCCGCGGCGGTGGTGCGGGGGGAGCGCCCCGCCGGGCTGGCGGGGGCTCGGCCGGGGCGGTGCCGGGCGGGCGGCCGGGGGCCTCCCGGGGGTGGGCGCCTCGCTGCCAGCCGGTGGCTGAGCTTCCTCCTCCGGGCATTGTGAGTAAGCGCTGGCCTGGGCGAAGCGGGCGCTCCGGCCGCTTTAGATGCGGGGTTTATGTGGCTCTGGCCGAGCCGCGCCCCTCCCCAGCAGAACTGAAACCCGCCGCCGCCCCTGGCCGGAGCCCGGCTTCTCATCCGCCCTGAGGCGCCCCGATGAGGTGCCCCGGGGGCCGCGGCGAGGCAGCGGCCGTCCCCCGCCGCGCGCAGGCACCGGGCAGAGGCTGCCGAGGGCCGGTGTGAACTCGCCCGTTGCCTCGTAGCTGAGCCGGCCGAGTTCTGCAGGGAAGCATCCTGCTGCCGACAGGTTGCCGTGGAGGAAATGGTGGTGCGGTTTCTCGGTCATATGGTTGTCGTTAGGGAAAGTTATTGGTATCGTAAGCTAATCATCGAAATCCTAGTATTGATCGCTGAAATACTGCCTACTAAATGAGTCGCTTCCAAAAGTCTTTGATATAACCCCTTCCTAAGGATACTGCCTTCGCTAAAAAAGGCATTAATTGCCCAAGTACCTATGCAATTTTTTAGGGGCAAGGTCAGTTGAACATGTTGGTTTCTCTGAAAGCTGGTGACTTATCCAAGTTGACTATACAAAGCTATTAACATTGCTGAAACTGCTTTGCTTTCACTCAGTCATGTTCATTTCCTTTTGGTATAGGCATGGCTGCTAGTTGAATTGCTTCCAAGTTCATCAAATAACATGGGTTGTCTGGGTTTTTTTCTTTTTTTTCCTTTATACCCCCCTCCCTTCCGTGGGACTTCTGTGAGCTTCCCCTTCAAAGCAGTTCAGCTTCTCTTTCTCATAGGACAAGCTTCCACTGTCTCATGGCCAGCAGCCATCCTATCTCAGTGCGCTGCCTATCTCAAATGAAACAAATAGCCTTACAGTTTTTATCAAGGTGGGTGGGAACACACAGAACATCTGACTTAACGTTACAGTAATTAACTTTATTACACATCTTATAAAAGCTTTCCATTCAAGCCTAGGAGGAGAAGAGATATTGAAGCCTTGAGCGTGTCCTCATTTCTCCTTTCATTCCCTGTAAGGAAAACAGCAAGCGAACAGTGGACACAGCTGACTATTATTCATTCCTTTTGGGAAACTCTGTACAGAGTTAGCATTTCACACAAAATGTATAGAAAACTTTTGACCTGAGCTGGCAAAACTGTTGCTTGCAAGACTGTTACATTACCTAAGCATCTAGAGCAGAGACTGAAATGTTTTAAGTAATCTTAAGTGTAAAATAAGTCAGTATGTGGAAGGCTTTACAGCCTAAAATTGAAAGGGTTTGGAGACTGAAAGCTGTTGACTGAGGGGGTCTCTCTGTGTTGGTAAGTATACCCACCATCCAAAGAATAACGGTCAAGAGCTCCAACCCCTTCCTTTGGCCTCCCAGACGCTTTGCTCTCATTTTGTGTAGGCTCTGTGCCTTGCTGTTGGCCGAGATAAACTAAGCACAGCAAACTGCTGAACCTGGTTCAGATCAGGACAAAAAGCATGTTGCCTGGCATGGAAATGGGACTCATGCAAGAATCTCCCCCAATGGACAAAAAAAACACATCACAGAATATCTAGATGTTATAGCGCAAACGCCACTTGCAAAGTCCTTGATATCCGTGCACAGAGTATAGTCCCCGAGCCGTTTGTCAGCTTAGCTTGACTGTGAACTTTTCTGACCCTCCTGGGGCTGACAGAGCTGTGAAAGACGTGCAGTCTTGCTTGCTAGAAGCCATGTTCACCTGAGTGTGTAGGAAGCTGCTAAACAGCTCCTTACTGTATGAGCTAACAGAGGTCTAGAATTCTCAGTGAGAATACTCTTACTGGATGCAAAAGCTGGAATACTTGCCTAATTACTGATTAAATCATATTGCAGCCTTAGCTGAGCAGCCGTTGTTAATAAGCGATTGGACATCACTTTAAAAGAAGTGACAGTTGTAGGAATCTGATGTTTCTTCAGCAACACGTTTAATTAACTGAGGTGGCTTGCTCCAGGCTGAAAGCAGAAATTACACCAGTAGGATGTCACTGAATTGGAAGTAGCTCTTGTTAAACTCATGGGGTATTTCAACTCAATTCAGCTGCCTGTAGAACTATATTAAGTTGATCCTCCTTGGTCTTGCCTCTTTCGATGCTTGATGGGATAGCATATGACTTCGTCATCTATTTGAGCCAATCAAACTTTGTACTGCTGTCATAACTTGTGCACCCAGCATCTTTATTAATGTTAAAAATTGTGCAGCTGCAGAATAAAGTGGATGAGCTTGTTGATCTGTCAAAAAAAAAAGTTTTCTAAGGTAGAGGGAGCGGGGAGAGAAGATGGTACTTGCTTTTCAGGTAGGTTAACAGTTTGATGTGATTCATGTGGTTGCATGAGCACTAGTGCCTATGCAAGGAAAACAGTGGAAAAACATAGGAGATGGGGAGAAAGAGGGCTAGAATCTCTCTTCTCGCTACAATGTGATTTCAGATTGATGCAAGCTAACTGTGAACTGCACCATTGCTATCTGCTGATCTTGAAAGATTGTTTGTGCCAGTACTGTGAAGGGTTTGGGCTATAATGAGTAGAAGAATTCAGAGGTTTGTTTTTGGTTTTGTTTTTTAACTGATAGCAACCCTTGGCTTTTTTTTTTTTTTAACAGAGCCCTAATAATTTAAGTAACTTTAGAATATGTAAAAGTGGCAACGCAGCATAGTAAAGTTGTTCTGCAGCAGTGATAGCCTAAAATAAAGAAATAGCAAGGCTGGTAGAAACAAACAGCTATGTTAGTTGGTCTGGAAAGGCTGAGGAAGAGGAGTGCACAAGCTTTTAGCTCCACAGACTTGTCTTCAGAGTATGTATGCCTCACTATCACTTTCTTATCTGAAAGTTAGTCTTTTAGGCTGGATCATGTCTAAATGGGGATGTTTAAAATACACTTTGCATTTAAAGCGAAGAATATAAGTGTTGTCTTACCAGCTTGAGTTAAGTCAAACATTGAGAGAAATCCTTTGGGGAAAGCTAGAAGAATATATTCAACAAGGAATAAAATACACTAGAACTTGTCTTACTAACTCATCTTGTGATCTCTTTATCTTCAGCTGCTCAAATAAAGAATTTGATGAGCCAGCTGGGAACCAAGCAGGATTCCAGCAAGCTTCAGGAGAACTTGTAAGTATTAAATGAGCTAACAGTTGTATAGGTTCTCTTTCATTTCTGTCTGTATTCTTAGAGGAACTGGGTTACTTGCTTTGGGGAGATGCTTTATTAGATAAATTTAATACTCCTACAAACCAAAAATGACTAGCTGCATTAAGTAGTTTACTGGACGAGTTAAGGTGTTCCTGCAGGACTCTGGAGAAGCCATTCAAAACTGCTGGATAGGAATGGTTAGAAACAGTATAGTTTGTTTAAAAAGGGTAGTAGTACATCAGCCATGCATTAGCTGTACTCTGAGGACTAGCCATAGTAGCTTCGCTTGTGGTTTAGAATAAATGAATGCCATACTAGGTACTTGGTCCTCACATAAAAGCAAGAAGGAAAAACAGCAAGGAAGACCCATAACTGATGAAAAAGTAGCTTGTAGTACAGATGGATTTAGGCACTAGAAAGATTAGCAATCCTATATGGCAGCCAAAACACCACATGTAATTTCAGAAGAATAATATGCCAGTGGGGGACAACAGAGAAGACATTTAAACAGGCCTAGTCCCAACTGACTCCTGGAGACCCTCAACAGGGAGCCTGTATGTCTGTGCAGCTTTTACAAACTTGTAAAGCATAAATAGCAAGTTCTGAGAAGAATAATTTCTGGAGTCATAAAAGAAAACTTGAAAGTCAGTCCTTCCATTTAATTTCATTGTAGAAATGGCCCTCCTCTTTAAGGTGAGAGTGGTTGCACTCCACAGGTTGTCAGCTGCCATGCAAATTTAATACAAAAACGCATGGGTGTTTTTTTCAGCTCACGTATTGCAGGTCAGCTTATACAATAATGCAGCCTGAATACTTTGATTTGTGTATCTGTTGGGCTGAATAGGTGACTTTCACTTAAGCATCTTGTATCCACTGAATGCCAAAAAAATTGGTTCTTGTTTTAGTATTTTGTGTCTTCCTGGTTTGCAGTATTAGTTTTTGTGCATATGGCTGCAAAATAAAACTTGTGGTTCTGTTCTCTGTGAAGCACTAGCATTCTTTTGAATGAACTGCGTCTTTGATGTAAAAGATTATGTCTTTACATTAAGTTCAATGTAACTAATGTCTTTCTGTATTGTGGTACTAATGAAGGTGCTGCTGCACTAGATTCTTTGCAACAATAGCTTTAAATTGCAATGTTGTTGGAAAACATGAAGGCTCAAAGGAAAGCCTTGGGTTTCCCAAAGTAGCAGCTGGATCATTCTTCTCTCTGACCATTAATTTTCACAAAAATGTAAGAATTTAATATCTCTGAGCCTCTGTACTTTTGTGAAATGTACATTTAACAATGGAGCTGGCAGTTGTCAAGTGAACCGTTAGTTGCCAATTGGTACCACAAGGAATTCACTGTAGAAGAGTGATTATGTTCACTGAATAAAGTTGTCTGTCTCTTGAATTTCTCTCTTATGCCATTGGAGAAAAATCTTTTTAAAACTACTGAATTATACTAGTTAGCAGGGAGCACAGAACTTCTTTGAATCTTTTTTTAAAACGTAGTCCAGAGTCAAGTTGATGGTAAAAGCTAAAAGTACATCTCGGTTCCATTAGGGTGAAAAAAAAAAAAAACCACCATAAAGATGTGTGATCTCAGAATCCCTACTTGGCCATTATTTTGGAAACTGAAATGCTCGGAGACTGCTTTTTAGGTAGAAGCTTGTGTAACTGCTTTTGAACTTTTATTTCAGACAACAGCTACAGCATTCTGCAAACTGCCTTGCCAAAGAGACCAATGAATATCTAAAGGAGCTGGGGTCTCTACCGCTCCCTCTATCTGCTTCTGAACAGGTAGGCACACAGAATTTGTCTGGATGTATTTTTAAATCACTCATTTCATGAAACTTAGACTGCAACCTCACAAAGCTTGAGCTGGCACAGCTGAAGAGACAGCAGCCTTTTGCAATGAAGAATGTTGTTGAAGTAGGGAAACACATTAAACTGGCTTCATCCTGGCTGCTTATATGACACTGGGAAAACAATGTTTCCCAGTGGCAAATAGGTATAAAACTTACTCGCATGAGAATAAGAAGCCCTAAGTGTTTGGGGAGAGCCGAGTATGCAATTCTGGGTTTTTGAGTAAATTTCTGAAAAAATAATCTTGTTTATAAAGTGCCTGGTGATGCGAGGCAGTGGTTTAGGATAACAACTCATAGCAAACTGCATGTCAGTATGAAATGTTATCATGCCAAAAAGCTTTCCCTTGCATGTGATTTATTAGCCGGGGGGGGGGGGAAGCTGACTCACCTTGCTCATATGTCAATAAAGCAAAATATAGTGCGGCAATGATTATGACTTTATCTCTCGCCAAATAGTCTTTTGAGTTCCCCCTCCCTGTGGGAAAGGGAAGGGACAGTCCTCTGCTGTGGGCGCCTTCTTGCTCTACTTTAAATCACTACCACAATATTGATAAAACTGCTTTTGTGATACTGTTGTGGGATGATCTGTGGATACGGGACAGCAGATGTTGTTTTAGTCTAATTCTGTATTTAAAGGTTCATATGCCGGTTGTAAGCATGGCCACATTTTGCTTGTTTGTTCAGCAAATGTTTTTCAGTTAATCTCCCTCTGGTGAACAAAATCCTGTCATGTGCATCTCAGTGAATGCAGCAGTGACTTTTGAAGCCTAGTGAAGCCTGTTCGAGCAGTCCAGTCAAAATCTGCAGGAGCTAGCATCAGCATGCTGAGGATCTCCTCTGGCAGAAAGGTTGTTGCTTCCAGACGGCTTAGATGGAAGCTGCAGTGTATTATGAGGCTGCTGTAGTGGCTTATTATAGAAAAAAATTAATTGAAAACATTTATTTCCTTGAAATGGCTGTTGAATTGATGCAAACTTGTTGAAGGATTACAATACTGGAAAGCCTGCAATTTGAGACAGCTGTTGGGAATCTCTCTAATGGAAAACATAAGAACTCACCAGAGTATTGAGTGTCCTTGGGACAAGCTTTTTCACATCTTCTTGTTTCCCATAACTGAGATGTCACAACACTCGAAGGAGACATTCTGTGGAGGCTAAATAAGTTGGTACTGTAAAATGAGGATGAAAAGGAATATTACAACTAATGCATTTGGAGAAAAGGTAAACTAAAATGGTTATCAGGACTAAGAATATTCTCTGATCAAATAACACTAGCCTTGTAGTGTGTCATGGCTGGGAGAGACAGCTTATGAAACTGGGGTAATGGGTGTTGTCATTGGTTCTGGAAATGTGGGGCTCCCTGTATTTGTAAGAAAGTTAAGGGAGTTGTCTTATCAGGACAAGAGAAAGTTAAGTATTACCAGGTTGGCTAAGTAGAGGAATGGAGGGTAAAGACATTGTAGGTATCCAAAAGGTACATAATTGAATGTGGCAGATTACTGGAATGTGATTTGAATAAAAGTAATGGTATAGAAGACCTCTGTACTTCAGACTTAAAACTAGATTGAAATGAGAGAACCTTATTGCACAAAAATGTTCTGCAGTAGGCAAGGCGTAGAGCATTTGGTATAACGAATTAAAATATGGTGGGCTTTTTGTTCTCTTCAGTGCCCCAGAATGCTGGAACCAAAAGATCACTTGAATGCCAGCATTCATTGTTGTTATTATTGCAATGATGGTTTTTTTGAGAGTCTGACAGTTACATTATCGTGAATGGGAGTATCTGAACACTTGCTTTTGTTTCAATTCTTTAGCGCCAACAGAGGCTTCAGAAAGAACGTTTAATGAATGACTTCTCCGCGGCCTTAAATAACTTCCAGGCAATACAGAGGCGAGTGTCAGAGAAGGAAAAAGAGACTGTAGCAAGGGCGAGAGCTGGCTCCCGTATCTCTGTAAGTATTGATAGGAATTTTGTATTGATACAGTGAACTATAAATCTTTTGAGAGATCTTGTACTTGCCTACCAACTTCATAGCCATCTACTGACACATTACTGAGTGCAGATGAGGCCTTGGTGCATCAGTTTTGTCATTCCAGATGTTATAAGTACTAGGCACTCATTTCAGCGTGCTGCTGGTCAATGTTAGTAAAGGAGGGAAGGAATCCTGGTAGTTGCAAATGTTACGGAGGACGAGATGGGGAGTCAAAGTATAGTTAATAGCAAAGTATTGCAGGCTGCTCTTTGCTTGATGTCAGCCCTAGACTATAAAATTTAACAGGTCAGTTGGAAGCTTACACACCTTAAATTATACCTTAAATCTCACACTATGTTTCTTTATTTTCTTATAGCTTCCGTCCTGCTAATATCTCCAATTTACGTTCGAACTTTCTCCCTGTTATGTTTTGACAAACCCCTGTGGCTACTAAGAATTCATAATAAAAAGGCCAGTGAAAGCATTTTTCTCCCCTTGCCTTGAGAGGCTTTGTGTTAAGTATGCATTCTTAATTTCTACAAGGGAACACATTTATCAGTTGGATTATGCTCCAAATTTTTTGTCATGTGTTGAGAAAGGAAGTGACAATGACGGCTGATCTGAGTAAATGGACTAGCTGCTTTTGATCTCTCAGTTGCCTCTGATTTGCAGAGACAACCTGAATCTAAAACTTAAATCTAAAGATTAATCTAAATCTAATCTTAATTAACCTCAATTAAATCTGAAAGTTGAAGTGACAGTGGCATTCTCAAAGAACTCTCTGGACAATATATGCCTTTGTCTTCAAGATAATCCTGTTGATTTTGCAAGTGGTCCTGGTAGTCTGCAAGACTAAAAACTCATTTCTCTCTTCCAGGCTGATGAGCGGTTCAGAGAAGAACAGCTTGTTTCATTTGATAGGTAACAGCTTCTCGTACTCTTGATGTATAGTTTTAACTATGTATAACTAAAGTTTTTGTGACAAGATATGTTGTTCTAACTTGGGCCGGGGTCTGCTAGCTGAATGCAAAGCAAAAAGATCTGAAATGCAATTATTACAGTACTTGTAATATACAAGGTAAAAAATTAACTGCATATGACAGGATTTTATGCTCCTTAACTGTAGGTTGTGTGGTTACTGCCCTGAGGGGAATAGTAGAGTCCCTAGTATGTGGCAGCTGGAGCTCCTGGTTTTCTGGACTGTGAGCACAAGATTACCAGTCGGGATTTCCCTCACTGTGACTCTTTCCACAAAGAGCTGTATATTTATTTCATGGGCTTGGGTGTTATCTAGCAGCCCAGTTGGAGCTATTACAGAGTAGTAGTTGAGGTTGCCTTAAATTCAGAAGTCCTGGACATTACACACTGGCAAACTAATCCTAGAACATGCACAAGACAGCATTACTGTCACCTGTCAGACAGTTGTATCAGTTTTGCAGTAACGGTGTGCCTGCGTAGTAGGTAGGTTTGTAAAATGTTATATCAGCTCTACAGTGTCAGTAAAGAGAACTCAAGACACTCCAGAAGTATCTGTGATTACTGCATCCATTTCTACCATGTGTATGTTTGACGAAACTGGGATGAAATCTTTTGGCCCCATCTGTATAAATCCTTTAACTTTCAAAATCAAGAGACCTAGCCTACATGTCTCATCTATACATCCTCCCTCTGGAAACTGCACTTCATCTGATCAGCTGCTTGGTGTGCATCCCCTTCGTTAGCCCTGTGCTTTCACATACTGAGTCAGGAGCGAAAACCCCAGGTTGTTGAGTTATGCAGATGCTGTGATAGGTTTGAAGGCCTTGTTCACTAAAGCGAGGGGAACCAGACAGGTCCCCGGTCATGCAGAGGCTCATAGCTCAGTGAGAGATACTGGCACACAGCAGCTGCTCCACATTTGAAGTTGTTCTTGTGTGCTATATATCAGAAACTTCTGCCTTAAATATCTGAAAACCCTACTGTCATCTCAGAGCTGAATTGCTGGGATGGTCAGCTGTCTCTGACCTACTCATGCAGTTTATCTTCATTTCTTTTTGGCACTTTGAGACTTTTAAAAACTTACAATTTAGTGTTATATACCTAACACTGGAATGTTACGGTGCTTTCCAGCACACTTCTCTTTGTTGAGAAGAGGGGGATGTTGCCCTTGAAGAACTTTCTATGCTGAACATATAGATGGCCTTGGATTATAGGTACTGCCTTCGCTAAAACTGGTGTAACTTGAGCAGCAGTTACGAAGTACCAACTCATCGGGAGAGAGGTAGACTGGGATGCAGAGTTACTTGGTTTTTAACATCTCTTTTGATTTAATTTGAAGTTCTGACTAGACTAAAGAATTAAAATACTAAACCACTTTATTCTTATCTCCAAATGCCAGATAGCAAGTGAGAATCTTTGAATCCCGATGCTTGTCAGGTGTTCTTTTGTTCTGATAATGTTGTGCTTGCAGGCTACTCTCTATCAAAACTATCACCCTGATTTCTCCTTTTGGGGGATGGTGAGAGGGAAGGAAGTAGTTACAGGTTTTTGGGTTGTTGGGGTTTTTTTCAAAAAAAAAAAAAAAAAGCAGAATTGAAATAAGGAGGTTTCTTCTATAATGCTATAGATAACTGTCACATCCTAGAACAGAGTATTCTATGCAAGTAACGGCTTTCCAGTTTCTTCACTTTTCCTGATCTGTCCCTTTTTCTCAGTTGTTGCAGTCTGTAACTGCTGTCACAAATCAGTCCTATCTCTGTATACGGTTGCAGGGCCAGGAACCGGGGGTTGTTCTGTAGGAAACTTTTCCACTTTAACTCGCTGGCGCTTTGCTGTAAATGGAGTGTGGAAGTACCTATACTCAGAGAAAGAGTCGTACTTTCTTTCCATCTCTTTCCAGTGGTGAAGATTGGAATCAAATGCAGTCTCAGGAAGAAGATGTGGCAATAACTGAACAGGACCTTGAACTCATTAAAGAAAGAGAAACAGCAATCAGGCAATTAGAGGTGACCAGTAGATCCTGCACAGTTAACAGTATTGGGAGATAAACCAAAGGAGTCGTGCAGTGCTAACTAATGGGATGGGCTGAGGAGATCTGAAGGTGGAGGAACAGAGTTCCTTGTAGAGAGGATTGATGCCAAGATCAATCTCCCTGCTCCTGTTGAAGGAGACTAGGTATATTTTCCTTCGGCATTGACTGGGGGTCCTTCAGAGATGGTAGGAGCAACTCGCGTTACAATGTTCACCTCAGTTCCATACTGCACTAATTGCTAGTGTGATGAAACAGATATTCGGTAGCAGGAATATTGTAGGCTCTTGTGTCAATCCCAAGTTCCATAGGTAGTAGCATCACGTCACCTCAGTCAGTGAATGACAGTATCCATTCTGACACTTTGAGCAATGGTCAGAAAAACTGTAACCAATGTTTGTTATAACTTGTCAAACTGTTGTCTTCAGGCAGACATTTTGGATGTCAATCAGATATTTAAGGATTTAGCCATGATGATTCATGACCAAGGAGATATGATTGGTAAGTGTGTTTGGATAATAGGAAGTTTCTTTTTAGTTCAATTACATATTTTGCCTACGTAGATTAAATTTTCCAGTATTTTGCATTAAAAGTATTGTATTTCTGATTATTTTTTTTTAAACACCGAAGCTCTGAAATATTTTACAATGAGTTCTCTTATTTTTCCGTAGATAGCATAGAGGCAAATGTGGAAAGTGCAGAAGTCCATGTGGAGAGAGCCAGTGAGCAGTTACAGAGAGCTGCCTATTATCAGGTAAATTCTGTATGCTTGCATTATTGTCAATATACGGTTGAGCAATAATGGAACGGGCATAACAAGACACATACCGAGGACTGCAGCACACCAAAAAAGTTATTAAACACAGCTTGTGCAAGCTGGCAGTCACTCAAAATTGTGCTGCAAGGAACAGATAAAGCACTTAAGTCAAAAACACAGTACTGAAATTACCCTTCTACTTCAGAGGATATATCGTCAGTCTGTTCCTTCATGTAGGTGTGCTCAGCAAGTTTAAGTGTTTAGCTGTCTGCTGTTCTCAGGAGTTAGCAGAACAGTTAAACAAGAACAAATTCTCATGTTGTATCCACCTTGTAAACCTATCAGCCAAGACGCTGATGTGCAAAAATCCTTGCCCAGACTTGGGAAACTTCTGGTGACTGGGATTTGCAGCCCCCTTCTTTCTAACTGCTGAGTGTCTATCCCGTAGTCTGTCCTCCCTGTCCCATAAAATCTCTTGCAGTGGTTCTCAATGCTGCTTAGATCTCCTTTGTGTATGATATTCAATGTTTTCTGTAGGTTCCTTTCATCACTATTGTCCCCGTAGGTTCAGGTTCTGTGAAGGAACACGGGTTCTGCTTTAGTCAGTCCCATACAGAGTTTCAGGCTGGGACTTCAGGCTTCCACAAGATAAAAAAATTGGACTCTTTCAAGCTGTTAAGTGGGGAGGCACTAGAAGGCAATAAAACCCCAGTGCTGCTGCAAGGGAGGGAAAGAAGCTTTTACCATCTGGCAGCATTTAGTAGTATTCTCTCTCTCCATGGCTTCCTTCATAAAATTTTGAGGTATATTATAAATCTAAGTTTGGGAGCTATTGGACATGCATTGGATGTGTTTTTCTGGATGGAGATGGAAGTGGTTATATATAACGATCCTTAGATACCAAGTTAAAAATATTTGGTGTATATGGACAGACTGTAGTTTCCTATGATGAATAAAGTGATCAAAGCTGTAAAATCAAAGTACAGTAACTGTATATTAAATCATTTGAACTGTAGAAATGCAATACTATTTCTACACCAACTCCAAGTGGCCAAGGGGAGATTGTATCAGAGAACTGCTTCGCAGTTTTATTAGTCTTACCTGGAAAATCTAAATAGCTAGAGATGTTTGGCTTTCCTTTGAAGCCATGGTGTTGTCCCTTGGTATGAAAAGCATATGGTAGGTGTTGTCAAGTTGAAGTAAAGCTTGCATTTTCCTTAAGAGAAGCAAAACTTGTCACATTTTGACTTAACTGTATTTCTTAGACTGCTGTGCTCCTAAAACTAAAAACATTACCTGTAGGATCATGCAGTTTAAGGAACATGTAAAAGTGTTCGGTCTACACTGGCTACTTCTCTTCAATAAGTATGGGTATCAAGTGCTCCAGTTCGCCAAAGTTAGTAACGTTAACTGGTAGGCTTGCTCTTTCCTCTTGTCATCTGTTCCTGGTGTCAGTGGCTTTTTTTCCTTCTTTTATTAGAAGAAATCCCGTAAGAAGATCTGTATCCTGATTCTTGGTCTTGCTGTGGCTTCTATAATCATAGGATTCATTATCTGGCAGACAACAAAATGAAATCTTCACATGGAACCTAGTCTCATTGCTGAGATTTTTTTCCCTCAGAGCGAACAGGCTGACTAGTCTCGGAAATGAGTTAACCACCCTGAGAGAGCACAAGCTGGACCTACTTCTAGTAATAGATATTAGCAACTAATGTGCAGATAACTAGTATTTGGAATTAGTGAACCATGGAGACAGTATTTATCAGTTTATATACAAATTATATTGTTTTATGTAACTAAAATCTCGTGGTTTTGCTTTCTGTAATGTATTATTCCCTGTCCCAACTGTATGCTGAAGTGTGATTGATAATTGGAGATGTCTTGTTTTTGACAAGTGGCACAACTTTAACATTTTATATGTATAGGTAACTTTGTCGGACTGGAATAAGAATGACATTCAAAGAGGGCACAACACCAATTCACATTACCTTAATCCAGCAGTTTCTAAAGTCTCCAGTATCTGCCCCATGGTTTTATTAGTCTCCAAGTGGCTGTGGTTCTAGATTCTCTTGAAGAGAAAGATGTTACAGGTTTGAAAAGCAAGAAGTATGCATGGGTGATAGTTGGAACCACTGCGTGCTGGTCAGTTTAGCCTTCAGACTCGTAACAGTGGTGTTTAATTTTTTGAGCGTGGTTGGGGTTGTTTTTTTTTTCCAAAATGCATCATTTGAGGACAGGATGTTCTTTGACTTATAATTTAACAATGAAACTTCCTTAGAGAAACTAGCTGGCGGTTTATTATTGGACTAATAAGTCTCTTCCAATGCTGACTCTCAAGCACTAGAACTACAAAGTTTAGCTGCTCGCTCCTAATTGTTTTTAGAAGCTTCCAGGGAGAAAATCACGCAAAGACGAGGAAGTGGGCACCTAAGTTTACAAGCTAGCAAGATAGATGAATATTAGCTGAAATCTTGCTTCTGAAGAAGTACTTTTGAAGCTCACTTGTAGTGTACTAGTAAATATTATGTGTGGTTTGTGAACATCTGGCATTTTCCATTCTTTATGAAACAGAAAGTGCAGAAACTGGCTGAGCAAAGTGCTAGGTTTTTCAGACCGAGGACGCGTGTGCAAATGAAAAAGACTGCTGGTTCCAACTGCCTTGCTAGTAGAGATGGACAGAACGTAGCAGCCACTTCCCACTTCGATGTAGCTCTGAACTGACATGCACTGAGGGAACAGTAATCTGTCCAAAGCCCAACGGAGTGTGGTAAATGCAGCATACTGACCCATTTTGTATTTAATCCTTATTCCATGTCTCCTGTATAATAAAGTAAATGTGAAAGCTGGGAAGGGAGTGTGTTCTCCCAATTGCACAGTGGTTTGCACTATTGCGCCATCATTCCATCTAATAACGGTCAATAAACACTTTTAAAAGCCTATGTCAGAGCTTCTTTCTCTTGCAGTTGAGGCATTGGCACAGGTATGTTTGCAGCTCCCTCTGTAAGCAGGGTAGAAGACTTTATATCAGCAACAGCAGTGTTTCCTCCAGCTTTAGTTCTGTGGTCCCTGACTCTTAAGAATGAAACTAACTGAAACCACTGAATTACTTGGACATGGACATACACAAAACTCCTGGGCCGAGCCCTGTACAATAGCTGATCACGGAAAGATGAATCTGATGCCCCAGAACAGTGTTGGGTCAACTTTGACTAGTTGCCTGCTGCTAGAACTTCAAGTCTTTGCTGAGCCTGTATGGTAAAATCTGGGAAGGCAACTGTGTGTTGTTCTGCTCCTTGTTTAAGATATTCCTCCTGAATGGTAGAGCCTGCTGCTTTGTGCACTGCCTGCTGCAGGGATGTCGCATCTCCATGTGAAAATGAAAGGACTTACCCCATCAGCGTGCTTAAAAGGGAGCCTGGGTGCGTTATTTGTGGGATCCATCCTCACTCTAGCCTGTTTTAGTCCTCTGGAAACTGGAATTGAGAACACCAGTCCAGCTCGCTGGACTTGAGATTGCTGTAACTGCTTGACTCCTTTCTCCTCTTTCTTTACATCATTGAACTTAGCGGTGGAAACTGTTTTTAACAGCAGCCTTGACTAATGTTTCTGAGCATGAAAAATCAGCATCGGAAACTCTTATCTCTGCTGCTGCTGCAGCATTCTGGCACGAAGCGTTCCTGGCTCTCAGATCTGTTTTCTACCAGTCTGGGAGATGCTGGAAACTTAACTCTCCGCCGTGAGAGCCGGTGCGGGGCCGAGCTCGCTGGTGCTGCTCGTCGAGGTGGCGGTTCCTGCCCTGCTCGGGGGCGCCAGGGCCTCTGAGCAACAGCTCCTGGGGGAGCTGCGGGGACAATACTGGAGAAATAAGATTTTTCCCTCATATAAGCTCAATTATCTGCACTTGTAACAGAGTACATGACCCGTGTTACCTGCCATCTAATCGGTTTTCTGTCTGCTGTTCTCTAAAACGCCGAGATGCTAAAATGGGGTTGCGGAAGCCTGCCCAGGAGGGTCCGATCCGGGTTGTTCCCCTGCTGTTACGCTTCTACCGCCCCTCCCGGTCAGCCCCCTCCGACCCCCGCAGCCGCGAGGGGGGCGGCCGCCGGCTGGGACGGGGAAAGGGAGCAGCGACGGGGCCGGGCCCCGCGTCCCGCTCGGCGCCGCCTGGCAGCGGGCGCCCGGCCTGGACGGGGCGGCGAGGCCCCGCCGCTGGGCCCGCCCCGCGCCGCGCGGGGCACGCCGGGATCGCCCCCCGCGCCGGTCCTCCAGCTTCCCATCCTGCCCTCGGCCCGCCTGAATGGGGCAGATGCAAGATGGCGGCGAACGCGAACTCCGCCGGCGGCGGCGGCCTCTCGCTCTTCGAGTGCCCCAGCTGGTGAGCGGGCGGGCCGGGGCCGGGGCCGGGGCCGCGGCCGCTCCGCCGGGCCGCTCGCCTCCGGGCGTGCCGCGGGCCTCCTGCGGCGGGGCGCGGGTGGCCGCCGGGGCGGGCTGGGCCGGGGGAGTGGCGGCGGGGCCGGGCGCGGCGGGGGCCGGGGCTGCCCGGGCGTGCGTGGGGCGGGAAGGACCGCGGGGCCGAGGCCGCCTGCCCGGGCCTGCGCCCCCCGACCCCGCCGAGCGGGGGCTGCGGCGGCGCCGGGCCCGTCGGGGCTCCAGGCGGGGCCGCGCAGCCCTGCGGTGCCTCCGGCGGCGGCGGCGGGCGGCCTGGGCCGGGCGCCGCCGTGCAGCGCTGGCCGAAGCCCGGAGCGCTTCCCGGGGGTGCTGTGTCCCTTCCCGGGGGCTTAAAGGGAACGTGAGATGTCGTACACGTTACATTTTCTGCTCGCGTTATGTATACAGTACGAGAAATGTATCGGCTTGAAAGTAGCCTGGATTTTTATTATACTGAGTTAAGAAGTCAGGGGAGAGTGATGTGTTGGAGAAGCAGTATCAGGGCCACGGATTTGGCTGGTTTTAGAGTCGTAGAAAAGTCCACGTTGGAAAGGATCTCCGCAAATCGTCTGGTCCAATCTTCTGTTGAAAGCAGGGCCTAAGATTAGGTTACCTGGGGCCCTGTTTGATTTGCTTTGAATTTTTTGATACATTGCTAAATAGATCTTTGCCCTACCATCTTCTTTGTGTGCCAGAGCGTTCATTATTCAGGGGACGCATGCAGTTATATTTTAAATCACATACAAAATGACACAGCGTTACAGCTGAAAAGCGTTTGTGTATATATATATATATGAGCTAGCTGTGTATGTGCGTGCACGATTGCAGTCTTTAATTGCATAGTCATCCAGTTTTTACTACAGGTCCCCTACGTTTCAGTGCTCTGATGATAGTGCTCAGTGAATGGATGCTTACTGAAGATGCTTTTTAATTTTGACCTGGTTTGTAAGTGCCTGCTTTAGTTAGTAAAACCATTAACTCTCTCATGGAAGAGAATTGCTTGTGTATTTTAGTATTTTATTTGTGCTGAACATATACAATAACAAACACCTATATGAGACAGGATGGTGCTCCATAAAATGATGACACAATAGAGTAGGCAAAGCAAAAAATTATTCAGTGTTAGTGCTTTCTGGATATTCAACTTGAAATTTGAAATATCATATCTTTAATTTTTTTATTAGTGTTTTTATACAGAAGTGCTCACAACTTGCATTATATTCCGTGGTAAATTTGAATGACTTCTGCCTTTGAAAGCTATAGATTGAACAGCTGGAGAAGTGTAGCTTGTGAAATGCTAGTTTCAGTAACTTGCATGCTACTGCAGCAGAATTCCTAAATAAATACCACCTGGAGGGGAGGACTGTAACCGCTATAACTGTGAGGGCCTCTTCAGCTATGTACTTTCTGGCTTCCGCTACAAACAGGGCAGGGTCTTACAGGCAGGCAGCTTTCTTCACTATGCTGGCGCTGACCTGTTTTGGTTCTGAAGCGCAATCCATTGCACTGAACGATAGAGAAATGGGGTGTCAGGGAGATGATCCAAGCCAGAGTTTTCACACCCAGGAGTAAGGGGGTCATGTTTGGGTGCCAGGGTCTCTTTCGTTCTGACATTTCTAAAATTTCTGGTAATTTGATTTTTGCAACCTGAATGTCCTTTTACTATAATGTTCCAAAATTCTTCTCAGGTAAAACAAAGCTCGTATATGGACTCTCTCCTTAATGCGTTCTAAGGAGGCTCTTTATTTTCCCTTGCACCTCTGTTGTACATATGCACATTGTAATATTTTAAAGACTGAGTTTGGGCAAGCTGTACGTTTATACCAGTGTAATGAAAGGCCTACCTGATACAGTTTGATCTTAGACAAATTGTCATGTGTAGATGTGGCAATTAATATTGGTGAAAGATTCATTTTAAGATAACTTAACGTTTTTCCTTAATGCTCTTTTTGAAGCAGGTAAGCTGTTGTTTTATGGGGGGGGGGGGGGGGGGCAACAAACCAAGAACGTGTAGCAGGAAGCCAATACGGATAGCTTCCAGTTACAGTGTTTATATTCTGCTGAATAGGCAACTGAAAATGGGAAGTATTAGGTAGTTATGGCTGGTGGTATTCTACTGCCTCATCTGATAGGAGGGAGGAGCTCCCCTACCAGGTGGATTTATTTACTTCTGGTTTATTTTTCTAGTCTGCAAAAAAAGTAGAATATATTTCCTGTTAAAGCCTGACATGACTTCTGCTGGCATCTACTGAATTACAGACTCTAGCTCAGAGCTTCAAAGTATTTATTTCTTTCAGAGCAAGCCAAAGAGCACACGGTTACGATATTGAATAAGTGACGGATCTTGCACAGGTAGGATTCTCCAGAGTGAAAATGGGTTGCAGTAGCAGGCTTGGACCTATTTGAAGCTCTGACTACCAGAAAGTCTCAGTGTAAATGTATCCTGCAGGCTCCCTGATGTCTTACACAAGCACTGAAAAGTCTTCTGTGTAGGTAGCAGTGTAGATCTTCATAGGGAGAGCTTTGGGTGACCAGAAACCATGGAGTTGCAGAGAGGCTTTGTGGTTCAGTAGCAGCTTCTTCTGTAGTGAATTATCTTCAATCTCATCAACCTATATTAAAATCAAAATCACAGTCTTTACCTATGTATTTATTTTTCTGCCTCTAAATAGGGGGACTTGGGGCCTGCAAACACCAATCATATGAGAAATGTATCTTAAATGTAATCGACAGAACTAGCTTTTTTTTTTTCTTCTCTTTAAATTGTTGCCCAGGCTTTTGAGGTTTGCCTCCATCATTGTATCTGTTCTTTCCTAACATGGGTAGTGTTTTAGTATCCAGTTTCCAGAAAAGACTCCTCTACTGAAATTCAAGGTTTTCATCTGTTTTAAGTTCTGCTTTTGATTTAGTTTTTATGCTGTTATAGGTTACTTCTTCATAGTCCAAAAAATATTTATTCTTTCTTTTCTTTTGTTTCCAACAGTTAAACTAGCTCAAGACAGATGAAAAATAATGAATGCTGTCTTAGTAGTACTCGCTTATGCCAGTACTTGTTTATGCACGTACTGTAATTTAGCCGTACATGTTAGCAAAGACATGAGCTATGCATTTAAAATTGGAATAAAGTTGGAATAAAGCTGCTGCCACTACTTTCTATGGATTAAAATTTAGCCATGCCATGAGATTGGAAAATGTCTTTAGATAACAATTACATATCCTACTTTTATTAAGACTTTTGCATACCTTCTTGAGGTGGTGTTAGTGAGTAAAAGTAATTTCCATGAGGTACAAATGGTCTGGGGTGCAGTTTTGAGGTGACCATCAGATGTTTAACGGATAGTGCCTGTCTCCTTTTGTCCTGGTTTAACCTGCATTTGGGATTGTGAATCTTTCTTTACTCTCTGTCTTGACACACCATTAGTTGGGACGTCAAGCTTGTTCTGGAATGTGCATACATTTGAAATAGTATGTTTTAAAGGCAACAGTCGTTCCTCTTCAGTTTCTCTGAGCCAAGAACGAGCTATTCCTGGCAATGACTGTACACAGATTTCTGGAGAAGATGAGCTCTTGAGTTCTGGAAATTCCACCTTGTCCTTGAAGTTGGGCATGAAGGTGTGTACAGTAGTCACGCAGGCCAAGATTTTTAGGAAGTGGCTAAATTTAGACTTCTGAGTCCACATTTAGAAACCTAAATAATTGGCCTAGTTTTAAACTAACACAATAGAATTAAAGTTGTCCTGTCTATGTCCTTAATAGCTACAACTCAGAATTTCTCTTTAGTCTGGGTAGGACTTACTTCAGTGAGGCTGCTGAGTTTCAGCTGTTGTAACCCAGTTGGCACGTCAGCATTGAATCTTAGCCTTGTCGAAGAGATACTGTCAGGTAATTTGTAAAACTTGAGTTCTGTTATTCGGCACTTCTAGCTAGCATCACAGCCCAAAGCATTAATGGCTTTGTGCTCTTTTTTGGAAATGTTTTTTTTTTTTTTGTTACTCAATGTGCTCCTTCCAGAGTTAAGCTCAGCTTGGGCTTTCCTTCCTCCTCTTGGCTGTCTGTCCCTGCTTCTTCCCATTACTCTGTAGTTCTGCAGTAGAGGGTTTGCCACCAATGGCAGAAATAATCTGAGATTCCTCACAGAATCATCCTGACATTAGGCACAGAGCAGTGGACTGGCCTGTAGGGTACAAGGTAAAGAAACTGAAGAAACACGTTTCTGTTTCTAATACAGAAGAAAGAATTCTTGCTTGTAGGTGTTTTAATCTTTTAAAAACCTACGCTGGAACTTGTTTATGTTCAGTGGCATATTTCATTACTAACCATTCTAAGCAATTGGTGTCTTCTATAAGGCCAACAAATCCATACATGTAGCTGCTATGGGAAAACCTGAGCTTCACCATGTCCAGCTGTTATACTACAGTGTGAAAGAACTAATTATTCAGGGCAGGGAAGTAGATGTACTGTGTCTGCCAAAGACTGTCAGATGAACCAGCTTTCTTCAAGACTGTTTCTTTCAGAACACACAGGAAAGGATCGTTTTGGGGATCAATAGAGGGGTGCATACAAAAACTGTGAGTATAAGGAATTGACTTTGAGGAGGCAAGAGCAGGTGAATAGTCTGTGGGCTGACCTGACCCTTTTAGTGTCAGGGGTTTTTATTAATTACTTTGACAAAAGTGACCACCATGCTCATTAGTGACACAAGCATGGCCAGCATAGAGGCCAGAGTATTATCCGGTCTTTTTGGTATAATTTGAAGACCAAAACAGTAAAAACAAGATAAAATGCAGAAGTGTAAGATGGAAAATAGGGACTAAGAACAAGAACAACTTGTTAAAGCCAGAAGCTCACTATTCAGAAGTAAAAGGACACAAGTTCATATCCAGAAATAAAAGGGACATATACACAACTACATAGGCTAATCACAGAGTGACCATCAATCACTAGTGGCATATAACTGTTCAAAAATAAATAAAAAGACTAATATTCTACTGGATGTGTAATAATATATATCTATTTGTAAGGTAGGGAAGTGTCAGTGCTGTTGTAGAAGGCACTGATGAAAATGCATAGTCTATGTGTAACCTATACTTAATAAAGCTGAATTCAAAGTGGAACAGATGCAGTGGAAAGATTCATTGATGGGGAAACAGCAATCTTACTTTGAGGCAGAACAGAGCTTTAGTTGTCTAGTAAAATAACAATGACACTGGTTTACAGTGGCTGAAGTATTTTTAAAGAGGGATAGTATTGGGGAATTTTTTTTACAGCTGAAGGGAAAGAACAAAAAATTTAGGATGGAAATCAGAGGATTTGGTCAGAAATTTAGGATGGAAATCAAACTGTCAGGATAACAAGGCTTTGGAACAGCTTTCTGGTAGGCATAAAGGTTACAGCAAGATGACCTGCAACAGCAGTGGTTGGACTTGCTGATTCTGGAGGTCCTGTCTTTTCTTCCTCTGATTTCTACAGGTAAATTACACTTCCAGCATACCTGTTCTCACTCTGAAAAGGTAGGAATAATCTTATCAAATAATCATTGCATTGTTGCTCACTACTTAATATTCATTTTCCTATTTAATTCAGTGCCATTTGAATTCATTTTTTTGCTGTCATAAAACCTGTAGTTCTCTCTAATAGAATATTAATGGCCCTGCTCTCAGGAATTAAATTTTGTATACAATTTCCAAATTTCACTGTATTCCATAGAGACTTTGTTCCTGAGTAAGTAACCAAGGGAACCAGAGTGAACCAGTAAAATCTAGTTCTGTGTGGAACTGCATTGTAACAAGAAAACATACACAGTGCCAAGGTGAAGTTGGGCAAATGCTTTAATACAAATGGAATGCTTTGTTCAGTTGAGGCAGCTACGTTTCTCATCAAATCTTCCATAAAATATTCCTAAAACACAGTGCAATTTTTTGTGTTCAGGAAAGGTCTGTAATTATCAAGTTTGAACCACAGGCTTTTTTAACTGTATTTCTTACAACTGGAAGTTTGGCAAGACTTATTTTAATGGTTATAAGAGTAGAGGAAATCAGAAATGCTTCCCATCAACCTGCACTTTTTTTAAAGTTCAAATGCCCTAACCATCATATTTCCCCCAGACATAACAAGGTTGGATCACAGTTATTGGGCAGCTCTTTATGCAGCCCTCTTCTTCCACATGGGAAGAAACCATTCTACATGAACTAAAATAATTATCTGAAAGATTTTGGCCTTAACTCTGTCATAAGATCTCTGTGTATTGTCGAAATTAAGTCATCTAAACAAATTCCAGTGCTAGTTTGGTCTCAGTTTCTGTGGTGTGTATGCTGTGCTTTGAGAAAGGCATATGACTCATTTCCATCGCTGATGCACAACAACTTTGTGTTCAACCAACATCTTGGTAAGAGGAGGATTTTTCTTTATTGATTTCTTTCTATACAAAAGAGCATAAAAACAGCCGTACTAATTGAAGACAACAGCCCAGATGGTTTCCTATCATATTGTGGTAGTGACCAATAACTTACGCCTAAGCCTGAAGTACGCCATTCCCTTGCGTGCACTCCAGGCTTTTGGCCATCAGAAGCAAAGGGGGTTTGTGACCTGAAGACTATCTGGGTGGTCATATTTGACAACTAACTATTTCTATTAAACTAAATTTCTATTAACTAAACTACTCTAGGTTTGTAGCATTCATTAAGAGGACTAAGGGAATGGATACTTGCCTGTTTTTTTCCAAGCTTCTGAAGCGATGTAGTCCTCCTTCCCCCCTCCTCCCTTGCGTGAAGCCATCCGTACTGGTTATCATCCTCGTGCCCTTCTCGGCAAGAGAACCAGAACTAATACAGCATTCAAGATGGGAAAACATTGTCGTTCTATAGTTTCCTTCCTTATAATGTCTTTGCTTTGTCAACTGTTGATGAGTGGTCCTCTGATTCCTTCTGAACATAGTCATGATGGCTCGAGATCCTTCCTGAGTGGCAGTAAGGAGCCTGGAGCTCCTGGTTGTGCTTGCGTGGTTGAGGTGGTCTTTCTCTAGCAAGTACTAGCACTCAAGAGTGCTGATTCCTCCCCCCCCCCCCCCCGGATGTTTTCTCGAGCAGTATTTCAGTATCGAGAGATTCATTTGCAGCATTGTGGTCTGATTTGAGTTTCCTGGATAACTGTTGTCATAAGTGATTTTTCTCATTTGTTTATTGGCTCCTTTTTTCCAGACTGCATGTAAACATCATAGAGCCCTTGCAGAACCCTGCTTCTTTCCGACTCTTCATCATTTACATTCCCTCGTGGATTAGTGTTTCTTTTCCCTGTCACACCTTAATTTCCATAAGACCATTTGATAATTTTGCCAAAGCTTTTTTTAAAAATGCCAGTCTAGTGTACCGATAGCCTTGTTTATATCTTCTTGATTGTCTCCAGTAATTCTGGTAGACTGTCTGATGCTACTTGCCTCCTCAAAAAAACACGAGTTCTTTCTCTCAAGTATTATTTTTAAGCATTATCTCAATCAAAGATACAGGAGGCTGCACTACAGATGGTTAGCCTAGGCTCCTCTTCAGTCTGGAAAAGGAACAACTGAGAGATATGTTGGGTGTCTTGAACAGTGAACAGAAAGTCTGTAGGAGACAAGTGTTTGCTGTCCTTTTGAGGAGAACTAGAGTTTGCAAAATTAAATTAATAGCAAGTAGATTTGTGGTCAAATAGTGGAGAGGATGCTTCAGCTCTATGTAGGTTATCTATGAAATGGTTTGTGTAAGATTCAGTGAATGCATTAAGTTTACATGGGTTCTTAGAGCAATTGATGTAGATAGCTATTTAAACAGATAGCAACTGCGGCTCAGGAAGTCCTTGAGTTGGTAACTGTTGGAAACTGGGAGAGGATTACTGTGTGAGGCACCTGATACTGGTTTCTGGAGGTAGTTTTTGTTTTGCAAAAGGTTCCTTACTCTGGGTTTGTCAGTTTGATCTGCCTGATAAAATTCCACAGGAGTGTGAAAAATAAGTAGAGTTCTTGAAGTCATACAGAAGCCAGCACTGCTCTCTGGATTAAATAGGGCTCTCATTTTACAAGAGAAATGGTCTAAAGGAGCATGAATACAGTATTTTTGGCCCCCTGTGTAAATAGTACACCTCTTATATGCAGGTTTTGAAGAGTATCGTTTTAAGGAAAGTTCACCTTCCAATAAAAAAAAAAAAAAAAAAAAAAAAAAAAAAAAAAAAAACGAGACATACAAAAAACCTCAAACCCCAAAACCGCAACATCCCATTAGGAGTATTTTGAGTATGAAAACAGTCCATTTTGTAACTCCCCATCCGTTGTACTGGTAGCGAACAACAGTCTCAATTCCCTATTTCTCATCATCCGTGATATATGACCACCACCTCTTGCAAGAAGTCAACTGATTTGGCTAATAAACATCAGTTTTATCCAGGTACCACATGAATTCCTTTCCTAGGACATTCATAAGTAGAAGCACGGAAACCATTTCAGTGCTTGGTTGTATTCTGTCAAACAAGACATTCTTTCAGCATGGTCACTGTCATCTTGGGATTCTTACCCAAATCTGCCCAAAGGAGCAGATTATGTGTAATTCAAAACAAGGTTTATCCAGTGTTTCGCTGGCATTGGAAGAATTGTCATGCCCCATATATCATCACATTTCCAAAGGATAAGTACCGTTGAGTATTGAAGTGCAGATTAGATGACTCTATTCTGGTCTGGCTGTTATTCAGTTCCTATCTGTCTGCTAGTTCTGCTCGGTAATACAGTTTCTACAGCTCTGCTCTGTACAGCTTCCTGAGGAGGGACATGGAGAGGGAGGCGCTGATCTCTTCTCCCTGGTATCCAGTGATAGGACACATGGGAATGGTTCAAAGCTGCACCAGGGAAGGTTTCGACTCGACATTAGGAAGCATTTCTTTACCAGGAGGGTGGTCAAACCCTGGAACAGGCTTCTTAGAGAGGTGGTTGATGCCCCGTGCCTGTCAGCACTGAAGAGGCATTTGGACAATGCCTTTAATAACATTCTTCAGCTTTTGGTCAGCCCTGAAGTGGTCAGGCAGTTGGACTAGCTGATGGTTGTAGGTCCCTTCCAACTGAAATACTTTATTCTATTCTACCAGTTTCCCAGTCAGAACTTGACTTTACTGCATGTAGTTTCCACATCACTCCTGAAATATGCTTTAAAATTAGCGTCATCCGTTGATACATTCGTTTCTCTGACAGTAAGGGTAGTTTAAGCAATAGCTAAACTGTTAAGTGTAGAAAACTGGTATTTGATATCTCTTAGAATGCTTAGCTAAATACCATCTGGGTTTTGCAGTTTGTTGCTTCTTTTTATCAATTCTCATAAAGTTTCTCGTTCTGACACTTCTTTGAGTTCCTTGGACTCATTCTTAGTGAAGAAGAGCTCTAGTGTGGGATGTCCTCTCACCTCTTCTCTGATCCAGAGAATTCATTTAATGATACTGTTATGGTCATGTTCTCCTTGCCAATCGGCCTCGTTAATTCTCTGGAAGGCTTCTTTTCTCCCAAGTAAGCCTTAGGCAATTCAGTAGGCAGTCTCAGCATACTTTGTCTCAGTTAAACTTACTGAACTAGTGATCATTAACAATTAGTCCATTTGCAGGTCTTATTTTAAGGTCACTTGCAGAATGCTGACCTGTAGAGAGCAGAAGACGTTCAGGCAGTGGGGACCGTGATACGCAATCTGGAAGGTACAGAACAGCTTCTTGTTTCTCTCTTTCAAACGCAAGCACTTGTGCTGGAGCCAAGTTCTGATGCGAGATCATTTTTCTTGGAGCAGTGCTAAGCCTGGCTGTCCGTATGTGTTCTACGGAGAGGAGCGTCTGTTGACCTCAAGTAATTCTCCATCCTTCAGAACAGTGTGGGGAAAATTAGTGGATATTTTAGCACGTTAGTTAGTGGGAGAGGACTTTTTTTTTTTAATAGGAGAAAAAAATGCTTTCCTAACAGCACAGTACCAACTTTCTAACAAACTTTCTTCTAGTAGATTTTTGCAAGAGATTTCCTTTCAATGTTTTACTTCCTTGATGCATGAGGTGAGGGGTCTGAGAGGGCAGAGCATGTGAGGGGTTGTTGATACTTCCAAATACAACCATTACTTTGCATCTTTGCTGACTCTGGATCTAATTAGTTTTCAGTATAGAACTGGAAAATCTTTCTACTTTTTTCATTAAAAGACTTTCCAAGTATCTAACTTCAGCAGCCTAAGCTATGACATTGATTTAGTTTGTTCCAAAGGGAAGTTCTGTACCAAAAATGATTTCTGTGAGTTTGTTTTGATGTATTGTAATCGGTATTTACAGTCTTACTGTGTTCGATGTTTTGCAAGTGTAGGTAGATAGGGGAAATACTGTCTCCAAAGGATTCTCAGTCCAAAAGACACCAGAGAACAGATAAATTTTTCAAGCATCTTAATTCATAGCTGAAGGCACTATCTTGTGCTGCTGCTGGGCTTTTTTTCTGTGTTCAAAATAAAGTTGAAGGTAAAAGCAGAGTAAAATAACAGCAAGGGTGAAACTAAAAGGGGGGGGGGGGTAATGAAAAATCACAGATTGTATATGGCAAAAGACGACCATCGGACAGGATTCAGTCTCCAGATGAGGAAAGTGGTTGTGCTAGAGCATTTGGGAGCTTTCCCATCACCTAATGGGTATGTTGAGGATGTTGCTAAAATGTTTTTAGGACAGACTGACCATTGGGTATCCAGGAAGAGATCACTGAAAAGAAAAGCAGAGGCCAGATTGAGTAAGTAGACTTGCTTGTAGAGTTAATTTGTTGAAAGGTTTACCTATTTGGAAGAAAAAAAAATAAAGGTGGGGGAAGCAGCTTTTGTTTGATCAAAGTAAAGCAGGCTTTGTGAAAATTATCAAAAGTTGTGTTGCAGAGTAACTAGAACTTGGCAGTTTCAGTGGAATGGAGAAAAACAAGTTTGCCAGTGCTCGGGGGCAGAAGGAGGAAACACTGAGAAGTGGACGTGAATCCGTGAATGAAACCTGTCTGTCAATGAAAAATGAGAGCTGAGATCTGAGGGGAGCACAGGAGGAGGCAGCAAAACTCAGGTGCAGCCTGGCTGTATGATCCCAGAGCAAGACTTAAGAGGGAGCAGTCCCCTAGCTGTACTGGAGTGACTGGAAGAGTCAATCCTTGTAGAACTCATCAGACGGACTTTGTATCTTCTTTGGGAGCATTTTTACTTGCTGGTCCCCCGCACCACCATAATCCTGTTTCTAGGAAGCAGTCACCATTTTAGCAGATTGCCCTGGAGCTTTGCATCCTCTGCTTTTGCTGCTGCTGTTTGTTCATCCAAAAGAATGAGAATCAATATCAGCCATATCCATCTTATTTTGTTAGGATGGTACTATCCACAGTCTTAGAGAAGGGCTTGGTAAGAAAACTTGTGGAAGTCCCAACTGGCATGTTCAAGAAGGGCCAGAGAGGGATCTGAGCAGGCTAGTGTAATGGATTTGGAGCAAGAATGGAAAATGCTTGTGCAATACTTGAGAAAGAAATGAAGTGGAAATAATAGAGGACTCTGTTCTTGTATGAAGTTATCTAGGAGAGCATGTGAGTAGTAACCAGATGACCTGGGGACACAGAAGAAACCTTCAAATTCTAAGGCATGTCCCAGAAACGTGAGCAGCTATATTTAGCCCCCTCAAACAACTTCAATTACAAGTGACCTTTCTTTCTTTTCCAGCCATGCTGAGAATGTTGCTACCCGTTGTCGCTGTTCTCTTGGCTTGCTCTGTGCAGTGAGCAAAGCAGTAAATGGGAATGTGATCTCCCCTGCAGTTGTTCTTCAGAAGGGCAGCAGTATAGCTGAGAACTGGGTCACTGCTGTTGCCTAGAAAGTTGGTCCAGCCATAGAGACAAGCAGCAGTGCTGTATCAGTGAAGAAGTACTAGAGATGGAGATTTTGAGATATCTGAGCAGAAGAAGGTTTGCTGTCAACAGCCAGAGATCCTATGTAGTGAAGGGCAGTGTATTGACACCACGGCGGTGTCCTGGTTTTGAGCACTGTAAATACAAAATATGGTTTTGATGCTGCTAATGCTCATGGGTTCTCCCACATATTAGTGTTGTTTTGCTGTGCATTGCCGAGTCCCACAGGCCTCTCTGCTCCCTTTGCCCGAGTGAGAATACTGCTGTCTGACTGGTGAATCTGCTTCACGGGAGGTGAGCAGGGATGGAGCTGTAGGGCTGGGGAGCTGAGCTGCTCTTTGACAGTTTGGTGGAGGAAGATTGTACTGTCGTGGAGTAGGGGTCCCTCTGCCATCTAATACTGCAATCTCTTCTACATTACCTGTCTTGGTAGGAAAGCTTGATTATAAGGTGAGTGTGGAGGAACACGGGCTATTGGCCAACATTTTTATAATATTACAGGTGTGTGTGGAGCCCCTTTCAGGTTTTTTGCCATTACCGGTCCTAGAGGGGAAGGGTGGTAGAGGTTTCTGTTCCTCTCAGCAGCTAAGGGTAGAGATCTGTTTTGAAGGTAACACGACAAAACGGAGCCCTTAAGCAAACAGTCCCAGCCGATCCCCTTCTCTGGTTGTTAGCCTCTTCCTGGCCTCATATCATGTTCTTTTAGGAGTTCATTTTGTAGATTAGGTATTTTTCACCTGGAGAAGTAAAGCTTGAAATGCCTCATGACCTGTTAGCTTAGCTGTTAATATAAAAAAATCATGTTTTATGTGTTGTCAGAAGGAATCTGCAGGGAGGGAAAGAAAATTATGGGTTTTCATATTTTCCCCAAAATAATTCTGCTTACATTTTTGTAGGTTTGGTCTGTAGCTCTAATAGAGTATTAGCTCTAACACTAATAAACTTTTCAATAAATATTTTGGTACTATATTTTGCTTTCTTTATTTTTCAGGGCAGGGAAACCGCCACCTGGCTTACATCTGGATGTAGTCAAAGGAGACAAACTCATTGAGGTATGAAAATAGGTTTTGTATGTGTTTGGTGTGTCGTATACATATAGGCACCAGCAAGAGAACATTTCCCAGCATTTTCCTCACTTACTCCTAAGTATTTCCTTTCTCTGTCATATTCATTATTTTCAAATCATTTTGGTTTACTCTGAAACTAAAGAATGAAGTTAATTTTCCCTTGCCTGTACTCTGAGCCTGTCTTATGCTAGGCAGTGCTTCCATCAGTTATCTTCCGATTAGATGCACTGTTTGAAGGGATACAAAACTGCAGTGCTCAGCTAGCAAACAATGACACTTTGACTCCTGAACATTAAAACTGTCCTAGTAAGGGAGAGAAAAAATATCATAGAATCGTTTAGGTTGGAAAAGACCTTTAAGATCATCAAGTCCAACCGTTAACCCAGCACTGCCATGTCCACCGCTAAACCATGTCCCTAAGCACCACATCTGCCCGGCTTTTAAATCCCTCCAGGGATGGGGACTCAGCCACTGCCCTGGGCAGCCTGTGCCAATGCCTGATTAGATAATATATAATTGTAAGGGAAACTCGATACTTTGCAGAGCCTTATTTCTTCCAAACGTATTTTTGGACCAAAGTTGACATTTTGTTCCCTACAAGATACCTATATAGGAGGTATAGCAGCCAAGAAGGCACCTTGTCTTAGGAATTTCAGGAGCAGAAACTTGAACAACATGGGGAAAGAAATCTCAAATACAAAAGACTAAGAGTACAAATGCTTCACTTTGTACTGCTTGTTTGAGATACTTGTCTGGTCAGTTTATTTTTTATTTTGTTTTACAAGTAAAGTTAACTAGGCATCCTGTATTTTACAGGATTGTTGCCCTGTCCTATAGTATGGAATATAGTATGATTTTTTTTATCCCATGTTCTAGATCTGCAAACTGTTGTGATTAGCACAGATACAATGAGTTATTTTTATTACAGCAAAGGCATTTGTCTGATATACACCAGCTCATTCTCTATTTCATATTTTGTCTTATATCACACTAAAAATAGTAAATAAAAAAAAAGGCTCTTTAACATGGGTGACAGAGAGGACCAAAGCCAGTGAATGTGTTTTAGCTGTGGAGAGACTCCTAACTTGCAATTGACTGAAACAGAGAAAATGTTTCTGGGCAGCAAAAATTTGCAAAGTTGAGCCAACTTTTCTGAACAGAAACTTGGAAAATTAAGAACTGAGTGTTAGATCAAGAAAGATTTAGGTAGCTTAAAATCTTGGCTGGTTTTTAATGTGTGCTACCACAGGAGCATCAGACAGTATTAAATGTTCCTTCTGGTGTCTAGCAGGAGAGATTTACTGTTTAGAATTTGGTTAAGTTACCAGAATATGCTTTGCATAGGAAAGCAGATGGAGATGTCACAAATAGGTACCTCACAAATAAATTTGTGTTTTCCCAGGCCAGAAACCAGGAAAACGAAGCTTTTCCCTGTAGTCCATTACTGTTGGTTTTTCAGACTGCTTTGAGAGAGTGCTCTTACTCTGGATTTAAAGACACAGAAAATTGGGAAAGCCAGTCTTGACCTAAAAGAGATCTTTGCTCAGCCTTAGTTTGGAAAGACTTAGATACTAAGACACATTTACTGCATCTTCAGAGTAGTTCACTAATTCATACAAGACATGGCTGAGTTGGTTCATACCCGCTACTCGGACTACGTTGGAGCTGTCCTTCACCAGCTCTTTCTATGGCTTTCAAACCCTTTGCATTGCATTTGTCTTCAAGCCGTGGACCATGTATTCTGCTCCTTATGGTACTGTTACATGTTCAGAATCATTATCAGAGATCAGAGGGCTGTAGTAGGACTGCTTCTCAGCTCAGCCTTCTCACTGCCATCCTAGCAGCAGCATCTGGGGTAAGGATTGTACTTGGCACTGGATTTTCCAGTATTTCTTTCAGGCCATGTAATGAGATTCAGTGAGCAAAGCCAAATGGCAGTGACTTTGGGTTTTTTGGTATGTGGCAGGTGGCCAAACATAATGCAGCCTTCCCACCTGGGAGACTTCTTGTATGAGTTTTTTCTTGTCATGTTTCTTTTGGATTTTTGAGTGTGGAGAGAGAGCTTTAGGATGAAAGAGTTTATGTGGAGCTCTCTGCTGAATTAATCCTCAGGTGCTAGGCAGATGTCTGTCATGGGAGTCCTGGTCAGGACTGAAAAAAAGGCAGAAAAATGGCATATGGAAGCTGAGGATGCACCATTGGTTTTGGCAGTGGATGAGCAAATAAATTAATTAAGCAAATAAATTGATAAATTGGCAGTCTGGAATATCGTCCTGGTGGTATCAGACTCTGAGGCTGTGCAGCCTGAAGCTTTGGGACCTACAGGAGGCCCAAGTTGGCTTTGTAAGCCTGGGGTCTCTGTCCGCATTGGGAAAATGGGTGGTACAAACATCCTGATTCCCTCTTCCGACCATCAACTCTCTTGATAACCTAACAGAGGTTTTTTGCTGTCATGCAGAGCACTGTTAACAGCCATTTCTAGTCCGCTATCCAGCTACTCTGGGGTTCAGTAGAGGACGTGATCACACAGAGGTTACAGAACGACTGTAGAGTTTGTGTTTTACCTCCTGAATATCTGATGTTGGCTGTCAGCGTTACCGAGATCAGCGCGGTACAGCTTGCCTGCCGTTCAGCGTGTAACGCGTGCGCTGGACGCTGCGGCCAGCGGCGCCCAGGCGCCGGCACCTGCGCGTGTAGCAGAGAGGTCTGGCTCGCTGTCGTACTGCTGTCTGCTGAAGCAAGAATCAGAAGAGCTGGCCTGGTGGGGAAGTTCTAGCAGACTGTTCCACGCAGCATGCATGCCTGCTTGTGTGGTTGCTTTGTGGCCTCGCACGCTGCGTACAGGTGATCACTTACGTCCTCTAGGCTACGGTGGTTACGTGAGGCAACGTACTGTGTGTACATATGGGAGCTGTGCAGCAAATTAGCAGCATTTGAATGTGATCCATCTGTTTCCCTTTTTGGTACATCTGGCAAATAGTTTTTCAGTTTTGTGTCTTATGGTAGACAGCAGTAACTAAGAAAGAACATGCCTGAGTCTCGTGGGTTACTGAGCACTTGATACTAACCGAGCCATCCGTATCCCAGGCGTCGTGCAGAGGTCTGAGGTACAGCTTGTGATTGCTGGGTCTGAAAAGTGCGACATCAAAACAAGCCATGAAGTGTTTAAGCTCAGTGTATAAAGAATAACACTGGGTTATAACTCAGAGGCACAGAAAATTTTGGAAACATTATCTTGAAGTAAAGGCAATAAAATTATTTTCTCTGCTGATAATTTGTTGCAATATTTCCAATTTATGAATTCGTTTGTGTCTTTGCAAAGTCTCTTGAAATGCTGTCAAGTCAGAATGGTATTGATTTGTCTATAGTGGGTACAAATGAAAACTTACAGGCCAATTCTTTTGGTTTCAGTTGTGGACAGCAATGAGAAATTGTTGGACTGATTTTTATGGTACTTGAAATTGTGAGATAACTGCTTGTGGAGCTGAGCACTGAAATGTGGAGTAACGAATCGACTTCTGAAGATCCACTTGTTTGTATCAGAGTTGTGTTTACATAGGATTTTTTTTTTTCAAATACACAAGAATAAAAGGAAAATTTAGTGCTGGTCTTTCTTACAAAGTGGAATCATAGAATTCATTAGTACAAAGGTATTGAATTTGGGAAGATTCAGTGCTGAATTGAATGAGTAGGTACTGCGTAATATTGGACATAAATCCATTGCTATGAAGTTGAATCCCCAGAAAACCTAACTAGCATTTCTCAAAAGATGTATTGTAACAAACACTATGGTATTCACAGATCAATAGCTGGATGAAACAACTGCGATCTTAAGGGAGAGTATCGCTGAGATTAATGGAATGATATGTGTTGATTAAGGCTTGCAGAGAAAAGCATAACAAAAGTATGCTGGCATGAAGAATGTACAGGGAGGAGATTGATTGATCTATTTACAGGTGGAATTAAAAAAAAAAGTGAACTAACACTCAACCAGAAAGGGCTGAGGAAACCAGGTACTAGTTTAAGCTCTTTATCAGTGGCTTATACTTTCTGGTTAATTGTGAGGGGAGGGTGTTGGGAAAACCAGCATTTGTAAAGAGACAGAAAGTGATAATAAAGTAGCCATGTGAGAGCAGAATCCAGTAGACTGTTTCAGTATATTGATTTCTCAGTTTTTTAATCTGAATTACACTGAGGCTTCAAGGTATGCTATTCCCCACCAGACACAAAGAGATTCAGAGGAGACACTTGCATGTTTTAAATGTCCCAGTTGGAGGAAAATCACTTGCATTTTGCATTTGCACCTCATTTGTCACCAGATAATGTACTTGAAGGTGAATTGCTAATTAAGCTGTGATTCCTGTCTTACCAAATGAGATGTGGACTCGCAAAGAAGATTTTTTTTTTTTTTTTTGTAGTTAAAGTCTAAGTGTTGATGCTTTTGTGGATTTTCTGCCAGCCTATGCATCACTGAGGGTACTGATGAAGCTGCCATCCGATCTAACTGTTTGTTTTCCCAGAACTTCTTGAAATTTAATATCTTGTAGTACTGGTTGAAATTGGCCAGTTGGTTGAGAAGTTATTTGGTTTAGTAGTGGGTGTCGGGAGCTGATGGATACGCACGCAGCTTGATCACCTAAATCTTGCTATTTTAAGAAAGCAGGCCAAAATATGTAAGTCAGTAGATTTCACAAAGCATTTACTCTCATGAAATCGTGCTTAAAACGTATACCTTGAGTTAGCTGGGAATAAGACATTAGCAGATTATTATTACGTAAGGGACCAGTTAATTGTAAAGTTGTCATGATGTATACTAGTATGGAGTTGAGTTGTTCAATTAATTCTTCTAGGGACCTAAAAGAGAGAATAAACATACAGAAATAAATGAAATACTTATTACTGAATACCAGATTATGAGAACTTGCAGCATGGGGGCTGACAAATGTTCAACAGAACAATGAGAAATCCAACCTAGAAAATGTAGAACACATCGGGGGGGGGGGGGGGGGGTCTGAAAAAAATCAGTGGGGGAATGACATCTGAATGCAGCAGTGCTAAAAGCCTTGAGGTTCATAATTGGTGGGCAGGTAAATGGATGTAACTTTGGTGATTTGTAGTAGAAAATGAGGTCCATGTGAGATTTATGCTTGCAGATAAAGCAGAGGAATATAAATACAATATCTTATTCCAAGCTGTCTCCTTATTTTCTGTACGACTTGATAGTGCCACAGAATAAGTAACTGTCTGGGTGCTCATTGTGTCTGTCTTTCTGATAGCTCAAAAAACCCCAAACAATTACCTGTAATTAGTCTGATACATCAGCTCTTTCTAGCTGAGCATGTGGTTTATACAGCTGGCAAAACTGAGGAGCAAACAAGTGATAGAGGTGAATGGTGCTGCCAGGAAGGGAGGCCCTTCCTCATCACAGCCCTAGTGTGTATCATCCATTGCTTCGCGAGAGCCAGCTGGGGTACGCATCTGACTGAAGGCAAACTGATTCAGTCCGCTAAAACAGTAGTAGACAAATGCAGCAAAAAAGTGCTTTGCAAGCTGAAAACTTTGCTCAGATGTGTTGCAGTACGATTGAGGAGAGGATTGTATAGCGGGGAGTGGAAGGAGTGAGAGGGGAGAAATCCTCCTGCTCTAGCAGCCAAAATATTAATTCAGCTCAGACTATCTCATGAAAGCAATGCTTTCCTGAACTAAGATCTGGTTTTTTTCTGATGGAAAATGTATCATCAGCATTCTCGTTATCATGCTATTGAAACATTGTGTGGGCTTTGGTAAATGTTTCAAAAAGCAGGAGAAGCCATCTGTTAACAAATCTGTAACGCATTGCCAGCCTTTGACTTGTGCAGCTGGAAGCAAGAAAACACAGGTTAGATTAGGATCTTGGGATGCAGTGAAAAAGAAGGCTGCACTGCTTAGGTACTTCAGCATTTAGGCGCAAGGAGTTCCTTTCAACAACATTGTCTGTTAATAGAAATATGCTGTGTACACCGTAGGACTGTGTCAACATGTTCCTTTGCTTTTCAGAGATGGTTTATGTAACTGATATTACAGTGTGTAAGGTCTTGTTTGAAGAAGAGATTAGAACTAGGATGAATTAAGAAGAAATACCTAAAATTAATGGCTTACTTGAATGGACTAATATGGATTCATATCACAGTACAGATTCAGTATAGTTTTACATCTTTATTATACAGGTCTGAAGTCTCCTGGATGTCCATTTGTATACAGAAATATAATTTTGATGTTCTGTATCGGACTGGAGACCATTCAGCATAGACTCCTGACTTAGAAAGGCCCAAGCTCATCTCCCTCAAGGAATGTGTAAAAATCGTTGGGAGCAGATGTGAGAGAGAATCTCTTGTGTAAGACAGTCTTGTGCTTTGAAGAGTTATTGTCCTTCCCAAGCTGTCTTGTGTTGGCTGTTAAAGAAGGGAATAACTGGGACTCTTCCATATTCAGCTGTTCTGATTTTACAAAGAGAATATTCAAGTTTCTGTATTGAACAGTGTCAGACAAGACTGAAATATTGATTAGATGTTGATGCTTTGTTTTGAATTTGCTCTGTTTATTCATGTTCTTGAATTTTTTCAGGAAGATCCAAAAGATTATAGGAGTCTAATATGCTTCTCTGTTTGATATTCTACCTCAGAAACTCATCATTGATGAGAAGAAATACTATCTCTTTGGGAGAAATCCTGATCTGTGCGATTTTACCATTGACCACCAGTCTTGCTCTCGGGTCCATGCTGCCTTGGTCTATCACAAACATCTCAAGAGGGTTTTCCTCATAGATCTAAACAGCAGTAAGTAGTGTGACATTTAACCAGATAGAAATATGATATTTCAGTGCTTAAACATTTCTGAATCTAAGACACTTTTTCCTTTTTTTTGTTGTTTGCACTGTGTGGATAGATGACTATAATCTGAATTAGCATCCTAGTGAAAGATTGGCAAGGGTCAGGAGCAAAGGAGTGTTTCCTCCAGTCAGCTTACATCTGCTTCACTTGGTGTTTAAAATGACATTTCTAGACTCTTAAGAGGCTAAGGGAGAGGAGGAAAGTGACTTGGCCTTCCCTTCACAATTTTAATGAAGGTTTCTCTTCTGAGGGTGGTTTCCCAAGATCTAAAACCTAACATGCTGTTTTTTCCACTGGGGGAATGATTCCAGACATGGTACATTGGGACCTACAAGAATCCTGAAAGTGAACGGTGTTTGTCATTTATTTCCCTGACTTTTTGAGGAACTCCGATGTGTGTTATCATAGTTTGTGAGATGGTAGGTAAAATGTACATAGCTGATGTTTTCAGCAGTACTTCAGTGACTTGTACCTCGGAGCAACCATGTACAGTTTTTGAACTTGTCAAGACCTGAACTTGAGTGCTGTGAGCCCAAGCTGATGACTAACAGACTATTTTGCATTTTGATGTCCTCAGCACATGGCACGTTCTTGGGTCATATCCGTTTGGAACCTCACAAACCCCAACAGATACCCATTGACTCCACAGTTTCATTTGGCGCTTCTACACGGGCATATACTCTGCGAGAGAAGCCTCAGACACTGCCATCAGCAGTTAAAGGAGATGAGAAAATGGGTGGCGAAGATGAAGAGCTCAAGGGCTTGCTGGGCTTGCCAGAGGAAGAGACAGAACTTGACGTGAGTACGATGGCACTTTGTACCTAGATGGCATTTCCAGCTAAATGGGTAGCATTCCCCACTTGTTTGCTTGCGTTCAGGTTCTTAATTTCTTGGCCTTGAAGATAGTCTGAGGTGTCTTCTGCTGGCAGATAACACGCAAACCATCTCATTCTGCCATAAGCCTGTGATCATGCTGCTTCGCAGAATCAGTGACCTAATAATCCTGCTGTTCCAATGGTCTTCTCACAGAGGCTTGCCAGGGAGTACGTGCTCTCCAACTAACATTACCCCAGGTCAGGGGTGATTTCCCACACTGTTCCCCATCGCCAGATAACAGTGAATGCTGCCCTGTTTCCTGCAGTTAGCTAATGAAGAGGGAGAAGACAGCGTGTGGCATTCACAGGATTCTTGAGGCTGGAAGGGACCTCTCGGGGTCATCTAGTCCAGCCCCCTTGCTCAAGCAGGGTCAGCTAGAGCAGGTTGCCCAGGATTGTGCTCAGTCAAGTTCTGAGTATCTTTGCAGACAGAGACTCCACCACCTTTCTGGGCAACCTGTTGCAGCACTGGAGCACTCTTTCTTCCTAGGGGTCTAAAGCTGAAGTAAACAGTGTGCTGTGGTCTTTTGATATGCACAATCACATGATTAAATCAGACTTCATACACGAGTTGCTTAAACTGTTTCATCTCCAAATTTGTTGTTAGAACCTGACAGAGTTTAATACAGCCCATAACAAAAGAATTTCCACGTTAACCATTGAGGAAGGGAACTTGGATATTCAGAGACCAAAGAGAAAACGGAAGAACTCCAGAGTGACATTCAGCGATGATGATGAAATCATCAATCCAGGTAAGTAGTTTGCTTTAATCTTTAGTTAATGCCTTTGAGGTGCTCTTTCCAGTATTCTCACAGGGATTCCTCATGGCTGCATAGGGATAAGGAGAACAGAAATTTGGTAGTCAATATTTGGGATCTGCTATTTCAGAGAAGCTCCCACACATCTTGCTTATGTCTTTGACCTCTCTCTGTTTCTTCTCTTCTACCTGTAAAATAACTGCATGATTTGTGCAGGACAGGGATGTCACACTCAGCTTCATTCTTCAAAATTCTGTCAGATGTTGGAAAGATCTCGTGGGTCCAAAAGGAGGAAAATGTTTTAAATTTTTTACCTTCTTTAGAATCTAAATGGGAACTGAACTCGTTTTTGTTTTCATCTGTCCCTTAATGCTTTCCTTACTTGTTGCCTAATGGATATTTGTCTCAAGCTCAGAGGTTTTTTGCTATTTGTCTGCATATCTGAAACAAGTCATTCTCATTCAATACGATGCTTCTGAAGATGTATCCAATTCCTAATTAGTCATTTTTCTCCCTTAGCTGTTTTATATTAATGGCACTCCTATTAATGATATTTTATATGGATAATATTCCTATTAATAAGAGTAGCTTATTAATGAGTATGCATTTTAAAATATAGTCAGGAGCTAGTTTCATTTGGCAGTGTATACCACCCAGAATAACCATTTTGATTTATGAGGTCATGCAATTTAGTGCTCAGAACATCCTAAGGTAAACAGCAGTCATTCCCATCACAAAAAAGGTAATTTTTTCAGACTTTCAAGACTGTACATTGAATTCTTCTGACTCCTCCTTCAAGGTCCCCTAAGGACTTCTGGGGCTAGCTGTTGTGCCTTTGAGCACATGCAGTGCCTTGCCAGCAGCAGCTTTCAGCCCAGAACTCCCGTCTGATCAGTGCAAACTGGCTCTCCGTCTGTCCGCTTTCCCCGTTCTCCGTTTGAGCGGAAGCCTTTCTCACCGGCGCATCTGATGAGCCTGCCCCGAGCCAAAGCCACTAGGTGTCCCCTTAGCTCCTCTCTTTATGTGGGCATGCTTGTGCTTACTGAGAGCTACTAGAGCGCTGGCTTTCAGAAGGTCCATGTACCAGTTCTTCGTATAGGTTCCTTTACCTGACAGATCTTCTATCTTTTCCTGTATTCTTATTGAAAGCTTCACTGTTCTTGCATTTACAGAGGACGTGGACCCTTCTGTTGGGCGTTTCAGGAACATGGTACAGACAGCCGTAGTCCCTGTTAAGGTACAGAGTAACTCCCAACTTTCTAATTAATACAATACATTGATGAACTTGCTTTATGAGAAACATAATGTTCTATGGTGGAAAGCATTTTATTGTTAAGCAAAAGTCATGTTCAGGTTTCACAATTGTCTTTTTTTTTTTTTTTTTAGCAGATTTGACCATTTCCCTTCAAATCCAGCTTTAGCTCTTTTCTTTAATAACACGGGGGATCAATGGCAATTTTTTTTTACCTCCCAAAAAGAAACACTTTCCAGAAATTCAGTATGGTAGTTCTAGGCATCAGTTAAAATTGTCGGAAGTGTGGAAAATAAAAAGTAAAAATAAGAGGTTGTTTGTTTAAATACTGTAAGTGCTAAAGATTTCATAAGGTTGTCTACTAGAACTAGCAGGGTTTAGACTTTGCTCCAGGATGAGTGTGTTGCCAGTGCTATATTTAATTTGAATATGCTAGGAGTAGAGAAGATTTGCAAAACTGAAGGGTAACTAAGCAACAGTGTAATAGCAATTTTGCGTGTTGTTGGCATACACTAAATAATGTATGTGGAAAAGGATAATTCTACATAAACCCCAGACTGCAGGAGAAGATTCAAATGATCAAGAGTTAGACAAAATCATCCAAGTGATCTACAAGTTGCAGTTTCTTACTGTGGGGGGAAGGAGGGTCTGTGTTACTGACTAAAGACCTACTTGGTCTTGTGTTCAGGACAAGCTCAAGACTGGCAAGGATGTACAGGAGGTAAAGAGATGCTCAGACCTGATCTAAGTTAAAGCTGAGCTTCAACTTCTGTCACCCCTGCCTGCATTGTGCACCTTTGAGAGTTTATTAATAAGTGGTTTTCAAGGAAACCCAGAAGAAATCTTCTGGGACAAAGACTGGGACATGGTCTGTAACCACTTTATACGTGGCTGGCCTAGGTGCCTTCTTGGAGAAAATGACATTGGCATCCAGTTTAAATAGCTTGCTTGTTTCATGTATTTTGAATAATTCTTTAAATACTTCCATCTACAGAAAAAACGTTTGGAGAATCCAGGCTCATTGACCACAGATGATTCTGCATCACGACGTATGCAAAACTTTCCCTACAGTGGAGGATTATATGGTGGTTTACCTCCAACTCACAATGAGGCAGGCTCCCAATCGCATGGCGTCCATGGGACAGCACTCATTGGTGGTCTGCCAATGCCCTACCCCAATCTTGCCCCAGATGTGGACTTGACTCCTGTTGTGCCCTCAACAGTTAACATGAACCCAGCTCCAAACCCTGCTGTCTTTAATCCTGAAGCTGTGAATGAACCCAAGAAGAAGAAGTATGCAAAGGAGGCATGGCCGGGCAAGAAGCCAACCCCTTCCCTACTGATCTGAGTTGGGTTTTGTTGAGGGAGGGTGGGAGTTACGAACTCCAGAAACTGTTTATGTGCAGTATCGTCTTTTTAAAATTTCAATGTCCTAACCAGATGTAATACCAAGATTGGAGAAGTGAAATATCCTTTAAAGATCTGTCTTCAAACGTTTTTATATGTCTGTTTAAAAGAAAAAAAAAAAAATACAGTTCCCATCTCCTTTTGAACTAAAATATCTGGCAGCCTTTTCTTAGCAATTACTGGCCCCAGAGGTCTTTACTCTGAATTTTGATCCATAAGTTGAAGGGGCAGAGTCATACAATTTAATTATTGTTTATGGCATGACCCTACAAATTTGTGTATTTAGGTGTCGTGCTTGCTCTGAGTACTGTTGTTCCTGCTGGACTTGCTCATAGCGGGTCAGCTGTATCAGAAGTAAACGTTTGTGGGGCCAAGTTTTTCAGAAATCCCATTGGTATGAGTTCTAAAACTTGCAAAACATAGGTCAGCTTTTTATTTTTTTACATTTTCAAAACCCCACCAATGTGGGGCATTATCTTTTTGTTTGTTTGTTTGTTTGGCTACAACTTGTTTTAATTTCCACCTAAAACACTACAGCATCCTGTTAGTTCATGAGAACGTGGAGTTGAGATGGCCAAGAACTAGGTGGGCTTCCTTAGCTGTGGTCCAGCATTGTGTGATGGAGTGCTGTGTGGATGGGTGAAGTGGTGTACGCGTGGAGGGGTCGGAGCTTGTGTCGGTGCCTACGGCAGCGTGCAAGCATGGCAAGCCGAGGAGCGTTTGCTGGATAGGCGCTATCTACGCTGTACAGACAATAAACAACAGAGTAGCCTTGACTCTCTCCCCTGTGATAACTTAAGGTGGAGTTAACACAGAGGAGAACGGTTTCTTTTAAACTTCGTGGCCCTTTTAACTTAGTTTCATTTTTATTTGCAAATGGGACTTGTGAACTTAGAGTATATGTGAGATGCAACAAGATACATAAAATAACGAGCAGCCATCAGCAGTGTCAGAGGACTTGCACATTTAACAACTAAAACCACAACCTGCCCACTATTCTGGCTGCCAGTAACGGGGTGAGAACTGAGTGCTACTTAAAGCTAGAATATGAATTCTCAGTAGAGATTCTGCCTCGCCTTGAATAAAGCAGTGTATAAGTTGATTTCATAATAGTACGTTTTTTGACTACTACTTCACTTTTTCCCATAAAATGAGAAGCTTGATTTGGATTGTTGCTCTAGCCCTTCAAATCCTTGGTTTTAGATTTCAAAATCTGATTCATATGTATTCAGACACTATGTCTTTATACAAGGTAAGGCCAGAGCTCTGTTTTTCTTAGGTTTACTCTGGATTTTTTTACATTCTATAATGCAGTTCAGCTACATAGTCACATTCCTTTGTTTGGGGGATTTCTGCAGGAAATATGCACTAAAATCACAGTAGTATACCCAGCTGTTCTTTGTGTACAGTGCTGTAGCTACCTGGCTACGTAGTGGTGTGAAAATCTGAGGGTTGCCGGCGCGGTGCTGTGTTACAGCGCGTCTGGTGTGCTGTATGCACTAGACCTGTTTGGACAGATGCTCCAAAATCAGTGTGACTTCTGCGTCTGCAGAGTGATTGCTTCTATCATGTTACTGAGGTAAAAAGGAGCTAGTAGCTACCCCATTTACAAGAGCGATGGCTTTAGAGACTGGTTTGTTCCCTTCCCCACACCATCATATCTAGCTCAAACTATTCCATGGATGAATACAGTACCTTCTTCATGATATAGTTGTGTCACTCTGTGTTTAGTTGCTATTGAATATGATTCAGTCCTCGGACATTCTGCTTCCAGACACTCCATGCTGCCTCTTAAAATCTTTCTCACTTTATTTTTAGTTTTGCTTCTTTCTGGTATGTAGAATTTTCTTTTTCCAGCCAGTCTGCTTTATGAAGGCAACTCTTTAGGGTAAGACTAGTTAGGGCAAGTAAAAGTTGAACAAGTTTTCTTCTTCCTGTTTTTCTGTTTCGGGGGCTTTTTTTGGAGGGGAGTGGGGTTTTTTTTTGTTCTGGTTTGGTTGTTTGCAAGTGGCCCTTTGCAAGATTTTTCTTGAAAAGGGAAGCTTTACTGCTTATTGTTTTTTAAAGCTCTTCTCCTCCCTGGGTTTGAACAAGCTCTCGTTATTTTAGAGCTTAGGGGCCATAGCTGGCCAGTACAGGAGGGGACAGTATAACATCCAGGGGCTTTGTACAGAGGTTTGTACACTTGTGTAATATGTAATAGGCCTTTTCACACTTTCTGTTGAGCTTTTTACCTGTAACCTTTACTATGTTGTAAATTAAATGCAGATTTTGCCAGTTTGGAGAGTGTAGTGTGTTCGTTCCCAGTCTACGCTTCTGCAGTTGGGACTGTACGTTGTTTTGTGGCTTACTGAAGGATTTCTGCAGTGGCAAAGTGCAGTTGTCGCCGCAGGCCTTGTTCGTAGTGGCTGGCTCAGGCTGCAGCTCTTAAAGCTGCTCCAGCTTCTTTGCTCATGACCTGCTTTGCTGCCTTGTGCTGCAGCGTTGCACTTTTGCACACCAAAGTAACACTTCCCAGTGGATTTTAAACAGCAGTCACCTTTGTTGTCTGAGTGAAGTTTTATCTGGTTCTGGCATAATCCTCTCTCTGCAAAAGTCATACTTTAGAGCCCAACTTTGCTCTTTTCATTGCCCAGTTTGCTGCCTCTGACCCGTAGAGGCAGTCCAAATGCCCCGTCCTTTGTCGCTCTGTGTCTCTGCAGCTTGTCCTAGGCTCACTGGGGAGAGCTGTAGTGAAAAACAGTAAACTGGTAGCTGGTTAAAGATAACCGTGGTGCCTGCAGTGTAGGGGTGAGAGCGATCCCTAAGCTTTGCTGAATTCAGTAATATTTAGGCTATAGATTAGTGTTTCTTCTCAATCCAGCAATATTCTTTCAGCAGCTGAAGCAGTTACATTTTCATTATCATGTGTCAGCAGAAGGCTGAATCTTCACAATTCATGTGCAAGCTGCTGATCTGCCATAAGTAGATCTTCTCCCCAGGGCCTTTTAGGGGAGCAGGAATAGCTTCCAGCGCAGAACAGGTGAGTGTGCCAGCTGAAGTGTGCGCTCGTGCAGTTACACCAAGTGCTTCGAAACACTCAGTGGCATGGGGAAAGACCACAGTAGAGGCTTGGACTGGAAGACATGGCTTAGGACAAGCCAAAGAACTGGGGCTATTACTGGGCTCAGAGGTCAGATGCTGTTTAAGAGGTTTTCTTCAAAAACAGTCTAATACTGTCAGGTAATTTGCAGGTTTTTTGATCTCAAAACTCTGTCTTAATCTGGCAATGGTAGATAAAGGGGGGAAAAGTTTCTGCTTTCACTTCTGCTCAACACCAGGAACAGCTCCTCATTCATACGGGCTACATGGTGTCTCTGGGACCTACCTGCTTCGTGGGGGACAGGAATGCTAGTGCAGGATTGTGGTGAGTTCAGGATAGACAACCATGTGTTTTGGGTCACAGTCTTCTAAATTAGCCTTCCCTGAAGGTCCCGTAACCAGTAAAGTAGTAAGAGGTACCTCACATACTGGCATCATGTTAGTGCCTGAGACTAACCATGATGCTTCCCTTGCCTCTCTCGGAGGTCCTGCGTCCTCCACAAAAGCAGTAGCTTTCCAGCAGCATTGATGGTTGCTTTGGTGTTGTCTTTTGCTTCTTATGAATTTCCCGGAACTGATGTCCTCTTCAGAGAAGCTTTAAAGGAGAAGCAGCTAAAGAGCCCGAATCTTTGCTGTCCACCCTCTTGTACGTATCTGTCTGTCGTGTCACATGTTCTGGCATACATCTGTGAAAGGTTTCAGTCACACTTGCAGAATGGTAGAGGAAGAGAAAGTCTTTAAATACTGGATGTGCTCCAAGTACTGCTCTGGTCATCCTGACACATCTTGCCACGGCCCAAGTTGTTCACGGTCATCCTGCAAAGACACCCAGATGGGTAGCTGCCTACGTGCATGCTGGCCTTTTGAGGAACTGTCCAGTAATACTGGACTAACCTAGCAACGCCGGTCACGGCTGGTCACGACCTTTTCTGATTCATATCTTGCCCGTGATGGGTCGTTTCCTGCCCCCGCCTGCTCCTACATACGCCAGGGAGGCCTTCCCTTGCTCGCGCCTGGAGGAAGTGGAAGCAGCGTTTCTCCTGGTGGGTAAGCAATGGTGTGTTTATGCCCTTATCACCCCAGGGGAAGTCCTTTCTGAAAGTAAGCCCAACCAGTTTTCTCCAGTGTCTTACAAAAACAGTACTACAAAATTGAAGAGCTAGCAGGATCTCGTTCTCTATTAACCTCTCCCATATAGGCTTACCAGAGTGCTCGGTTACTTTGGTAAGAATTTCAGGGTTCAGTGAAGATGAGGAAAATCCTGGAAATGGGCTGTTCAGGCAGTGGTTCCACTGCCTGCTTCAACTTGGATACCTCAAGTACCTCTGATAGTTCTTGCTTGCTGACAGGTCAGAGAAGGGTTGTGCTCCACTGCAGGGAGCATTACAAACCTTCGAGGTGAGGATGGTTCAGGCCGAGAGACCGGTTTTGCTTGGACGCAGCTGGTGTGATCCCCTCGTTGTCCGAAAAGCGGGTTCCTTGCCCGGTGTGCAGTAGGCCAATGATCACACGCTCAGAAGAGACGCTGGTTGTTTATTTTGGGTTTGCACAAGCCGGGGTGCTCTGTGGTTTCCCACAAATCAAGCACGCCATCATACAAAACTACAGCACACTTATCAGGTTACATGATTAGTATAAACCTGCCTAAATTTACACTTATTGGTTAATAACATTTCATACACTATTGGTTTACTGTATTTAAATTAGCCTCACTTGCTATGTAAATCAGCACGCATGCTCCTTTCAGTTGGGGGGGGGGCAAGTCTTTTTGGTCCTGAATCAAGTCGGCGGTCACGATCTCCCCTCGCCGCATTTCCCTCTCACCCAGTTTCTGCAGTTTTATCAAACTTCACGCTTCTCTGGCCGCCCGTCCAGTCTTTGGTGCCAAGATGTTACCTTTTATCAGTCTGTTAGCTCTTCTTCAAGGTTAGAGCTGTTAGTTTTCCACAGTTCGTTACTTATACAAACACTTTCATATCTTTTAGCTCCCTCCCAAATTCCTTTCCCAAGGCACACGTGGATTCTCCAAATTCTCCAATTTTCCAATTAGTAGTTCTACTAATTGGAAAATTGCTGTTTCTGCAGGACATCACCCTGTTTCATGTCTTCTGTGTCTGTCTGGGGCCCTGCTGGTGAGATCACAGTTCCTGCTTCTGTTTGAGCAACTCTGACCTCCTGCATGTTGTAACTTCAGGCCCCCAGCTGCGGCCAAACGGCAGCAAAGTTTAGGACTTTGACAAGCAGTGAGGATGACTTTGGACTGCCTGAAATCTGTGGAAACTCCAGTTGTCTGATGCCCTGCAAGGAAATTTCTTTAGGCAATTTTTATGTTGAGTTTGGACACCGGAAGAGCAGGTAGACAACTTTGCTCCCTGTAGCCGCTCATGATCAGTGCGATGTTTCATCCCCGTGACCTGAAGTTGGCCCGTTCAAGGCTTATTCCTGACCTCTCCGTGGGAGCTTTTCTCTGTCCTACAGCACTCATACCTAGTTCAGCATTTGAATTTCTGCAAACCATTTCCAACGGATTTTTCACCTGTATTTGTCCATGATATTAACAATGGGTGTGTTCTGCTCTGCTCGGGCAAATGCACAACTGGACGGAAAAAGAAGCAGTTGCGTTGTTTCCTGCTCACTGCGAGAGGTGGAAAGTGGCAATTTCCTCTGATGCAAGTCCCCTGCTCCTACTACTGTCCATCCTTATCACCCTTGTCACAGCCTCGCCAGGGTAAGAAACAAAACCGCTCGTGGGTCCTGGCTCGCCCACCGCCCTGTGCTGTGCTCCGTGGTGGTACATGATGGCTTGAAGTAGGAGGAGAGGGTGCATTTGCAGGGAGGTACCATCTCGGTTGGGTCCTGTATCAGACACTGACCTTGGAGACCATAAGGACGTGTCTCGTGTAGTTAGAGATGATGCTGGGTTAGCCTTAGCACCGGGCTGGGTAGTGAACGGCAGGGAAGCGCTTGTGAGCTTCGACAGGCAGGCATGGACGGTATCATCAAGGTGCTGTGCGTGACCCTGCAGGGCCGCCAGGGCTCTCTGCTATTGGCGTTCCCTCTTTCTTGGCCTTTCTGCTGCACAGCTCCTCTGGCCTTGGCAGTGCGCTGGGTCCCGCTTCCTGGGATGAGCCGTTTTATCACTTGCTGCTCCGATTTCTTCTGCTGCCCGTGCTGCGGAGTTGGAGCATCTCTGTATGCTGCCCTGCTGTCACAGCGGACCCCGCTGAGGGGGGCACCCGCTGGGCAGGACCACATCTGAATTTGAACTCGGAGAGGTGGAGATGGTGCTCATAAAGAGGACCCTCAGTCCGTGTGTCCCAGCCTAAGCCATCCTGATGTCAGGACGTGGATGGCTGATGTGGAAATGTCTGCTATGGGAAAACAATGGTCTTTTCTCAGCCCCTGCGGAGCACCTGCTGGCTGTGGGAAAGCGAGGGCCCTTTGTGAAAGGGGATGGGCTGGTTGGGATTAGCGTGTGAAATAAAGCAGCGGTTCTTAGGGCCGCGCTGTGGCTGGCCTGTCCCTCCCCTCGCAGGCAGGCGGGCACCGGCCTGGGGGCGAGCAGGAGGAAGTGAAAATGTTCCACTCATTTACTCAGCTCAGCGCCTTGGCTGTGTTTGGGATGATGGAGCCCTGATGGGTTTGCTGCCTTTTCCTCCAGCAGCTGCTCTCTTGTTCCCAGAGGCGTCCCAGGCCTCCCGTGTCTGCTACGCATCCTTGTGGGTAGCTGCAAAGCAACAACCTTCATCCCTCCCCTGATGAAATTGGGCTGAAGGCTAAGCTACCAGGAGAGGATGTTGGCCCCAACGCAGAGCTGCTCAGCCCCTTGGCCCGTAGTGAGCTGTCTTGAACATGTCTCTGCCTCTCCTCGCTCCCCTTTCCTTGCAGCTCTTCCCCGTCCCTGAAGACATGGTGCTTCCTTGGCTCTGACTTGCTGCGACCAAAGCCCTGGCTCTTTGCTGCTGGAGCTCAGCAGCCTGGACCTGCTCCTAGAAGCCTCTTTCAGGCAAGAGCTAGTGGGCTTTTGAGCTGACCATGATTGCTGTCCATGGCCACGTTCATTCTATCTGTGTCCAGGGTTTGGTCACCTCCATGACCCCTTTTATTTTTCCAGACTTCCCATGGAGGTTTGGCTCTTCCACCCACTTTATCTTCGTTCCTCTAGTCCCACATGGGCTTGTGTGCCACTGCCCAGCTGTAAACCTTGCAGTGTCCCATCAGCGTGGCCTCAGCATCTGTACGCCTTCTGCAGCGATGCTGAGCCTGCTTGGGACAGCCTGTCCGGCTGGGGACCGGCGCCAGCATCCTGCAGGCTCTCCAAAGGGGGCTGATACATGGCAGTTCCCGGACCTTTTCCTCTATCTCCTCAATCATGCTCTTTGCTCTTAAATGTGCAACATCACACCTGTGCTCTTGCTGTGAACAGGGCAAACCGCGTGCTGGACTAAGACCAGATCATGGCTCACAGATCAGGGGACGCTATCCCTGCTGCCTGCCTGCACCGGGAAGAGTGGACCCAGTGTTGAACCCTGAGTTCAAGAAGAGGGATGTGGGAGAGGGACAACCAAAGGGTGACCAAGATGGTCATGGGGCTGGGCACACAACCTGCGAGGAGTGTTTATGGGAGCTGGGCTGGTTTTGTCTGGTGAAGAGGAGGAGAAGGCCGATCTAATAGCAGCCCGCAGCTACTTGAAGGGCAGTTTTACTACCAGTGGAGCCAAATTCTTCCCAGCAATGGCAGAGAAGATAGCGAGGGCCAACGGCCACATGTACAGCTTCAGAGATGCAGGCTGGGCATTAGGAAAATGTCTTTTCTGGGAGCATGGTGCAGCCCTTTGACAGATCACCAGAGGGGTGGAAGGCCTCCATCCTTGTAGTTTGTCAAGACCTTGACACATCCGACTTGCTCTGGTGTCAAGGATAGTCCAGCTCCGAGTGCCAGTTTGGCCTGAAGTCCTCTAGACGCCCCTGCTGCTATGACACGGTGTGTGGCATGCTGGAATTGCCTCGCGCAGGGGGAATCCGGATATTCCAGCATGCTCTGTCCCTCGGATTGCTTCGTCCCGTACTAATAATAGGAAACGCAAATTCCCGTTAAGTGCAGCAGACTTCTGCAGCTGGAGTCAAAGCAGAGACCTCTTTTTCTGCATCATCTGCTTAAAAATACTTTTTTCCAAGTTTCGTTTCTACATGAAGTCCCATCCTGCTCCTGTTCCTAGCCTGCAGCTTCAGTTTGATTCATAGAGCAAGTTGAAGGAAAATCCTTACAAAGATGAAGCTCGTTGGGAGCAGCAGCTCTCAGAACTGCCTTTTCCACCTTGGCAGCCTGTGGGGCTGGCAGCCATGGGGACCGTGCTTGGCTGCTTTGGTGAAGGACAGGGCTCGTCTCTGCAGGAGAGCGAGACAGGTGCTGCTGCCTGTCTTGGAGGCATGGGAATTTGGCTCTGCCTTTCCCACGGCTGATGGTGCCGCAGTGACACGCAGTCCAGACCCGCTGACTCCCCTCTCCTCCGCACGCTGAACACAGCCAGGGTATGATGCATGGGATGTTTGTGCCAGGGCAAGCGTGGTCTGAAAGCCCAGAGGTGAGCAGGACGGAGACGCCTGTGTGTGTGTAAGGGGCGAGGGCTGTCTGGGCACAGCCCGTTGCATTCTCTGCCATGGTACGCCCAGATCTGCCCGCTGCTCCGTGGCACCATGGCTCTGTCTGGCCCCAGCCACAGAGGGGCCGGGCAGGCTGGTACATGGGAGACATGCGATGGGGACAGGCTGGAGCACCGGTGCAGCCAGGACAGCACCAGGGCAGAGCCTGGGGCCCGCGCCTTCAGTCACCCTCAGCACTGGCAGCACCGCCAGGGCCAGGGCTGGGGGGCACCAAGTGGTGACGGGTGATGGGGGCCAGGAAGAGGATTGTCCCAGCAGTGCATCAGTCAGTCTGTGCAGGCCAGTAGCGTGGGTCTATGGCCAGAGAGGGAACTTGCCACTGCTAGAAGCAGAAGTGAAAGGCAGGCAGAAGTGAAAGCAGAGCCCAGAGCCACTTCCCATGCAGTTCCCCTCTCTGCAGAGTGCCCTGGAGCACCCGGCAGCACAGCCATGGAGCCTCTCTCCTTCCAGGAATACATCTGCTCCCTAGACCCCGCCACCCTGCCCCGCATCCTCAGGATTTGCTCCGGTGTCTACTTCCAAGGTGAGTGCTGGGTGCCCGCTGCCTCCAAAGGGTGCCCCGAGGCTGTGCCACCTCCCCCTGCCATGCCACAGCAGCCCAGGCTCCCCCCTCCTGCCCTGAAGATGGCTGGTCCCCTGCCACCGGGGTGCCCATGGGAGAGGCACGGGTCCTGGTGCCACCACCAGACACTGGTGCCTAAGGCACAGCTTCTCACAAAAAACCTGTTCTACACCCAGTGCCCACCCAGCTGAGTGCCGCGGTGCATTCAGTCATGCTCCTAGGAAAGCGGTGGGGCACCAAAAACCATCCAAGCTGGTCCTCCATTTCATGCACCGCTCTTATCCCAGGCAGTGAATGAGCTGCTGGCGGTGGATGTGGTAGGGATGGACCCACATGCTCAGTGGCTGGAGGAAGGTGGGATGGCATTGCCCCTGGCCTCGGGGCGAGGAGTCCAGCATGGGGGCAGAGAGGAGCCTGGGCTGAGCGCTCTGCTTCCTCCTGGGCCATGTCCCTGGAGGCATCTTAGGTCAAGGAGAAGCCTTGACCAACATGGCTTCCTCAGCTGGTGGCAATGTTGGTGGTGAAATGGAGCCAGAAATTAGCAAATGCTTTTGCTGGATTGCTGGAGCTCCCAGAAATTCTGGGAATGCACAGCAGGATCTTGGCAACACCAATGTGGTAATTAGCATCAAGACTTGTAGGATTTGTGGCATTTGTTAGGTTACACTGACTTTTAAAGAGCACGAGAAGTCGTTGGGATGGTCTCACTCTGCTTCTCTATAGCTCAGCTGGGGCGGATGTTTAGCTTTCCCAAAGACTTCTGGTGCTCTTGATGACATGCTAACGTTGCTAAATGACCAAAAATGCCGCTGTTCCAACAGCAGCAGTCAATTTGTTTAGCTGTTGCTGCTAGTCGTGGTGGGGTAGCTGGTGCCTTCTGCTTCACATAGCAGGGGGTTTGTCGTGAGTTCATCCCAGGGAGGGGAGAAGTTTGGGGCTGCACAGAAGGTTTGGTAGCAGCTCAATGAATGCAGAGATTTAAGGGCAGAAGGGGGCATTGCTTGTGTTGGAGGGTGTCATGATGTGGTGTAGCCGGAGGAGCTCCTGCTCCAGGAAAGGCTCCGGCTTCAGGAAAGGCACATCTACCCCTGTCCCTTTGCACGTGATCAAGCACTGAATCTTTCCTGCTGCATTTCTCATCCGAGTTACATCGGTTCAGCCTCCAGCCATTCCCGTTGTGCTCTTCTGCACTGCACAGCTACCAGCACTGGAAGCTTTCCAGGACACAGGCTGTACAAGCTTCCAGGTATTCCTGATTCCTTAGAAATAAGCATCAGCCCAACAAAGACCCCTCAGCCAACCTCCCGGTTGCATGTTCGCTTGGCTGCTGGTGAACGGTGCTGGACCTCGCAGACAGGTCAGGGTGCACTGGGGATCAGTCAGTGTTGCACCCTGCAGATGTGCCATCCTGCACTGATGATATTTCTTGAACACTTTTGGATTTCCTGCCTTTACTAAAGATTGTACTGCTTCTGGCTTTTTGTTAGCAAAAATTTGGGTGGGTCCCTAAGATGGTAAACAAAACTGCTGCTGGTCTCGGCTCCTTCTCAGGCCCCTCTCCCAGCCACACGCCCCTCGCCTCCTCTGCGTTCTTGATCCTGCTTTACGTTGCAAAACCGCTCTGGCTTGGTGCTGCGGTGGAGCTGAAGAGTGCTTTGGGGTCCTGTGCAGGGCATCCACAGCCACATGCGTCTGTGTGTCTTGCTGCCAGCCCCGGGGGCCAACCATTCCACGTGTGCATGGAGTTAACCGGGTCTCTGCACCCAGGGTGTGAGGCATCTCTGCGCTCTGGGCACTGCAGCCCAGCTGTGGGTTTCCTCCCGTTTCAGACTGTTCCCTCGATGCTGTCATAGTGTGACAGGGCGTGGGAGAGCTGCAGAAGGGGAACGGGGGCTTGCACAACACACAATTCTTTCTGAAACTTCCTGTCTTTCATCCACCTCTTCCTGTGGTTTATTTTTTCATACTTATTTCTACTTCGAGGTTCCCCCCACTCCTGGGGACACAGGCGAGTGGTGGTCAGTGGTGTGGCGGTACCTGCAGCAGCATCTGTCCCCCCGCGCTCGGGCACCGATACCCAGCATGGGGACACCAGCCCACCTCTGGCGGTGTGTCCAACCTTGGCTCCATCTGTCCTGCCCAGACCCACCAGGGTGCTGTGTGTACTGGGGCCCTAAACCAATATGTTCCCACTGTGGCCAAAGGCACCAGCTTGCCCCACACACTGGGTGAATCTCTGCCAGCCCCATCTCCGCCCACTGCTGAGCCCGCTGGCCAGCTCTGCCCTTCCCTGAATAGCTGAATGGCCCCCTTCTGCAGTCCCAGGGGTCGGGGGTCACCTTGGCCTCACCACAGGCACTGGGGCTCCCTCAGGGGCATCCATGCGCCCATGAGTGCTGGGACGCCCGGGCTTGGCTCACGTCCCAGAAAGGACAAATCCTGCAGCCAGGGCCAGGCCATGGGTCAGTCCCCTCCCCACTGCCTCAGGGACCTCATCACAGCTGGCCAAGCAGAAGGGCCCTCACTATGTAACTGGTATTTGTTAATGGCACATAGCATGACTACCTGTGATGGGAATCACTAAATCACCAACGTTAGCAGGAACCCCTAGAGATCATCCAGGTCAACCCCCAGCTCAAGCAAGGTCAGCAGGAGCTGGTTACTCAGGACTTTGTCCAGCTGGATTTTAAATATCTCCAATGATGGAGACTCCACAACCTCTCTGGACAACCTGTTCCAGTGTTTGAGCACCATTATAGTAAAAAAATGCTTCCTTACATTCACAAGTAGTTTCATTGTGTTCCAGTTTGTGCTCATGGCCTCTGGTCCTGGCACTGGGCAATACTGAGAAGACCCCGGCTTTGCATCCTCCCTTCAGGTACTTGTATACATTGATGAGATCCCCCCTGAGCCTTGTCTTCTCCAGGCTGAACAGTCCCAGGTCTCTCAGCCTTTCCTCAAAGGAGAGGTGCTCCAGTCCCTTCATCATCTCTGTGGCCCTTTGTTGGACTCTCTCCAGTATGTCCATGTCTCTTGTACTGGGGAGCCCAGCACTGGACACAACAGTCCAGGGGTGCCCTCACCAGTGCTGAGCAGAGGGGAAGGATCACCTCCCTCAGCCTGCTGGCCCTGCTTTGCCTAGTGCAGCCCAGGACAGCATTCGCCGCCTTTGCAGCAAGGGCACATTGCTGCCTCGTCTTCAATCTGGTGTCCACCAGGATCCCCAGGTCCTTTCTACCAAGCTGCTTTCCAGCCGGGTGGCCCCCGGCGTGGGCTGGTGCGTGGGGTTGTTCCCTCCCAGGGGTGGGACTTTGCCCTTCTTCTTGTTGAACTGCATGAGGTTCCCGTCGGCCCAGTCTTCCAGCCTGCCAAGGTCCCTCTGGATGGCAGCACGACCCTCTGGCCTGTCAGCAGCCCTTCCCAGTGTGGTGTCATCTGCTGAGGGTGCACTCTGCCCCATCATCCAGATCATTAATGAAGTTAAACAGGATTGGACCCAGTATTAATCCCCAGGGCACACCGCCTCCAACTAGACTTGGTGCCACTGATCACCACCCTCTGGGTCCAGCCATTCAGCCAGGTTTCAGTCCACCTCATTGTCTGTTCGTCCAGCCCATTCTTCATCAGCTTCTCTATGAGCATGTGATGGGAGATAGTGCCAAAAAGCCGTACTGAAGTCAAGGTAAACAATAGCCACTGCTGTCCCCTCGTCCACCAAGCCAGTCACCTCATTGTAGAAGGTGATCAGGTTGGATAAGCGTGATTTCCCCACACTTACTAATCCCAATCACCTTTTCGTCCTTCATGTGTCTGGTGATAGTTTCCAGAATTACCTGCTCCAACACCTTCCCAGGGTTTGAGGGGAGCGTGACTGGCCCCTAGGTCTCTTCTTGCCTGTCTTGAAGATAGGAGTGACATTTGCCTTTTTCCCTAGTCTTCAGGAACCTCTCTCGATTGCCCATGACCTCTCAAAGACAATAGTGGCCTCACAAAGTCAGCACTCATGGGTGCTCCTGGCAGGCCCCACTGATGTCTGTCTGTCTGTCTGTTCGGTGCTCCCTTACCTGGACCTCCTCCACCGAGGGTAGGTCTTCCTTGCTCCAGAATTTCCCCCTGGTCCCAGGGGGATTCCTGAAGGCTGGTCATACCTGTAAAGACCAAGGTCAAGAAGTCATTGAGCACATCAGCTGTGTCCTCTGTCACCACGTCCCCTGCCCCATTCAGCAGCAGACCCACGTTTTCCTCAGTCTTCCTTTTGCTGTTGATGTACTTGCAGAAGCCTGCCTCATTGCCCTTCACATCCCTTGGCAGATTCAGCTCTGGGTGGGCTTTGGCTTTCCGAACCCTATCCCTGCACAGGGACTCTGTCTCTGTGCTCCTCCTGAGCCACCTGCCCCTGCTGCCACCGCTCGTGAACCTCCTTCTTATGTCTGAGTTCAGTCAGGAGCTCCCAAGTGTTGGACAGGAGCACCAACCACCTGCAGGTATTGCAGTAAAGAAAGCAGTAAAGGACACCTTACAGAGGGTGGTGAGGCACTGGCACAGGTTGCCCAGAGAAGCTGTGGATGTCCCATCATTGGAAGTGTTCAAGGTCAGGCTGGACGGGGCTTTGAGCAACCTGATCCAGTGAAAGATGTTCCTGCAGGGGACATGGCCATAGCAGAGGGTTTGGATCAGATGATCTGTGAAGGTCCTTTCCAACCCAAACCATTCTGTGATTCTATGAAATGCTGGTAGAGGCATTTTCTTTGAGGAAATCTCCCTTCTCACCCTGCAGGATCTGTGTACGAGATCTCAGGCAACGAATGCTGCTTGTCCACGGGTGACCTGCTGAAAGTCATGGCCGTGGCACTGGAGAAGGTCATTTGTGAGGACACGGAGACAGGGCAGACAACGGAGCTGCCACCAACATTTAAGGGTGAGCAGGGCTGCCCTGTCCCAGCCCGAACCCAACGGGTGCTCTCCTCCCGGGGGAGACCTTTGCAGCCCCCGTGGGCTCAGCCTCATTGTCCCACAGGTCTTTTCAAGCCTGCCTCAGCCCCGGGACCATACTCGACACCGCGGCGACCGTTCCTCGAGGGTGGCAAGCAGCGGGGCCTGACGCTGCACCAGGCGGTAGGGCGGTGGGCCGGGCGGCCACGGCCCATGCTGTGCCCCACCATCAGCCCCTGTGCCCTGCTGCTGCACCCTGTCTATGAGGTGCACGCCACCATGCACTGTGAGTCCGGATGGGGCAGGCGGGGTGCTGGGGAGTCAGGGTGCTGAGGGATTCAGGGCAGGGATGCTGTGGCGTCAGGGCAGGGATGCTGTGGGGTCAGGGCAAGGTGCTGCGGGGTCAGGGCAGGGGGCTGCGGGTCGGGGTTGGGTTGTGAGGCTGTGGAGTTAGGGCAGGGATGCTGTGGGGTTGGGATGGGTGTGCTGCAGGGTCGGGGGCCTACATTGGTTCGGTGCTGGGACCCCGATGCACACAGGGTGTGTGGCTGCAGGTGGGGGGGATGTGAGGTGGGGGTCCTCTCCCATGTGGGGCTGGGGAGAGGCTGAGCATGGGGTCAGGGCAGCTCTGCCCCTGCAGTGCGTCGGGACATGGTAAAGATCCCCTCCACGCTGGAAGTGGACGTGGAGGATGTCACGGAGGAGGCGCAGCACGTCCAATTCGCCCGACCACTGCTGCTGAGCGAGGTGCTGGGGATGGAGGAGGCGCTGCCGACCCGGGCTGAGATCCTCGAGGGTCCGGCCGGCCCCGCCATCTTCGAGAACACCTGGGCGCCACGGCTGCAGCGGGGGCAGTGGCTGCAGCTCCATGGCCGCTCCCACGCCTGGCGAGTCCTGGCCTCGGCCCCCAGCAGCGGCCGCCATTTCCTCCTCTCCAGCGCCTACCAGGGCCGGTTCCGCCGGCGGCCCCGGCAGTTCACAGGGGTGCAGGAGCTGGCGGCTGGCCTGCGGCCCAGACAGCAGCTGCGCGTGGTGGTGACGCAGGACTGCGAGGGCCGGGGGAACGACGTGCCCCCGCTCGGCGTGGGCGACCGGCTGGAGGTCCGGGGGCTGCAGGGGAATGGCCCCGGCACCTGGCTGCTCTGCCACCGCCATGGGGAGGAGGAGGAGGAGGAAGGCGAGGAGCTGCTGCTGCCACTGGACCTGGGGGGTGGCTTTGTGGAGGAGGCGTGTGACAGCAAGAAGTACAGGCTGGCGGAGCTGCTGGAGCAGCAGCCGCTGCCCTGCGAGGTCCGGGTGGTGGCCCCTGACCCGGAGCTGGAGCGGGATGCCCTGGGCGCCCTGCCCGCCCTGCGGCTGGAGACCCGTCTGGACCAGCCCTTCCTGGTGGGCAGCTTCTGCGAGGAGCCGGAGGAGGGCTTCGAGATCCCGCCGCGGTGGCTGGACTTCTCCATCCTGCTGAGCGAGGAGCCCGTCCACCCCCTGGCCCCCTGCACCCGCCGCTCCCGGGTGGAGGAGCTGACTGAGGCCTTCTACTACCGGCTGCTGGCCCAGCTGCCCGGCGGCCTGGCTCCACCGCCCCCGCGGCCCCCCAAGCCAGCGCAGGCAGGGACGGCCCCCAGGGGAAGGTCCCCCTCGTCCCCCAGACCCCCAGTCCACGGCCCCCCGATGACGAGCCCCTGCCTGGCTCCTCCACTGCCGCCGCTGCCAGCCCTGCCCCAGCCGAGCACCCCCAGCCAGCACAGCCATCCGGGACCCCCCAGGGGTGCAGGTGAGGCCCCCGGCGCCTCCCGGGCCCTGGCCCCTCCGCGGGGCTCAGCCCGGAGACGCGCTGCCCTGGTGGGAGAACAGGGCCCCCCAGCAGCGTCAGCGGGTCCTGCTTAACTGGGGAGTGCTGCTGGCCACCACCTCCCCGGGGCTGTCCTCATGGGGACCTGGGGCACGGATGCTCAGCTGGGGACGCCTGCGCTGCAGCCAGCCAGGCCCCCGTGGGGGCTGCACCTCCCCATCCCCTTGTCCCACAGGTGGGGGGGACCCATGAGGAATTGCCCCATCCCCATGTCCCACATGCAGGGGAGACACATGGGGGGGGTCACCCCCCCCCGCCTTGTCCCACACGGGGACCATGGCATGAGGGGAAGCAAGGCTTGATCTCAAGGGCAATGGCATGGTGAACACCGTCAGGCCCTTGGCCTCCATCTGCCATCGAATGGGACACCTTCCCACCTCCCCCCAGATCACAGGGGACCCATGGCCCCAGAGGCTGGTGTCTGTGGTGGCAGAGCAGCTGCCGCCTTCTCCCTTGGCCCTTCTCCCCCCACACCCTCGGTCCCCGCTGTGACCAGGCGCAGCTCAGACCGGGGAGGTGGGGAGAGCAGGTCGGGGCGTCCCCCGTGGGGTTTCTGCCGCGGCCCCTCGCAGTGCATGTCTGCAGGCTGTGCTCTCTCTTCCCTTCCAGGCACGGAGAGCGACAGCTCTGAACACGATTACGAAACTGTTGATGACAACATGAAAAAGACAATTCGCAAAATGCAGGCAATTTTTCCTTTCTAGTCCTCTAGTTTCTGGAAGCCACCCAGCCTCCAAATCCTCTGACATTCATTACTTTCAGAGGCTCAATACAGCCCTAGGGATCCACAGCGCAACCTCCACCTGCCTCGATCCTGCAGAAAGGTGCCCACTTTCCTTGAAGGCAAGCAGCCCGTACGCTGTCGGGACAAACCCAGGCACAGAGTAAATCCCCTTGTTGTGCCATGGGCTGTGTCCTCAGCTGTCACCCGTGGGACTCTCCGACAGCACCAGACCAGCGTACAGCTGGGCAGCCACCGAGATGCCACTGAGATGCCAGCCCAGGCCCTGCGACACGGAGCTCACTCCACTCTGCTGTGTTGCCACAGTGTCTGGGCTGGGATTACAGATGCTTCCAGATGGAGATGCTTTGGGGCCAGCATGTCCAGACACCGTTCAGCACGTGGGGTGGGATGGGGTTAGGAGGAGACATGACAAGGTACTTCACACAGTGCAAGCCGTGCCCCAGCGGGGGCTCAAACCACTGTGACACATTTGTACAACTGCATGTTAGAAACCCACTTCCATAAGGCAGATGCTGCATTTTTCTCAAGTACAGCCAAACTCGCTTCTCACTCTAGCCTAATTTCTCACCAAGGTTGAAGAAATATTATAAAAGCATTGTGGCTTTAGGTTTTGCTGGCTGTCTCATCCGTTTTTAACTGCACTTGCAACTGGAAGCACTGTCTGTCCTAGACCTCCATGGTCCCCTCCTGCTTGCGAGTGTGCTCGTCGCACTCTTGCAGGTTCTTGGCGCCTGCAAAGAAGACTCCTGCTGCACTCTTGGCGTTGGATGCAAAAAAAAATGACCTGAAAACCAAATAAGGACCAAAATTCAACTCTTCTTTTCCTGGAAGTTTGGCAAAGCCCTGGGCAAGTGGCAGAGACACAGAGCTCATAGTCCTGATGTGCATTAAGGGAAAAGAGCTGATGAGGGGAGAGCTTTACACTGAAAGCAAGCAGGCATTTCACTCCTGCATCACGCACTGCACTGCTTTCAAATCAGAGCTGGAAAATAAATTTTAAATTTAATTTAAGATCAAACTGTTTTTTTTTTCCCTCTCACGGTGAAGAGTAGCTTTGGGGTCAGTTTTTCGGTTCATGTCATTCCTCACACAGCACCTAGGGCAGCGTCCCAAAACTGCAAAGACGATCTCATTCCTTCAAGTCCTATCTTGGGTTTGGGCTGGTTTCCTTCTCAGCCTCTGGCTCTGCCCTGGGATTTACACTCAGTATTGGCACTCTCCCCTCCAATCACCATTGTGGGCGAGGCACTGTCTGTTGCTGTTGAGGTCCTTTCACCAAATACTCATCCATGGAGGGAGAACCCAGCTCTCACCTGCAAACAGGCTCTAGCCATTCATTGACAGCACCTAAATCATAGCATCAGAGAACCACGGGGTGGTTTGGGTTGGAAAGGACCTTTAAAAATCGTCTGGTCCAATCCCTTCCACTGGATCAGGTTGCTCAAAGCCCGATCCAACCTGACCTTCAACACTTCCAGGGATGGGGCATCCACAGTGTCTGTGGGCAACCTGTTCCAGTGTCTCACCACCATCATCATAAGAAATTTCTTCCTTCTCTCCCATCTAAACCTACCCTCTTTCAGTTTGAAACCATCGCCCCTTGTCCTGTCACTACAGGCCCTGGCAAAATGTCTCTTTCCGTCTTCCATTACTCAAAGGCCCCCTCTAAGCACTGAAAGGCCGCAATGAGGTCTCCCTGGAGCCTCCTCTTCTCCAGGCTGAACCACCCCAACTCTCTCAGCCTTTCTTCATGGCTTCATACAATGTAAGAAGCTTCAAGAGACACCCCCCCCCCACAGTGGCAGGGGACAACACGTGTTTAAGTCACCCCAGAATCCAGTTTTTCCTTCTCCCGGGGAAAAAACTGCTCACTGGACTATGGCTGGGGAGAAGATGGGCTGCAGAGAGGAGGGGAGCAGAGCACAGAGGAAACCAGAACAACTGAAAATGCCCAAGTGTTTTTCCTTGTCTCCTTTATTTCAGCCAAACACATTCTGAGTTTGGATTTCACTGTTAGTTCACAGATAGTTTTAAATGTCAACTTTTTGTGACGCAACCCCCTGCGCTGGGCACTGGTGAGGCCGCCCCTCGAATGCTGTGCTCAGCGCTGGGCCCCGCACCCCAAGGCGGCCATGGAGGGGCTGGAGCGTGGCCAGAGCAGGGCAGCGAGGCTGGGGCAGGGGCTGGAGCACAAGGCTGGGGAGGAGCGGCTGGGGGAGCTGGGGGGGCTCAGCCTGGAGAAGAGGAGGCTGAGGGGAGCCCTCATCGCTCTCTGCAACGGCCTGAAAGGAGGCTGGAGCCGGGGGGGTCGGTCTCTGCTCCCCAGGAACAAGCGATGGGACGAGAGGGAACGGCCTCAAGCTGCGCCAGGGCAGGTTTGGGTTGGGTATTGGGAAAAATTTCTTCACTGAGAGGGCTGTCAGGCCCTGGCCCAGGCTGCCCAGGGCAGGGGCTGAGTCTCCATCCCTGGAGGTATTTAAAAGAAGGGTAGATGTGGTGCTCAAGGACATGGTTTAGTGGTGGACTTGGCAGTGATAGGTTAACGGTTGGACCTGATGATCTTAAGGGTCTTTTCCAACCTTAATGATTCTGTAATTCTAATGCTTCTGTCCCTTAAGGCCTATTCCAAATCATCCCACTAGCCAGACAGCAGCAGATGCTCCTGGATGCTTTGAAGATCAAGCAGCAAATGGAGACCAGGCAAAGACTTAAACTCCCTCCCCAGCCGATGAGTTTTTCCTCTCCAGTCACATCACAAGCGTTTTGTCCAGTTGCACAACTACTCTCTTTACTGCAAGCAATTCCGTTCATCTTCACTTCCAAAGATCATCAGGGATTTTCTTCCTAACCTGCACAGCTCCTGCAAAAGGGAAACGGCAGTACTTTTGGCTCCTAGATCTGCTAGACTCCACAGCCTGCAAGTTCACCTGTCACACATCTATAGCACGATTTAGCGCCATGGGCTACGGCCACGCCGCTCTCTGAGCCCAAGCAGGGCAGGGGGTTTCGCCCCAGCGTTGCCCCCAGCAGCAGACGCCCAGTGTCCGGCAGCCAGCCCCGCCGATGTGTGCACAGCGAAGAACTCCTTCTTCAAAGCCAGGTCACTTCACCAGTCCTGGCTAACACAAACCCCACGCCTCACAGCTCCCGTGGAAGCCGGAGTCGACCAGCCCGTGGGCCCACCGGCATCAGCCCTGGCTGCGCGCTGCTTTTCCAGCAGGCCCCTGGGAACTCGGCAGGCAGCAGCCAAAGGACAGGTCAGCGCAGCGCGGCAAAGCAGGCTCCCCTCTGGCAAGGCAGCAAGCGCGATTTGGCATCTCGGCGTTCAGCTTGAAAGATCCCAGGTCCTGCTTTTCAGCAAGGCGTTCACCGCAAAAGCCATGGATCCTCTTGTGAGAACAGCTACACGCCTTACGGGCCGTGGTGAAAAATGCTCCTGAATATTTACCAATTCCTGAAATGCTGCCATTAACAAGCGCAAACCAATTCTCAGAAGGTCGTTTTCAGCTTTGCATTTGACATAAGAGGAAGCATACAATGACTAAGAGGACAGAAATATGCTGAGCAGCTGCCCACAGCAGGGCAGCGCAGAGAAACAGGAGATGCAAATCTGATATCTCCACCCCGACGCATCACCAGGATCAGCCCTGCTTTTCTGACCTTAGTGGGTTTTTTGGTTGTGCTTTAAAAATAGTTGAAAGAAGAAAAACTTGTACCACACGCTGTAATTCATTTGAGCTTCAGCTGAAGTACTTCTGGTGGCAGAAATGATCCTGGCTGCATTTGGAACACTGATACAACACGTAGCTTTCTTCGGCAGTACAATTATTTAATTTCTTAGTGTCCAGACATTCACTCAGTTTGACCCTTTAAAGCAATTTCCTTCAAAAGCTAAGGAAAAAAGTTACAGTTAAAGAAACTCCGAGGGCATGGGCTGTGCTTTTACGCACACGGCTAGGTTTTGTCGGCGCAGGTGGTCGTCTTCTTTAGGGAAGAAGAAAAGCCTCTAAAGCCACACACGCGTGGAAGACTACCCAAGTTAAAATTTTATTGGAAACATTCAAAAGCTCTAGTAACAAGATCACCTTGTAGTACAAATATAGATTTAAATGCACAAACTAAACCAATTAAAAATCTATTCATGATTACTGTACATTAGTGGAATATTACTCTTGGCTATCCACTTTGTGAATGAAATGGAATGAAAGCTGAGTTAGGAGAAACAGCTCTAGAAAGAAAAGATGATCTGCCCAGGACAAGAGTAGAAAGAGGTTATTCTTCCTAACACAGGCATCCTCTATGGAGACAAACCAAACTGAAGGTTCTGAAGCTTTGAGAAGTTCAGTTTTCCCATGTCTGTTTATGCTTTTCGTCACATGGTCACAGCATAAAATCGAGTCCAGTTAACAGAATCCTACTCGTTCTGCTTGCCCTTGAATTCCAAGGAGGCACTCACAGTGTAACTGGGACTTTCACAGGCTAGAAAGAGCAAAGATCACCTTCCATGTCATAAAGCTCGGCAGGATAACTTGATACATGGACAAGCATTTGCTTAGAACTAAATCCAGCTGGAAGTAAACTTCACTCAGCATCCGTCGACTTATAGTGATCATCATCCACGGTGGAGTAGATGTGTCCCTCGCTGCTAAGGAATTCAACGGCTTGCCTTTGAAGGAAAAAAAAAGTAACTGCTAACTCACTCATGTCAACACCTTTCTCTCGGGGATTTCCCATTTACAGACCCCATCCCTACTGCTCCCTCTGGCATCCGCCAATGGAAGCTCCCGGTGGCCCTATCCTCTGAGCAGTTCAAGTGCTGCTCCACCAGCCAGCAGGCACAGAGCTTCTCCAAAGCTACGGCACTGCTCCCCCAGCAGCTCTTGGGCTCTGCCTGCCGCAGAGGGGGAGGCCACCACTCTCCATACTTCCCAGGTAAAAGCAGTACCTGCCCCTCAAAGGGGACAGAATACAGAGAGATAATGGATGTTAATTACCGTCTTTAGGCTTCACTGTTTTTTTTAAGTCTCAGGGAGAAGTTACAAGAGACAGCAAAGGAAAAGAGAACAGAAACAGTCTATTCCCAAGTTTTGGTGGGTGTGCAGAGAGCAAGGTAGCCCTTGAACAGGAGAAATACTGCTGAGGCCCTGCGGTGCCCCCAGGCGCCTGTTACTTTGCTACTGAACTGTTACACAGCTTGTTCTGAAAATAGGGAGTGAAGCATTTTATCACCCCTTCAACTGACAATGCCTCATTCTCAGCTGTTGAAGACTTCAAAAGCTCTGGCTCGCTACTGCGTCCTGCTGGGGACATCTGCAATTACTAGTGCTGTTGAACGAGTAAGGATCTGGGCTTGCAGCTATTGTCCTCTCTGCCTCCTTTGATCAGACTCCAGGAAAGACCACCTGGATTTCCAGAACATCCATCGTTTCTACACACTTACTTGATTGTTGACATGCTCATATTTTGGAGCTGATGTTTCAACTCTTGAAGACTCATACCTTCTGGGACAGGGCAGTTTTTAATCAAGTTCAGCACCTGCAAAATCAAGAGCCACCATTAGCACCCAGCTAGGTTTCTCTGTCATCAGTGGAGAGATGGTCAAGGAAGAACTATCTGCCTTCAAAGAGCAATGGAGCTTTCATCTCTTTGTCCTACATCACGCCACAGCAGCCTCCGCTGCGACTGCTGTGTTCCTGAAGGAGCTGCTTGCACCTACCTGACTCTGATGCGCTGTGAGTCCGTTCACTGGCAGGCTGCCCCCTCCTCCGTAGCCCCCCACGTCACCTATCCCAGCAGTGGAAAACGACTGAGGCGCTCTTGATGCTGACTGAAATTACGAGAGTAAAATTGCTGTGGTTACGCAGGCTGCCGCAAGCCCACGGCATTAAAGACCCAGTGTTATTTCAGAGAGACAGTAATTAAAAACAGAGTCCCAAAAGAAACCGCTGGAAATGGACTGCAACACAACCTCCCTCCAAGGAAGCCAGGACTCCTGTTACACCTTGACTGTAGTCCTCCAACAACTTCAAGCTTTGCAGCCCCAAAACTGGTATACAATTTCCCCAGTGAACCAAGAGGTCCCTCTCTTTGGGAGATAACCAGTAACCCAGCAAGGGCCAGGACGGAATCAGGATCTTCAAGTATGTACGTACCATAAGATTTTTTCTGAGGATCATATGCGCATTGACAATCTCTAGTATGTGCGTGGTGAACTCATTCATATTTTCCAGAGGCATGATCTTAAATGCCACCAAGCTTTTTTTATTCTTTCAGAGAAAAAAAGGGCAAAAGAAAAAAAAATCAACATCACAGAACAGCAACATGCTTAACAGCCAATCCAACCATTCTTCTCCATTCTCACAGGGACAGTGGCGGGTGGGGTTTGTCTGCACGTAACTAGTCCAAAATTTTCTGACTTATGTTTTCATACTTGATTTTGCAAGACAATGCAGACAGGATAACTTCTCTTTCTAATTGTCTGGTAATTAATAGCACTTTGCTTTAATGCATGTACAATTATTTGAATATTTATTCATATATTTAGTTATAATATTTAGTTCTGAGGCAACCACATCACGTAATATGCCACAAGAAGCATCCCCATTAACGAGAACCTGGTCTAAGCTCTAAGGTACAAACACCCAAGAACCTGGCGTCCAGTACTCTGTTCTGCTGAAAACAACGCACTGACTAAGAATGGCATTTTAAATGGGTCCTCTGTCCTTTGCACTTAGGAACAACTAAAGTGTTATTAAATACAACCCTGGCAAAAACACTGAAGGATTTGTCCACAGGAAAGGATGAGCAAAGCCCACGATTAAGTGGATATTGTAAAGGGAGACCACTAACGCTGTGCCAGATCACCGGTCCTTCAGGCCACTGCTCTAGCCTCGTGACTCGAGGAGTCAGCCACGGGTAACATCATCTTACCTGGAAAGAACGAAGATGCCCAGCTACTTTTACGTAAGTTCCTGGAGGTACCACAGCATTCTCGCCACCTGCCTCCTAACAGAGAGGAAAAGGAGAAAGGAAGGTTTTGCTGACTCACATTTCCATTTCTCAATTATCACAATAAATGACTTAGGAAAGGAAGCTTATCTCGAGCAAACACAAACAGCATGCATTCCTATGTCCAGTAAGAGCAGTTGGGTAAGCATAACCATAAATGGAAAACAGCAGAAAAAAATATTTGCTCGTTTGAACACACAGTACACTTGACAGCAGTCAAAGCCAGCTGTCTGTTCTGCTCTCTCTGCCCACTTCCAAGAGGTCTTCACGGAGCAACAAGAGGAAAGAATCCTCAAACAGTAAAAAAGCAGGGGTTCAACTATGTAACTTGGCTAAGGACATGGAAGCAGTCCAGAACCTTTTTTGAAGTTACGATAAACTTGCAGTTAAGCCAACTGAATGTCTGCCTAATTCTCTCCCAAAGTTGTTCAACTGATCTCAGGTGTTTGCCTTCAAGTATTCGTTACAATAACATGGGCTAGCTTTAATGGCCTGCTATACCAGCAGTGAAAATTATCAGCACTTCAGGAAGCATGCATCAGAAACCAAGACAATATCCATCAGTACACGTCTTCGCCTCAATCACTGAGCCACACAGAAAAATCTCTGCTCGTTCCCTCTCCTTGTATTTCTACACAAAGGTACTGAGCGTGCACCTCTCAGTTCAGCTGTGAAGTAACGGTTGAGCTTCAGCAGCTAAACTCTGAAATATTAGTCAAAGGGATTCAACGTAGAACCATGTATCAATTACAAAACAGGAGAAGAGCCACGTACAGCACCAGTGATCTCTGCTACAGCAGCATCTCCCTTGACTTTCATTCCTAAAACACAGAACAGCCACATCTTTTTGATAGGTTTTCTCTCTTCACCGCTCCCAGAGCTTTTAAAGAAGCGTGTTCATAAGGAACATGGTGCTTACATCCGTATCAACCCACTGCCTGACATCCATCGGGGCTGCTGTCATGTCGTCCACTTTGTAGAGAATGTTTGTCGGTGCCTTCTCAGCGTGCCGAATTATCCCCATGATGGTGACCTGCGGTGGAAGGGGGAAGAGCTTATCCGGGAAGGCGCCGGGAAAGCAGCCTGCTTTACCCGCAGCCTCCCCGCTCGCCGCCTTCCCCCGGCGCCCACCTGGGAGATTTCCACGTCGCGGATCCGGAAGGTCTCGTCGACCTGCTCGGCTGCCAGCAGCTGCGACACGGTGCAGGGCACAATGTTCTGGGAGCGGATTCTCTGCAAGGGGCGGCGGGGCCATCAGCGCCGCCGGGGAGCGGCCGCCCCTCTCCCCGCTCCTCCGGCCGCCGCGGCCCAGCGCCCCGGGACCGGCCGAGGTCCCGCTCCCGGCCTACCTGCTTCCTCTCCGCCTGGGTGCCGGCGGGGGAGCCGAAGCCGCCCGGGGACTGCGTGTAGCCGCCGGCGGGCCCCGAGGTGCCCACGGTGCCGTACCCGCCGTCGAAGGTACCTGAGGGGGGAGAGGGAGAGCCCGTGAGGCGGTGACGCGCCCCTTCTCCCCGCCGCCATCACGGGACGCGGCGGCGGCCTCAGCCCCCGCCCCCCGTCTCCGGCGGCCCCGGGCACCCCTCGCCGCCCCCAGGCGCCGGCGCCGACCCCGGCCGAGCCGAGCCGAGCCGAGCCCACCCCGGCCCGGCCCGGCCGCCCCCGCCCGCACCGTGCCCGCTCCACATGGCGGCGGCCGAACGTCGGGCGCCAGCCGGCCCGCGCGCACCGCCCCTCCTCGCGCCGCCGGCTCCTGCCCAATCCGTGGGCGCCGCTTCGCCGGCCGGCAGCCAATCGCCACCCTCCGTCTTCCGGCTCCTTCCAATAGGGGGAGGCCGCGGGGAAGCAGAGGCCGCCATTTTGAGTACGGGCGCTGCCCGGCGGCGCTGAGGTGAGGGAGGCGGGGCGGGCGGGGCCGGGCAGGGCCGGGCCGGGCCGGGCAGGGCGGAGCCGAGCCGAGCCGAGCCGAGCCGAGCCGGGCCGGGCCGGGCCGGGCCGGGCCGGGCAGGGCAGGTCGGAGCGGAGCAGAGCACGGCACGGCACGGCACGGCACGGCACGGCAGCCGCTGGCCGACATGCAGCCCGCTGCGCTCCTCCTGCTCTGCCCGCTGGCCGCAGCCCTGTCAGGTAAGCGGAGGGAGGCAGCGCGCCCCGCTCCCCGGGCGGGTGGGGGGTCCCGAGCGGTGCCCGGCGGCAGCTCGGCGTCCCCCCCCCCGCTGAGCCTCGGCCTCTCCCGGCAGCGCCAGGCCACTTCTGGCACATCACCGACCTCCACTGGGACCCCGACTACAACGCGGCGGCGGCTGCCGGGCAGGTCTGCCCCTCGGGCGGCTCCCGGGCCGTGCCCGCCGCCGGGCCCTGGGGTAGTTACCTCTGCGACTCGCCCTGGCGCCTGCTGGCCTCCGCAGCCCGCGCCATGAGGATCCGCCTGCCGCAGCCGGACTTCGTCCTCTGGACCGGGTGAGGACGCGCCGGGGCCCCGCCGGGAGGGGATCCGCTGCCCGGCCGCCCCCCAGCAGCGGCGGGCGGAGCGGCTCTGACCCCCGACACTGACGGGGTCCCCTCAGCCCACCTTCCCCGTCCCCCCGCCGCAGCCCTGGGGGCTGAGGGACGGCGTCTGCCTCCTTAGAGAGCGGCTTCTCCCCGAGGAGAAACACCCGCTCTCCCAGGGATCGGCAGCGCGGCTCCTGGGTTACGGCCGCTCTGGGGCTGTGGGCGACCCTGCCTGCTCTGAGGGTCGCCAGGGTTTGGTGGGAGAAGGGGCGGCCGGGGTGGAGGGAGCTTTTGGGAGACCCGGGGCTCTTTAGGTGGTAGCCGTTTTGGAGAGGTGAGGTAAGGATGCGCCTTACAAGGCGAAACGGAGTCTTTGGGGGAGAGCATAACCGCCATGAGGCCTCGGTGCCAGCGAGAGGCTCCGGACGAGCCCCACAGTGAGGAACGGTAAGGTAAGGAAAGGATAACGATTCACTATCCTTCCTTTTCATTTTAATTGTGGCCAGCCCTGTCTGACTTCACACAAACTCCGAGTACCTGAAACGCTCGGGGGAATGGGACATGCGCTTTCTGTTGGTGCACCGGCTCCTGCCTGCTAGAGGCAATGGGAAGAGAGCATTGCAAAACAGACTTGTGGCATTTCTTCAAACTGTAAAGAGGCACCTGGGAGGCTTGTCTCAAAAAGGGGCTGTTTTGTTATAGAAGTGTGGAGAACCTCCCCAAATGGAGCATGTTTTCTCCTAGTGTGGTCTCCAGAAGTGGGTACCCTATTCCACAGGAGGCCTCAATAGCACTTGCAGACAGAGAGAGCTTTATTTTGCAGGATTATTTTAAGTACATGTGTCCTCTTGTAATGTTTGCCTTTCTTCTAACAGTGCAGCATCAACCTGTAATCTGCTGTAACCTCCAGTCCTGGTTTGCAGTGCTGTTGCCTGACCCCATGTTTTCGGTTTCTGTCTCTGTGGATGACTGTTCCTACTTAAAAGTAGTTATTGGTCCTTATGACTTTATGTTGATTTTTCTTTTTCCTTCAGGTTATTTCTCGCAGTTCTTTGACATAATTATGAATTTTGATCTTCTCCAATGGGCTTGTTGACAGCCCAGCGTCATCTAGAAATGCCAGAAGCATATTAGTGAAAACACTGAATTGTTTGTCTGCTGCATTTTGGGAGGCAGGCCTCAACGATCACTGCCTTACTGGAGGCGTTCCTTTGTTTCATTTTAATGAGAGTTGTTATCCTGCTGTTCAAACAGCCGGGCAAACAGCTGTGCCGATCAGACGTTGACCTGAGATTGCAAAATTCTGTTCCTTGCAATATTTCCAGACAGCTTTAGTGCCATATTAAAGGCACTGAGCCAGAGTGAGCCTCCGCTTCATATGGGTTTGTACAGGTTTTTCAAGGTAAAATAAAGTGGAGCCGGTTTTCGCTTTGAGCAATTCCTTGGAACTCCTTCAGTGCCTTGGCGAGTCAACATAGCGCTGATTCCTGCCCCAAAAGCTTTGACTCTGTTGTCTGGGGGGGGGGGGGGGGGGAAGAGAGAGAAGCAAGTTTCTCTGCTTTGCTTATCACTTTAAGCGTATGCTGTTAGTCACAGACAGTGACTGCTGCTTTTATGTTTCTAGAGATGATACTCCGCACGTCCCCAATGAGAAGCTTGGAGAAGAAAAGGTTCTGCACATAATAGCGAATGTGACTTCTCTGATAAAGGAGACATTTCCAGGTATGATTTGAGGGGATGAGAAGGGGAGAGGGGCACAGAGTCTCAGGGGAAGAGCTCACCAGGGTGGAGGGATGACAGAATTGGGAAGCGGAAAAGCACAGAAGGGCTGTGGTCGTTGGGACTTTTTTGTCCTCTTCGTCTGAATTGAGGCGCCTGATGCACACTCATTGTTTCAGGCTAACTCACTCAGAAGAGAGGGAAATAAACAAATGTTTCTGTAGTTAGTCATTAAGACAGAAAAGGCTGCAAGCCTTCTCCCACTTAAGTGTGAGGAAATAGCAGCTCACTGATTCATCTGTAAAGCAGCGGTGGCTCTGGGGTGGCTTGTCCTGAGGGGGGGTGGTCTTTGCAGTGTTGTACCCCCCCCTCCCTGTACGGCTGTGGTGTGGATGATTCGCTTCTGCAAAGCTCTCAAGCCATGCTGTTCTTTCCAAGTCTGTGAGTGCCTCGGGGAGCTTTGGTGCTGAGGAACTCTGAAGCAAGCATGGGTTCCTCTTTGCCTTCTTTTCTCTGTCTCTAGATACTAAAGTCTACGCGGCAATGGGCAATCATGACTTCCACCCCAAGAGTCAGCTTCCAGGGAAGGAGCACAGGATCTACAACCGAACAGCTGAACTGTGGCGTCCCTGGCTGAATGATGCTTCTGTTGCTCTTTTTAGAGCAGGTATGGCACCTCTCACTCATGCTGACAGCGCTCTGGGGAGATGGGGGTGCTTAGGAGAACACCACAGATAGTCTTCCCTGCTTCTATGCTCAGAGCAACAGTATTTGTAGAGTTGTTGTGGTTTAACCCCAGCTGGAGACTAAGCCCCACCCAGCCGCTCACTCACTCCCCCCACCCCAGTGGGATGAGGGAGAGAACTGGAAGGGTGAAAGTCCGAAAACTCGTGGGTTGAGATAAGAACAGTTTAATAATTGAAGTAAAATGAAATAGAATGGTAGTAGTAGTAGTAATAATATAATACAATAATAATATACAAAGCAAGTCATACACGACATAATTGCTCACCACCCGCTGACTGATGCCCAGCCCGTTCCCGAGCAGTGATTGCTGCCCCCCGGCCAACTTGCCCCAGTTTCTGTACTGGCCATGACGCCATACGGTATGGAATAGCCCTTGGGCCAGTCTGGGTCAGCCCCCCTGGCTGTGCCCCCTCCCAGCTTCTCACGCACCAGGCAGAGCACGGGAAGCTGGAATGTCCTTGACTGGTGTAAGCGCTACTTAGCAACAACTAAAACATCAGTGTGTTATCAACATTATTCTCATCCTAAATCCAAAACACAGCACTGTACCAGCTACTAAGAAGAAAATTAACTCTATCCCAGCTGAAACCAGGACAAGAGTATTTGCAGAGGAAGGGTCCAATTTAATGCTGATTTCTGACACAGTTCTCCTGCACATGAGAAAAGAAATTTCTTTATGCTTTAGTCTCTCCTGCTTTCCTTGAGTTACTGGAAAGTGACCCTACAGAGAGTGCAGAGCGGTGAGCTTCAGTGGAAGAAAAAAGATCTTTTAAGCAAGCTGCTGGCGCAGGCCAGCACTGTGGCGCTCTCGGGCTGCCCAGCTGCTGCTGCTGCATGCTGTCCCCATGCAGGGTCTCCCTTCGCCTGGGGAGGCATAAGCATGACAAGAGGTACAGAGGGGGAAGGGTCGCTCCAAATCCCCATCCTGGAGCGGTCAGAGCACGGCTGGCACCTTGTCCGGACAGCGACCCTGCTGTGGCTGTTGCCAGGGAGAGCTGAGAGGGGTGGAAACAAAGGGATCTGGGGTCACGGCAGCCAGTGTGAGCAGACCTCCAGCTCTTTCCCTGCCGGTTGCATTTTTCAGGAGCGTTCTACAGTGAGAAGCTGCCCAGCCCAGGGACAAGGGGGCGAATGGTTGTCCTCAATACCAATCTGTACTATGACCAGAATAACGAGACAGCTGGTGAGGAAGATCCTGCAGGGCAGTTCCAGTGGCTGGAAGAAACGCTGACCAATGCCTCTAGAGCAAATGAAATGGTATTGAAATAAATGAATAAACAAACTTTGCAGAGGGTTTCTCGCAGCCTGGAAGCTCTTCTCGCTCCTGCTCTCCCCTCTGTGCAGTCACAGCAAGCCAGCGCTCTGTGGGAAGTGTGGCCTTTGTATTCAGTGCGACTCTTTGCTTTTGTAGGTCTACATTGTGGGGCACGTCCCTCCTGGCTTCTTTGAGAAGAAACGAGGCAAGCCCTGGTTCCGGAGTGGCTTTAATGAACGATACTTGAAAATTGTACAGAAGCACCACAGAGTGATTGCTGCCCAGTTTTTTGGGCACCAGCACATGGACAGCTTTCGGATGTTTTACAGTGATACAGGTATTCTGGCCACCCAAGCACTTGCGCGATAGCTCTGCCAAGCCCCAGAAAATCACTGTCGATGAGAGTTTTCAGTGGCTGTTAGCTGAACGCAGCTGAGAAGCCAGAAAAGGCTTGTGAAGTGCTTTGGCCAACAAGAGACAGCAGTGGTCCTGATCTCCGCCCCCAGCCTGTAGCTCCAGCCCTCCTTCCTGTTTACCCTCAGATTTTGTTGTTTCCCTTCAATGCCTTGCGACTTCTTGCCTGCTCCCTGCTGACGCGTTTTGGATGCCAGCTGAGACGTTAAGGGAGCAGTTACGAATCTGTGGGTGCTCTGGGTCTCCTTTGCTGAGCGTGGTTCTCTTGTGCACCCTCACTGCAAGAGTCTTCGCCAGCAGTGGAAAGCCTCTTCTCAGCTGCAGCAGACCCGTGTTCGATCCCTGATGCCGTTCAATGCGCTGGTCTTTATGCCCGCGCTGTTGTAACTGGGGCTGGTGACGAAGCTGCAGTTTGCAGTGTGCTCCGTTCCTGGGGTGCTCGCTGCAGCATGGACAGGGTGTGACCCAAGGCAGGGTCTCCCATTCACGGGCTGTTTTGCCTTTCTGTTAAGGTTCTCCAATCAACGTCATGTTCCTGGCCCCTGGAGTGACTCCCTGGAAAACAACGTTACCTGGAGTGAACAACGGAGCCAACAACCCTGGGATTCGGGTGATCGACTATGATCCGAACACCCTTCAAGTGTTGGTAGGGGATCCCCGTGTGCCGCCCACTGCAGTTTTAGAAGGGTGCTGTAATTCCTCCATGTGATTGTAACAGGCGGGACTACAGGAGCCAAGTGGCTGTGTCAGAGGGGACCTCAACCCGGACATTTCAGCCTCACGGTTAGCGCAGAGATTTAGTAAGAGCGTCAGTGAGTAAAGGCCAGGGGAGCGCAGTCGAAGGCCCGGGCCTTCTGCGGGGCTGGGTTCCCCAGGGCAGTGCAGGACAGGCTTTGTCGTGTTTGTCATGTCTTCAGCTGGTCTCCTTTGACGCTTGCTTTACTGCCCCGGCCACGTGGATTGCAGAACTTCTCTTTGGGGACTGACAGACTTGTCAAACCCCCTTCAAAAACTTCTAGCCATCTAGAAAATTATTTGGGTCCCCCTTCTTGCTGAATGGATTCGTTTGTAATGGATCTGAATTTAGGTGAATTGTAGGGGCAGCTTCCGTTTCCTCTGTCTCTTATTTGCAGAGAGGTGGAGGATGGGGTGTTGGTGCCTTTCTTTGCAATGGATAAAGCTCTGTTTACATGTTTATAGCGTGAGAAATGAACGCGAAAAGGCACGGTGGAAGGCTGGGGAGCAAGTGAAGCAGAGGGGAAAAGGGCAAGAGACTGAGAACAGAAGTTGTGAAAAACTTTAATCTTTAGTTTCTTCACGGTTGGGAAAATAACTTCAGCCAGTAACACTGCTCCAGCCCTTGCTTTGCCGGTGGACGGTGTTGGTAGTAAATAACAGAGTGATTCTGAAGCAGGCCAGGCTCAAAATTCCTGATGTTTGGAGATAAAAGGCAAGCAGAGAAAAGCCTTCTCTTACAAAATGGGATGCTCCTGTGGTAAGTTCTGGAGGCTCCCACCTGAGGTGCCTGGCCCCAGGTTCACATCTCGGCAGAAAGCCGCTGTGAGGAGGCAGCTCAGCCCCAGCCGGGCAGGGAGCTGCGCTGCCTGCGTCAGCGTGCGCCTGCGGCCCCGTGTGTCCGGGAGAAGGGGCTGATCGCGTCCTGGCCAAGCGTTTCACTCAAGGCCTGATCCTTCCCTGATTTGTCCTCGCTCTCTTTTTCTCTCCCTGCAGGATGTGGTGACTTACTTCTTGAACCTAACTCATGCCAACTTGATGGCCTCAACATGGAGGGAAGAGTTCCCAGTGTGGGAGGAAGAGTACAGGCTGACGGAAGCCTTCCAAGTCCCCGACGGCTCTGCGCGCTCCATGCAAACGGTGCTGGAGAGGATATCAAAGGATCCGCACTACCTGCAGCAGTACTACGAGTTCAACTCGGTCAGATACGACCTCACCCCGTGTGAGGAGGCCTGCCGCGTCGATCACGTTTGTGCCATCAGGGAAGTTGATTTTACGAAATACAAGGAGTGCGTTAAAACCAGCAGCTCTGCCTCCGCTGTCATCAGTGGTTGGCTTTTATTATTCTGCTTGCTCTTAGGACTTCTGAGTCCCCAGCGAGCGCTGTGAGGACGGAGCCAGAGGAAATGAAGGGAGCACAGGTTCACGATGTGCTCAATCAGCGATCGTGAATGCTTTCGGCATTGAGAACTTACTCGGAAACCAAGACAAAATCAGTGGTTTTTAGTAAAAGCTCTATGATGTTGATTTGAAATCTTCTAAAAAAGCTTCATGTATCAGGACAGGGCGGTGATTGCTACGGGGTCTTTTTGTGCCGGACTTACTTGCACCAGGGAGCCGGGCTCCCTTCTGCGCCTGCCGCGGGAGTCTCACAACCGGCTCAAGCCAGGGCCCCCCGGGGCCTTGAACTTGGCACGGGCGAGCGCTGTGAGCTGCCGCGTGTTCCCGAGGAGTCTGCTGCCAGGTGGGTTCCCACGTTGGCACACGCGTCTCTTCTGGGAAGGTCTTGTTCTGGTGGCCTCGCAGAGCAGCAGCCTTGCCTTTGGCCTCGGAGCAGAGCCCGGCGGGGTCAGTTCTCCCTTTGACGGTGTGCGAACTGCAGCAAGTTTGGGCCAGGACTCTCGCATGTCGGTGCCCAAGCTGAGGCTCCAGGGTAAGAAGCTTGATTATTATCGTTATTTTTTAAATTTTTATTTCTTTTTTCCCCCCCGTTGCTGAGCTCTTCCTTTCTGTGCCCTCTTCACCCTTATCCCCTCGGTTTCTTCCTTCAGCTGGGCACTGCGAGCTGACGCCGTTCCGGCAGAAAGGCACAGGCAGGGGGCGGGGGCGAGGACGGAGGGGTGGCGGGAATGGGTAAAGAGGTGACGGACACGTAGTGCTGGTGCGCGCTGGTACGTTCGGAATTATTTAGATCCTTCTCAAAAGCAAAATTAAAGAGCTGCTCCCGGCTTCTGAGCAAAGTGCTGCGCGGATCCAAGTGGGATGTGAAATCACAGAATCCTTTGGGATGGAAGGGGCCTTTGAAGGCCGCGGGCAGGGGCGTGTTCAACCCCGTCGTGCTGCTCCCGGCCCCGTCCCCCCGCCTCTGCCCATGCTGCAGTTTGGTTTGGGATTTTTCTGAAAAGTTACACAGTGAAACGGTGTCAAATAACAAAAATGAAGGGCAGGGGCAGGACGGGGGCTGTTGGTGTGGGTTTCAAATATTCCTGCGGTTGGTCGTTGTATTTTACGCTCCTGTTCGTAATCTTTGGATGCTGCGGTTTCTCTTAAATCTTGATATTTCTCTGATCTTCCTACAGAAAAGAAAAAGGAAAGGAGCTTTTCTATTTAAAATAAATAAATCGATATTTTATTTTCGTAAATAAAGCGGATGGGCTGTGATTTAGTGCGGGGGGGGCGGAGCAAAAAGCGCGGCGTGAGTCGTGATGGGAGCCGGCGGGGGCGGGGCCCGGGGCGGAGGGGCGGGGCCCGGGGCGGAGGGGCGGGGCCCGGGGCGGAGGGGCGGGGCCCGGGGCGGAGGGGCGGGGCCCGGGGCGGAGGGCGTGTCCCCGCCGTCCGGCCGATGGCGCCGCGGGCCGCCCCGCCGCGCTTCGGGCCGCTGCAGCTGGCGCTGGCGGCGGCGGGGGCGGCGGCGGCGGCGCTGGACGTGTGCGCCGACGGGTGGGTGGCGGCCGAGTACGCGAGGAACGGGCGGCCCGGCCGGGCCGCGCTGGCCCTGGGGCTACTGGTCGCCGCCTCGGTCGCCACCCAGGCCTGTAGCTGGTTCTGGATCCGCTCCGACCCCCCCGCCCTGCGCCCCGACCTGCACCCGTGGCTGCTCGCCGCCCTCCACCTCCTCCAGCTCGGCTTCCTCTTCAGGTACGGTATCGCCCCAGCCCCTACGCTCGGGGAGCCCCTCGGACGCCCCGGGGACGGGCGGGATGGCGGGCCGTCCCGCCCGTCCCCCCCCGTCCCCGGGGCGTCCGAGGAGCTCTCCGGGCAGAGCAATTTGGCCCAGCCCCGGGTTGGAGCCACCGGCCTCCCTCCGGCTGAAGTTTCCCACCCGCCTCCCACTTTGCTCCGTCTCCCGGTGGTGTCGTTGCTGTCGGAGGCCTCCTGTCAAAACCGCGCAGGGCTGGGTGTCGGAGCCCGCGGGAGCGGTGAACGCCCCAAACCCCGCGTGGCTCTCCCGGCTGTTTGGGGAAGCGGCGTGGCTGCGCAATGCCTCCCCTCCCGGGGGAAGGAAAGAATCTGGCTGCTTCCGCCGAGGGCGATGCTCGGTTTCACGCTTGAACTTTGCGCAGCGGCTGGGCGTCGTGCGGACGCTGCGGTGCTTGGCTTGGGAAGGGAGAGGGAGTGGTTTGAGCATAAATCGGAGCGGTTCGAGCTGCCCTGCCAGGGCAGCGTGAGGACCGAGGGGCACGCTGCGTTGCCACCCAGCAGCCCCTCACCGCTGGCCGGGTCCCCACACAGGTGCCTCCACGCCCTGAAGGTGGGCTGGAAGGTGTGCTGGGCGAAGGCAGAGGAGGAGGAGGAGCAGAGCCGCATGGCCTTCCTCTCCCACGATATCAGCATGCTGCGCCTCTTCGAGACCTTCCTGGAGAACACCCCGCAGCTCACGCTGCTCCTCTACGTTATCCTGCAGACAAACAAGGCGGAGCCCTCCCAGGGTGAGGGGGCTGGGGCTGGGGAGGGGGCTGCGGGGGTGCAGGCTTGCGGTCAGAATGGGCTTGGACAGGAGGACCCGGCAGGACACGCTTCGGCTGTCCTTGCTCGAGGTGTTCTTCTCCCCGTCACTCCGTCCTCTGACGTGACACAGAGGAGGGTGGGGACCCCTGTCCTGCGCTCGCATGCCCCAGTGGGCTATGCTGGGCTTGGGGTGGGAGGGCTGAAGCTGGGGGACCTCTGTGGTCATTCCCCCGCGTGCCCCAGGAGAGGCTGAGGGTCAGGAGAGAAATCGGGAACCCACTGGGCAGCGGGGAGATGCTGCTGTGGGTGTGGACAGAGGGTGGAGCGCAGGCCACCGAGGAAGTGCTTTGGTGCCTGTCCCGGAGCAAGCGTCGCCGCAGTTAACCGGGTTGCCCAGTCAGGTGCTGGTTGGGTGGAGCCAGCACTCGTCTCCTGCCCGCGCGGGCTGGGGGCTTCCCTGGCTGGGACACGGCCCCTGCGGAGCCGCTCGGCCCCGTTGCCTCTTCCCCATCTCCCGGGCAAGGCCGGGCACCAGCCCCTCCTTGGGGAGGGCAGAAGGCCGGGGGAGAGACGCAGGTGCGGAGGTGCTGACCCTCCGCGGCAGCCACTTTGTGAGTTGGTGGGAAGCTCATTTTAGCAATGCTGGGCAGGGGGAGGTTTGAGCCCCCTCAATCTGCCCTCAGCATCTCCACCACTGTGTTTGCAGGACTGGGGATCTGCACCGCGTTCCTGTGTGTGGCCTGGTCTCTACTGGACTACCACCAGTCCCTGCGCTCCTTCTTGCAGGACAAGTACGAGCTGAGCCTGGGCTCCTCCGTCATCTACTTCCTGTGGAACTTCTTCCTCATCTGTCCCCGCATCCTGGCGGTCGCCCTCTTTGCCCTGCTCTGGCCCTACGGCGTGGCTGTCCACTTCCCGCTCGTGTGGCTGGCCATGTTCCTCTGGGTCAGCCTGCAGGGCACGGACTTCATGGAGTCGCCGGGCCCTGAGCAGCTCTACCGGGCCATGGTGGCCGTGATCCTCTACTTCAGCTGGTTCAACGTGGCGCAGGGGAGGACGCTGTACCGCAGCATCATCTATCACGGCTTCATCCTGGTGGACAGCACGCTGCTGGCCCTGTCCTGGCTCTGGTGCCGGTCCCCCTCTGACGAGCACGCGTACCTTGTCCCGGTGGTTGCCGCCGCCCTGCCCTGCTACCTGCTGGGGCTGGCGCTCAGAGTCACCTACTACAAGTGGCTGCACCCCAATGTGCGGGCGCAGCAAGAAGGCGGCTACGACGAGGTGGATGCCAACGGGAGAAGCAACGGGCTGGAGTTTCGCTCACTGTCGGTGCCAGACCTCGTGAACAGGCGGATGCAGCGGCTGGCCCAGACCCAGTTCTCCATCTCCCGGCCAGCGGGGCAGCGCTTTCTGAATGGGGCTACTGCTGCCGAGTCTGCTGTCTGAGGCCGCTCCTCCGAAGTGACTTGCCAGGGACATAGATTTGTTAGTTCTGCCCCCGCAGGCTGTTGTTTTGGGCAGCTGGAGGGACCTGGCAGAAAGCAGGTGTGATGTGCAAGTGCCCGGCGAGTCCCATGGCACGCAGCATGGCTCCCATGGCTGCGCCCTCGGGGAGAGCTACGGTGTTCATGGAGGGGTCCAGCATGTTGTAGCTGCACTGCGCTGTCAGCTTCTCTGGTTATTTATTATTAGCTTTCTCAAAAAAAAAAAAAAAAAAAAAAAAAAGATGAAGGGTTTTTTTTCTCTCTGTGCATCTCCTGTACCTGCTGCCGCCGCTGCTGCTCAGGGAGGTGAGTGAGCTTGTCCCTCCTTGGCAGCAGCTCTCTGATCTTTCTCTGTCCAGCCAGGAGTTTCCTTCTCCTGTTTTGCTAGGAAGATCAAAGATGGGCTGCTATCACCGTGTTCAGGGCGGGACGGGAAGGGAGGCAGGGACTGCCCGGGGCTGGCGGCGGCCGCCCGGGCGGGCAGGGGCGGCGGGGTGCCCGTGCCCTGGGAGGGTGTTGCGGGGCGGTGCAGGGTCAGGGCAGGCGGGGGCTGTTCCCCTGCCTTGGGGCCGTGCTTTGCTCCTTCAGAAACAGGGAAGCATCTTCAGCGTGGCTCCTCCATGGACAGAGGCTTCAGTTCTGCCCTTCGCCGGGTCCCTTCCCGCCTCTCCCTTGCTGCTGCGGGCTGAGGGGCAGAGCTGAAGCTCCGTGCTTGAGGCTGGGCGCGGGGGCCTGGGCTGGGCACCGCTTTCCCGCTGCCCCGCTGCTGCTTTTCCCCTTTGAGGAGCAGATGCTGTTTGTGGGGTGGGGGCTGGCAGGGTGCACCCCCTTCCTGGGGGGTGTCCCGGTGTACAGCTGCAGTGTGGCTCGGCGCTTCTGGCCTATTGTGGCCACCTCACGGTCCCTTTGCTGGCATTCCCACCACCCCCGGGCCGTGTCCAGGCTGGAGTCGTCCATGACCGGTTTCTCAGCCATAGGTGGCTGCTGGTGCGGTCAGGGTGGGGCTGCGCCGGCTCCTGGGCACGGACACCCGCTGCTTCCCAGGCGCAGCTGCCGCTGGCTCGGTGCCAAAACCCGAGCAGGCCCCAAAACGGCCTCGGCTCTTTTTGCTGTTGCCCAGCCAGGAGCCGTGGCGCATCCTGGCTGCCCACAGCACCGGCCCACGGCCCCTTCCCCTCACCTCTGTCGCCCATGCTCCTGGCAGGGCCCTGTCCCCGGAGGGGACCCCCTGTGCTGGGAAGGCAGAGGCAGGGCAGGGGGAGGCCGCAGGATGCAGCTGGAGGAGCCGCTGGAATGCTCTTTCCCAGCTGCTCCCCTAACAGGACAAGCCTGTGGCCGAGGACAGTGGCACCACAGCAGCGGGTGGGAGGAGGGTTGGTTGTTGGCCTTGTGCAAGAGAAAATGGGAAGGGAAGGTTTGTGCAGCACTATCCAAGCACCATCTGCCTCCCCGGGCACCGCGCAGAACCAAGGAGCCGGTCCCCCCACCGCTGGCTGCTGCAGGACACCCAGGGCAGCGGGGTCTGCGGTGGCTGCTTGTGCCAGTGGCTGCGCTGCGACCTGCGGCACCGTCACCCTGAATGGCACCAGTGCCACCGAGCCCAGCCCCGGCTGCTGCAGGGGACAGGGGCTGACCACAGGGGTGTCAGAGAACAGGCTGAAGCAGTGACTATAGAAAATAAAGACTTTATTTTTTTTTTTTCCAGTTCATAGGACAGTTCCCATTACACAGACCACGACCAGGCAAAGGCTCCGCAGCCAGCAGCGCCCGGGGCTTGCCCCTCTCCCTCTGCCATGGGTTGGTAGTGCAGCGAGGGCTGCTGCGGGTGCCGGGGGTCCTGCTGCTTTCCCTGAGCGCCAGCACGGACATCTCCCCCCCAGGGCTCTTGGAGGCAGCAAATATTAGTGGATCAGGTGGTTTTTTTAAAGCCTCCATGGCTGCAGTGAAGCCGGAGGGGAGGCCGGCAGCACCCAGCGGGCTCAGCGGCTGCGCCCCGGGCCAGCAGGCCGGCCATCGCTCAGGCATTCGGGTTTGTCACCAGTTCAGCTACAGCCAGGTCAGGGGTAACGGGAGAGCACAGAGACAGAAGAAAAATCAATGCTTGGATAGCGATGCTGTTTCTGCCACACGAGAGACAGGAAAAGTCTTAAATTCAGCCAGCAGAGGAAAAAATAAAATAGCCAGGTCAACCTTTATTAAACATAAACACAGAAATGTACCATCAACCTCCTATTATAAAAGTACTTTACATACATTCAAGGAAACATTGTATAAATATCAGTATGAAATGTCACTGGCTGCAAGAGTTCCACACTCAGCTAAAATTTTGCCGACATCTTAAAATTTCCTTAAAACATTTTAAAGTAAACAAACACAAAGCAAAGCCAGCCAGCTGCCGGGCTGCTTGGTACCTTGGGTCCAGCACTCGCTGCGAGTGCCTGGGCAGAGCCCATCCCACCCGCCGGTGCGGGCCAGCACGGCTCTCCTGCAAGCTGCTTTGGGCGTTGGTGAAGCGAAGGGGCCGCTTGGCCACGCCGGGTGGTGGGAGGTTAAGGCACAGGTTTTAATCCCGAAGTTCAGCCAGCCGGAGTACGAGAGGTGCTCCGAACAGGCTGTTTCACAGGCTGGGACATCTCCCGAGCCCGTTTACAGGAGACCTTTGGATGGGCTGGGGACCTGCAGAGAGATGCATCAGGATCCAGCACAGACCCTTCTGTGACTGCAACTAAGTCCTGATCTTCTGGTAACGTTTGAGACCCTGGGAGCAACAGGGCTGCTTCTCGGCACGGCTCACTTCCTAGCAGATCCGCTCCGGCTGCTGCAGCAATGACACTTCACAGGAGCCCAGATGAACCGGCTCTTTATGGACCCAGCAGTAATGGAGCTGGAGCCCTGCAGCAACTCTCCCTGCTCTGCACGGGGCCCACGCTGCTGTCAAACACCAGCACACGCCTCCACGGGCTGCCCGGCTGCGTGGGAACAGCCGGTAACACCTGAGCATCACCCGGTGTACGCAGCAGGCGGGAGAACATCCCCCCTGGGCTCCTGCTTCTCTCCACACCCTGCTGCCGAGCGCTGCGTAGCACGTCCCCAGCTTGCTCCCGGGGCTCTGCTGGGCCGGCCGCTGTCAGTGCAGCCAGAGGACACCCCCTCCGCTGAGCTGTTCAGGAACACCCACAGCAGAAATCGGCTCCTCAGATTTTTCTAATGGGACAAGAGGTCACGTTGCTCGCAGGCAGCAGCTTCTACACAGACGGCGTGCTGCTGAAGCAGAGAGTTGCTGGGGAAATAGGCAGACCCAGAGCATCTGCCTGAGACAGAGCACAACGCCAACACCCAGCAAGGAGCTGGATGGAGAGCAGACCACTGCTGACTCCTGTGACCACCTTGGAGAAAGAGAATCTCTTCTGATTTTCTTTTTTTTTTTAAAAAAAGCAAACTGGAGCTAGGAACATGTGAAACAGAGACCTCTGTGTCCAGTCCCTTAGCTCTCGGGATCCAAACCCCTTGCTCTCGGCACCTTCTCCACCGCGGTGACCGGAGCTGGCCCAGGAACTCCGGGGCACAGCAGAGCACGTGCTGAGCTGGCCCAGCAACTCCCCCAGCACCGACAGAAATTATTCCTCAGTAATTAATGCCATGAAAGGAATGCAGCAAACACATCACCTGCTTCTGTAGGCACAGCCTGAGTGGGTCAGCGTCCTCCCTGAAGTGACACGCTTTCCGACCAGTCCCCCACGGGTCCCAGTCGGGTGACGCTGGGCTGGAGACCAGAGATCTGGAGAGGTTTGGGTGCAGCTGCGGTGTCTGGCTCAGCAGGAACAGCAGAGGCGTGCAGTGGGGCACAGCAGCTATCTGTCCTCTGTGCAGAAACCCCAGGCGCCTGCTGATTTGGTGCCATCGGGGTACAGGGAGGTGGATACCACTGAACACAGCCTGGCCTGGCCCCACACCAGCGCCTCCTGACAGCCCCTGGTCTCCAGCTGGCTCCCTCTGGCTAGCAGTACTGCAGGTCACTAACTCCAGCCTTTTTTTCTGAGATGGTAGCAGAAAAATCAGCGTAACCATCACCCCCAAGGCCAGTGTGCTCCAGGCTGCCAAGTCACAGTGTCTTAGAAAATTAAGTCCCTCTTAACAAGGGTTTGTTTTCTAACTATGTAGTTAGGCTAATGCAAAGAAGAATACAAGAAAATTGAATCTGATTCTACTAAAAGGAACTTACTCTCACAAATGGAGTCAGGAAAGCAGAGGTGAAGGTTAATTACCAGACTCTTCTTTGTAACATTCATGAGGATTTAGTTCTCTCAAATTATTCCTTGTCCAGATGAGGACTCTGTTCACATCTGAGCAGTCTGCAATAGTGTTGTGCTGCATCTAATGTTCATAGGCAGTTTTGTTTTCCTTTACAGGGAAAATCTGTGGGATCTACGGTCTGGGTCATGGATAGCTGGAATCCAATGATCTCCTGCTTGTTAACAGGGCTCGTGCACACGTTGACTAGAGGCCACCGGGATCAACTCAGAACACCAACACTCTCCTCCACAAGGAACCACATATCCCAGAAACATTCCCTTATCTTTCTATTTTCCAGTAATCCCACGTTGAGGAAATAACATAAGGACATTGCAATAAATTAACTGCTTTGAACACCCAGGGAAGGAGAGAGGACACATTTCACAGCAATAGAGGTATTTTTGACATTTTCATTAATATTTCCTATGGAAAAAAAACATAGCTCTTTTCGGCTTTGCAAAACAAGGGAGGTTCAGCTCTGCCATCAGTATTTTTCTATAAAAATAAGGTTTTGTGTTTACTTGGGTTCTACAACTAAGCTGAATAGAAGGGAGAAGGCTCTTACAAATACTTCTACTGTTGTATCACCTCCTCCCTCTGGAGACTCGAGGAATTCAGCTGGCTTCTGTAAGTCTCTTCTTCAGACAAGCCCTAGCTCTGCTGAGTCTAGTGCTTCTTTATATGACACCTTTGTCGTTGGCAGAGCCTCTACTCCTGAGGAAATAACCTGGTGTCACCTTTTACTGGACAGTTTGCATTAGGTATGTTTTCTTCATCGAGCTGAAAAGTGAGTCCCCAAATATATGAGATTTCTGTCTCCCCCGTGACGGAGAGAGCTTGCAGGAGCTGCAGTCACGCCTTTGCTCCAACTTCTTACAGGAAGTCTAACTCGAGGGCTTGGTGAAGGGACATGAGATCTGCATGATTTGTGATCCTCCAGAAAGGCATGTTGTGCTGTAACAGAGAGATGACAAAGTCAGGTTTATCGGGGTGATTGTACAGCTAGGTGGAAGCAGTCAAGGTCCCCCTGTAGGGTTGTGCAATACGGCATTTGTGACAGCACAGCCTGAGCATACCATGTTCAGGAAGGACCTCAGCCGTACGCACATTGGTATCTGAAGCCTCTCTTATCTGCACATCTGTTTACGATGGGCACCGGCACTGACTATCAGCTGCTTTGCACGCTCATGATGGAAACCTCAGCGCTCGGCTGTGAGGAAAGCCAGGAGAAGGAAAGGCTTTCCCAGGAAAGCCTTGCTACATCAAGATACTGTTTTACAGGGACAACATGATACGCAATCCTAAACAGAACAGAAACTTTAAACCCCAAAGAGCCAGAAAGCTCCCCATCGTAACGTAGTGAAAGATCTCTTGCATCAAAGGCAAAGTTTCCTCCTGGCTGCCCCTGGCCTGAAGAGTTCAGCCCTGGAAAAAGAGTCCCTCCAGAAGACGACTGCTGCAGGACCTTCCCTTCACGTCCCACCCCTGCAGAGTCAGAAACCCACCTGCTTAGCTGCAACCTCTTCGTCACGCCCATCTCCAATTACCACATAGGTGACTTTCTTTCCAAATCGTGACACGATCCTCTCAAAACAGCTCTCTTTACCTGCCAAAAGACAATCCCACTACAATGAGCCTGAGGCAGCGAGCAACAGAAGCCTGAAGAGGTCCCTTCTTCCCAGTACAGAAACACATTCTTGTCTTACAGGGAAGGAGGGGGTAACACCCAGTTCAGCTTGTGAGGCCAGAAGCCACCACTATTACATGGCCAGCTGGACCACAGCAGCCACGGGGGCTGCTCAGCTGCAGAAACTCTATGTCCTCCGTAAAAATCCCAGCTAACCTGCAGCAGACGCCTCAGCGCCAGGCACCCAGCGCAAGCCCTTACCTATTTTTGTAGCACTATAAATATTTTCGATGGGAAACACCTCGCCCAATCCATACAGGAGAACTTTGGCAAGAGCTGGCACCAGTTGGGTGGTTGTGATCAGGATGTTCACACAGTTTTTTCTAAAAGAAGAAAGATACTTGTAAAAGCACATCTATGGCCAGTGGCACCAAGGGCAACTCTAGGCAGCTTGCTCAGCTTTCCAAAGGGCCACGCGCTTTGTTGTCCTGCTTTTAACAGGCTTTTTAGGCCAACATTTTGGTCTGTGGCTTTTGCTTGTTTGTTTTAAACAGAAATTCTCTGGCAGAAATGCAATTTTGTGAGCACAGTCCTGTTAAGGGAACCTTCTTAACAACAGATGTTGCAGCAGAAAAATCCCAAAGGGTGCTCAGGCGTGGAGTCTCTCACTCACTTTGCTTCCCAGTACCTGTCACAAGCAGCAGCAGTATTGCATATGGACACTGCTGCAACAAAGCACTGCATGCAAATCTAAGTGAGAAAAAGGGCTGAGAAAGCAATGTAGACATTTCCAGTTTCCATACCTGGACTGTATGAGTAGCAGGGACTTTAATGCAGTTTCCAGCCAGGAATCTGTCAGCACTTCTATATCGGTCCTTAGCCGCTGCAGAGCTTCCCTCTTCTGTGGGCTAAGAAGGCCTGGAAGGCAAGCAACACAAGTTTTCCCAGCTGAGCTGGCAAGTTGGAGAGAGCCATCACTCAATTTAACAGCTGCCTGCTCTACAATAAATAACACGGTACTGGAGGCATCCGAAAGCTGAGACTGTCTTGAGGCAATGGAAGAAACCAGCTTCCAGTGACACGGATGAGCCCAGACACCCATCCATGACTCTGACTGTGGGGAACTGGGCAGATACCTTTCTCTCGTTATTTCAAGCCATTTCTCAGGATACATGCAACAAAACGCGCCTCTCTTGTACAAAGCACTCAGAGCAATAGGTGGTGTCCGAGGCCACAGGCAGCAGGGGAAGGAACTCCTGCAGTCGCCCTCTCTGACCTCCTACTTCCAAGGACCCTTTCCACTTCATCTTTTTTAATCCCCGTTTTTTTATCCCCATATTTTTTATCCCTTTTTTTAGCTATCATTTTCTCAAAGCATCCAGTTTTGAATTAAAAGCAGCCATACACTCAAACCTGCTCCTGTCAGTAAATACAAGAAAGGAGCACCCCGAGTCTGAACCCCTCTCCACCCGACTTCCAGCCACGACGTACGAACCCCCACTTCACTCCAGCCCTGAAGTACACCAGTCCTCTGCCAGCGAGGCCGCGGAGGGACCCACTGTGGGCTGCACTGCTGAATGCATTACCACGTGGCTTTAGACAGGTCCTGAAAACTCCGCATCCAGGTTTCCCACGTGCAAAATACGGAATAATGGTCTGATCCCTACCAGAAATAAGGTAGTTGCAGCATACTGAAACACAGACTTATACTGATAGATTTTTAAGGCTGAAAGTTATAGTTTTAACACCTGCTTTTTAGAAAATAGGTCCAAGAAAACGTTCTATCAAGTTTTTTTTTGCATAGGCAAAGGATACCCAAACCCACATCCCACCAGGCCAAGTCACGCTGCCAGGTGAGCTGCTCCAGCAGCACCCCTTTCCCAGGGACATCAATGCCAAGATGCAGACTAAACAGACAATTTATCTACAATTTATCTATCAATTTATCTACATTGATTGATGGTTTGCATCATTATTACTACTTTGGCATTGGAAGGGAAGCAAAACTAGAAGATTTTAAGTGACTTTATGAACAGATGGTAGAGATGTCATGTCAGACTATGAGCACAACGCTGTATTTCTTGACAATGGCATGATGAAAGACAGATTTTGTGAAGACGCGAGTGAAAAGACCTCCTAAGCAGCATGATATCCAAGTCATTTAGGCCCATTCTAAGCAGAGTGACAGGCAGCCTTTTATACAAAATTAGCAAAGGAACACTGTTTGCACCAAAATTTTCTCTGAGATACACGACTGACTGACTGACCACCCCTATCTACACAATAACTCAGAGACTGCACCGGCGTGCCGTTCAGTTTTGGAAGACTGATTCCATGGAGATTTGATCCCATTTAGCACTAGGACGATGGTTACTTTTCATGTCCAAACATTCAGGAAAGCAAAGGCTCTGAGGAAGGATGGAGTCTGGCACCGCAAACTTTGTTTAGTGTTCAGACATCGGTGCAGATGAACACTCACCTCCAACGTTAGTTTTGTATTTGTCGTAGATCTCTCGTACCCTGCGGTAGCGGAAGGCCAGTTTTCTCATCCAGTCCACTCCACCCTGGACACCAACGGAGGAGCTGTGATTTGCGTTACTTCCTGAGCCACTGAAGCCATCCGTGGAGAAATTGTAGTTGCTATTTCAGAAAAGCAGATCCGTTACGTGTGCCACAGCAGCAGAATCACTGCAGCTTTTCTGGTGGGGTTGGAGACTTCAGCTCTGACAGCAGCTAGAAAAGCACCTCGCAGAGGAACTCTGCACAACCACCACTGCGCCCCAGCAGCAGAGACCGACTTCTACAGGCAACGTACTCTGATACCCAGCTACATTTGCTGCTGGTTCTGAACTGCTGTACTGAAAGGTACTGATTCAACTCTTCTTTCACACCCTCCCCTACAAAACCTTCCTTTGCTCTTTGACTGCTCACTTCTCCCCGATACAGAGCATCCTTCCCACTTACCCCTTTCTCGTCCTGCAGTGACAAACCCCAGCACAGTATTTTCCAAACATAACATCTGTGTCTTTACATCACAGCTGCAGCTCCACAAGCAGATGAGCTGCTTTACCAGCTCATGACTGCAGGAAGCAGGTCCTGCTTCACCGCTTTCCCCGTATTTCTTTCTCCCTGACAGACAGGCACTCCTCAGACCTTGCCATGAGCCAGTTCAGCTCATTAATACAAGAGAAAACTTACCCTCACCCTGCCTGACAGGGTACACGATCAGCTCACAGAGGGATGCAAACCATAGCAAGACTTTCAAAGGTCAAGATCATGAAGTTTGGAGTGTTGGTTCTCCATTCATGACATGTCATTGAGCACACAGGCAACATTCAACAGTGGGCAATATAATTCACATTATAATCCCAAAAGTCTTAATGTTTTGTAGGTCTTCAGAGAAATACCACCCAGCAAACAAACACTGTTTGCCAAGTTACATCCCCTGCGCCATGCTGACCTCCATCCCTTAGCTTCAACTGGCTTTGAAATCCCCACAAAAAACAGATTACATCAGCTATACGTTTCATGCATTCAACAGTACACCACCTTAAATCTTGGCCGTTGTCATCAGATGCCACATCTTCTATGTGTACCTGGTCACACTCCTGTTTAAGAAAAAAATAAAGTCACACTGTTGTAATCCAGAAATATACTGAAATTTGCAGATTGAAGAAAGTGTGATATAAAACAAACTCCTCACATTTCCCAACAGCAACAAGCCATGCCGTACTGCCTCCACAAACCTATATATAGCTTCCATTAGCTTTGGATTCCACTACTAGGTTTTACTTCTCAGCAACTACAGGTCCTTGCCAAGACCGAGATTTGAAAAGCCTGAAAAAAGCAGACTTCTATGACATTTCAAGTTGTCTGCAAAAAAGGAACTTCGACACTCACTAAACAGGTTGGATTCAAAGCTCACTTGTCATTTGAAACCCTTTTGCCATTTCACAAAACCAGACCAAACAAAAGCAAAAATACCCCAAAACCACATTATTTGGTCAAGTATTGATATTCCGTTTCATCAACACAATGGTCAGTTCCGTTACTGGAGAGTCACAGCACAAACCCAGGAGTGAAACATCAGCATGGCGGCACTGCCAGGACTGCGGTGCTTAGCACGGCTGGTTTAACCCCAAGATAAACTGCAAACACCTTAGGACAAGAAGTGAATTTTCCCCATTTCAAGAATTTCCCGCTGCTGTGACTAACCAACACCTACAGCAGTAAGTGTTGTCACTGATCACATAGTTAACATCAGTGACGACCTTTCCAGCACAAGAGACTGGTTATGGTGCTTTGGTTTTTTTTTTCTCTCTGGGGCAGGGAGGTCACTGTCATCACTACCTTTGCAAAGTTCACAGCTGCAAGTAGTCACAGCCACAAATGGGAACTTCATTAAGTTTCTATTTGCATCAACAAAACCATCTTGTTTTCCCACGATATGCATCAGTGATGCACCTACAATTAATTGTTCACCGTTCATATTCAGCCTTCCTAAGCTTTAAACTAGCCCTGTAAATTCTGCAAATCAGGTTCAAGAGCCCATATTCGTGGACTCGTATCAAAGAAGTCATGAGTCAGGAAATTTGCTATTTCCGACCATTTAGTTCCAGATTCTGGCATAACTTCACACCTTCCTGTATAAATCGCATTACTGTGTCTGTTACTATCTGATAATATCATAGCACAGCATAGGGCATTGCCATGATTAAAGCAAAGATTTGTATTCAGCTGCTGGGGAAGCGGTGCAGAACAGTGAGATGTATTTAATTTGACAAAGAATATTGTGCATGAAAGAGGATGGGAGCTGATCAGAAGTCCTTGAGGCAGGATGGGAACGGGAGAGCAGCAGAGATAGCTTGCAGGAAAGAAAACTGGAGGGTGCTGTGGGCCCTCCATGTGCACAGCATGCTTGCCTAGGGAAGCGTGTCCTTCGTAGCTGTTACACAGCCAGTGGCACCTACTGAGACACTGGCACAAGTTGTCCTTGGCTTAGTCAAAGCCCCTGAGAACTGACATTCTCAAGGTCACCTTCTTCCCCACATCTCTGGTCTCCATTTCAAAACAGGATCAGTGAGAACAAAGTGTTTACCAGTCCAGCATGAAAATATAAGACAAAGCAGACATCACTCTTTTTATTTATACAGGTTCAAGTAGTAACCCATAAGAGAGCCAAGAGAGCTCATGACACTAGAAGTCTGCAGAGTGCCTGTCTCAGATAAAAGAGTACACCTCTGATTTGGTTGTGCTTAGAATCACTTCAGTTTTGGCAGACTGTTATGTTTCAGCATTAAGTGGCTCTGAAGCACAACAAGCCCTCACAAACGCAGTGTAATTCTAACTAGGTAATGTGGAGTTCTGCCTTTCAAAACCAGTTGTCAAGTACCTCCAAGTCATTGAAAAACAAGTGAGTATCAGCTACTTCAAAAATCATCTCCTCCATTGACAGACCCGAGCCAATCACCAGAGTTGGATCCTGGCAAAACAAAAAGAGAAAACATAAATACACTGTGGTTCCAGGCAGAAGTAAATTGTGATAAATCTTTCATCAGTTACATTGCAGAGAGTTTCCACTGTACACCAAGCCTGATGTAATTTAGTCTGCCTTCAATGGTGTGAACTACAATTTCTCTAGTATTTTAAACAACTCAATTAAAAAAAAATCCACATTCTGGTAATACAGCAACCCAAAATCTAACAAAACACTTCAGTACTGCATAGCAGGGACTGATGCATTTTCAGAAGCCACACAAACCAAAAATTAAAAAATCTTCAATATCTTTTGAAGGAGAAAAAATACTTCTTTTCACTACATGCTATGACCTCAATAATTCCCAACGATGATAAAAACAGTTTGACATTTTAAGACTTGTATTGTTGGAAGGGAAGTGTTTGTGATGTCCATATCCTAGCTCTGTATAAAGCCAAACTTAGTGTTCTTTCCCTGCCCCAAGCTGCCAACCAGTTAAAACTATTGCCTTACATTTAAAACAAAATACCATTTTCTATTCCTTTTCCAAAGATTAGCATTTACTTCTGCATGCCAGATATGGTTTTCTTCCACAGAAAAGACATATTACCTTGCCATATTTTTGAGCATAAGATCCTGTGAGAAGTGAATGGAAGATTATGATGGTCTCATCCAGGTCCCAGAGAAAGACTCGCTGCAGAGAGAATAAAAGCAGGTTAGAGGTGAGATATTCCAAGCACTGAGCTACAATAAAGGAGCAAGTTTTAGGGTTAATTTTGTGGCTAGTTGCAGTATGCTTTTAACAGATATGAACAACAGTATTCATCTTACAGGCTGAACACATTATTTATTAAACTCTTTCAGTTTAGTGCGGTGGAGTTTATATGCTGCTACAGTGCAACTATGCGCTCAGAGTAAAGCTCTCTTGGTCAAACTACTTTAAAAGCTTCTCTTGCTTTTATAGTTATAGAAGTAAAAACTTAAGAGTGCTAATGAGCTTTAGAGCCCTGCTAGGGTAGAAGTTTACTGTCCCTGATCTGGAGAGCACCAGGTAAGTGGCCTTGGTGTTTATCAGACACCTTTGTTATGATAAATAAGGAGGACTGGCTGCCATGAGGAATAGCAGAGCTTCAGTACAGAAGGACTTGGATAAACTTGAGAACTGGGCCAACAGGAACTAGAAGTTGTTCAATAACTGCAGATTCTGCATGTAGGGTAGAACAACCCCTCGTATTGGTCCAGGCTGGAAGGAGCTGGAGGGTGCAGTGGACACCAGGCGCAGTACGAGCCAGCTGCGCTCTCGCCCTGCGGATAAGATGAACTGCATGCTCAAGAATACTAAGTGTACCTAGCTGACAGAAGGAAGGTGCTGTCTCACCCTACTTCGCATTGGGAAAGTCTCCCCAGATTGCATCCCCAGTTCCAGAGGTATGGGAGGAAACCAGAGAGCAGGCAGCAAAAGGTCGTTGAGACGGTCAACAACCTAGAGGAGGGGCTGAGGGAGCTGCGATGGTTTATCTCGGCAAAGAGGAGACTAAGGGTGACCTAATAGTAGAACACAACTAATTGAAAGGGAACTGCAAAGATGATGGAGACAAATTCTTCTCAGTAGTGGCAGATGGAAAATTGCCATGGAACAAGAAGGAGAAATTTGAAGCTTGGGATATTCCAGCTGGAGACAGAAAACCTCCTTCCTCAGGTGGACATGGTAGTCCTGGGACAGATCACTAGACAGGCACAGGATCTCCAACCTTCTCAAGACTCAGCTAGACAAAGCCATGGTTCTAGTGCTGGGGACGGCCCTGCTCTGAGCAGGAGGCTGTACTAGAGACATCCAGATGTCTCCTTCATTGACACCACTATTATTCCAAGATGTGTTTAAGTGATACTTGACCACTGAAGAACTCATTTGGACCAGTTCTCAGATAATATAGGGTGTGGGAATTTCCCAAAT